>NC_081156.1:16589276-16898506 GCF_012432095.1 Onychostoma macrolepis
AGAGTTAAAGGAACCACAATTGCTGAGGTGTGAGTGTATTATCCTAAGAAACGATGGGCTGCTTGCTCAAAAGGTTGATTCATTAGATGTGGCAGCACTGTTTTCCCATTTTTCCCCTAGCATGCTGCGACAGCATTCTCAGCAATCTCTTTCCAGAGGATGGGCTTTGAGAAACAGGGTCAAGTGTCCCCCAGACATGCTGCTTCTCTCCCATTTAAACACACCAATCTCAAAGAAGGACAAATGAACATCGTATACCTAAAGATTACAGCCTGTCCATCCGGAAAGCATCTTCTGTTGCAGTGTCGGCCAGAACCATGTCTGGATCGTTGAGCATGTGCAGACCGTCCAGCGTCAGCGGATCGATTTTCAGCTCATCCAGAGGGAACTGGGAATCTGCGTCAAAGCTCACGTCACCTGTCAGAGAGTTGAACAACTCTTTGTATAGGCTCAGGGGAGATTCTCCTGCAACTAAAAGATGGGTAATATAATATGCTAAACTTTTAGAGGGACCTCTTTGATGCCTGGCTTCACGGCAGCACCGTCAGCACACGTGTAGCAAAGGTACATGCAATATTATGCAATATGTAACCGGGCAGGTGCAATACCTGTGAGAATGATGTTGGGGATGTTCCCATGGCTGCTGTAGCCTAGCTGCTGCGCGTCCTGCAGGCTGCCGTGGCTCCCGGTGAGGTTTAGCATCGCAGCTTGAGAGTAGTTTAGAGTGGATCCCTCAGTGTACAGACTGTTTGAGCTGATGGGATTCTCAATCATGTTAAACTGCTCCAGCTAAAGAATCAAAACAAATTCAATGACTATAAAGTAAAGGTTGACGGAGACAATCAATGGAAGAATTTTTTTTCTGCCAAGTTAAAAATGTAAATACTTTTGCTGTCATTGGATACTCATACCAAAAACAACTTTTGGATACAATCACACATGTAGTAGAATTTACTTATATTTTATTTAAAGAAATTTTATTTAGCAAGGATGCATTGAATTGATCAAAAGTGACAGTAAAGACATTTATGAAGTTAAATTAGATTTCCATTTCAAATAAACGCTAATAAACGTTCTATTCATTAAAGAATCCTTTCTGTATATTACGCAACACGACGTTGACAATATAATAATAATAAATATTTCTTGTGTAGCAAATCAGCATATTAGAATGATTTCTGAAGGATCACTAAAGACTGGAAGGACACTAAAGACTGGAGTAATCGCCAGTTTTGCATCACAGGAATAAATCAAAATTTACAAGATATTCAAACAGAAAAGTTAGAACATTTTAAATTCTAATATTTCGCAATCGTACATATTTTCTTTTTAAATAAGTGCAGCCTTTCTGAGCATAAAAAAACACTTTCAAAAACATTAAAAAATATACATATGATACACACTATATATACACACACCTGTGAATATATACACACACCTTACCACGTATACCTTTAATACACATTTATCTTACCAGAACCTGTTTGGCTTATTGGCCTAAATTTAAATATTGCAAGAAGCCCTTTGGGATCAAGTCTGACTTTGAAGACTGGTATTGCAATATGGAAATCCATAACCTTTTCTATTTGTCAGCAGCAATTGCAAAAAACAGAATATAAATAAATATATTCAAAAGAACCATAATGGTTCTTTTGAATATATTTATTTGTATTCTGTTTTTTTTATTATCATGTACATTATTATATATATATTACAATACATTATAATCTATATGAAAGTACTGAGGTATTGTCGGAGGATATACGGTTTTAGGGGGAATGAGGGATAATGTCATAATTTAATGTAATTTAGTAATAATTTAGTTTTGCCATTTTAAAAACTAATAGCAGGTAAAGCATGTGTTTGTTGTATTACACAGAAGAGCAGACAGAAACGTTAAGGGGGACTGGAACATGACACAGGGCGGATTCAAATCTATGTCCCTGTACGACTCTTTTGTGCTGTAAGCATGTGCTTTTCCCACTGTGCCACTATTGAAGAATAGTTGACAGAAAACACTTCGCCTGTCATCTCAAAGCTTTCAGCTGCCCTCTAGCGGCCTGTACATGTAAGGAGCAAGGAATTAATTGTTTATAGACAGGTTCATTCTTCTTATGAACAGATAGAAATGCACTACAATTTTATATTAATGTGACCAGCGGCTTGAAGATGGGCTAAAGCAGTTAAGGTACAATTCTAGTAATTTATAGCACAGGCATAATGAGCTCACCTGCTGAGACAAAGCGCTGGTCTGCCGAGGGGACAGCTGCTGGTCATAAAAGGCATCACCAAAGACACTTCCGAGAATGGATGAGTGCTAAAACAAGAACACATTACAAATAACCATCCACGAAGAGGCTCAAGATAATGACTACAAATCACTCACAAAGGCCCTAAAACAACATATTTAGCCCAGGAGAGGATCTAAATCCATGAACAATTCTGCGTCACAATTCATGATGCAAGATGACAACACTAATTCTGCATCACCATGTTTGACATGAAGACATTTTGGCTCATTTCAAACACAGAAATATGTTGCAAGTGTACTCTACTGAAATGTAACACCTTGTTAAAGCAACAGATGAACAAAAACCTAAGCCTAAATATCTAAAAAAAAAAAAAAAAAAAGTAAAATATTTTTAAAAAATATCACTCAAAATGGCTTTTAGAGACCAAGAGGAAGGAGTTGCACACCATTATTTCCCACTCTAAAACGCTCCATCTGGATTTTAACAGAATCCTTACAAAGCAAAAATCTGTGATTTTTTTCTTTCTTTCTTTTTTTGTTAAAAGAAAATGTGCAACACAGACTGTGGCATCCATTGCAACAGTCAGTGAATTCTGGCCAAAGGCAGGAATGTCTAAACCTGTTCCTGGAGGGCCACTGTCCTGCAAAATTTAGCTCCAAGCCTAATGAAACACATCTGAATCAACTAATCAATGTCTTCAGACTCATTAGAAACTTCCAGCCAAGTGTGTTGGAGCTAAACTCTGCTGGACATTGACCTTCCATGAGCAGGATTGGACACTCCTGGCTAAAGGCAAAGTGAAAATGATTATTTTTTTTCTACAAGACTATATAATTCTGTCTGATAATACCAACTAGGATATCTAACCTTTTTCAGGTCCATTATTGGACAGAGCAGAGATCCTCTGATACATACTATATAAAATTCAATGTTGAATTTTAGGCTACCATGTAATTACATGCATATAGTACAATATTAATTTATTAAATGTATGTTGTTTAGATTGCAGAGCCATTATTGATTTATAAAGTAATTTACTTGTACATTTTCAGTTTTAATGAAATACTGTATTTCTACAACATTTTCTTTCTTTTTTTCACAAACACAATAAGAGGTCTGCATTCTGAAAAATGTCTCTTCTATGAATCGTTAGGAAGGCTTTTGGCTGAAGCAGCATTTTTTTTTTTATACATTCCTGCTCCAAAATAATAATTAGAACATACTTTTTTTTCTCCCAGAGTGAAGCCCTCATTATTTATCATTTTGAAATATTACTCCTCAAGTCTGTAATTATTTCATGGTTCAAAGCATTTACATTACAATAATTAATCAAAATCAAAAGACAATCATTTCTGTCATACTGACGCAACCATCAATTTTGCTCAAAATGCACAATATGCACATGATCCGGTGAAAGGATGCATAACAGCAATGGCACTTTGAGTATGGCGTACATTAAAATCGGCCTATAATCGCTACTCAGCATGATACACAGAACAAGTAAGTGGTGCTCAGACACACAGCAAAGCAGCCGGGATCAGAGAGACTGGGAGACACGACTGGACTTGGACACACAGAGCGGCTAAAGGGACAGGCTCCAGATCGGCTCCAAACAAAACAAACTACAGGAGGAAGCAGCGGCTGCTGGATTCGCCCTTACTTGAGGCGAGCCCCCCGGAGAGAAGCCTTGATTGGAGACCGGAGAGGTTGGAGACTGATTGGCCGAAGACCCCACCCTACAGCGGTACTGCTGGAGGGAAGCAGCCTATATGGGACAACACCAAGTTAGACCAGCAGAGCCCCTGTAGGGGACCTCTGACTCAGGGTATGTGGCCTGTGGCTCTCAACAATTTACAATGTCTCTTGTCATGTAAACTTTTCAGCCAGGACATTTTTAATAGGATATTTTACTAGGACCTATAAGACTACTGATTCTTTATAAATTGAATTTTTTTTTTTTTCCGTCTTTACTTGGTAGTATGATATTCAGATTTCTTCATTCTGTCAAGACTGTGGAGGTGTTATAAACCGAACAAGCTGAGAACTAAGAAAGAAGGAACACTGCTTGTTAAAATTCATTACTTACTCTACCAGTCAAATGTCTGATGTGTTTCAATTGTGTTTTGTATGATTTTAAAATGTTTGTATAAAGTTCATCTACATACACTAACGTTCAAAAGTTTGGGGTCGGTAAGAATTTTCAATGTTTCTGAAAGAAGTCTCTTATGCTCACGAAGGCTGCAAAATAGTAATATCATGAAATAATGACAATTTTTTTTATTAAATAGTTATTTTATTTATATTAAATAATATTACAAATAGCTGTTTTCAATTTAAATATATTTTAAAACACCATTTAGTCCTGTAATGGCAGAGTTCAACAGCGATTACTTCAGTCTTCAGGGTCAAATGATCCTTCAGAAATCATTGTAATATGCTGATGAACTGCTCAAGAAAAAATTCTTACCATTATCAATGTTGAAACCAGTAGGGGTGACGATAGACAATAGTCAACGATTCGATGCTTTCGATAGGAGGAGCCTGATTCGACTCCCAATCTCAGTCGAATATTCGAGGGGTGTTATGATCATGCCATTTTGGCAATATGGGGGTGCTCAAATGTCTGATTTCACATAGAACTACCGGTTTTCTCCAAATAAGCTGATATACAGCCTATTATGATAATGCTGTAAATAAGAATCTGAAAAGAAAGAAGCTTTAAATAAATATTTTAATGTGCGTGAATAAATCCAACCACCCCTATAGATGACTGCGGTCAGGCCAGCCTCCACTTTGAAAAACACAGTCATTCTAGCCGAAACGTTATTTTGTGGTGCACACATATACTGTGCGTTACGGTAATAGCGTGTTAAAAAAGATCAGAGGAAAAGCTATCTTTAGCTTTCATTTATTGAGCCAGTTACTCTGTCAATGAATGAATGAATAAATAAATAAATAAGACCAATTAATATGAAAAAAACTGTCTAATGAGAAATAACAAAATAAAAGCCTTTTATAACTTGCATATAACCATTTTGTATCTGTAAATTCACATAGCTATAAAAAAATAAAACCCCCCCTCTCCACAAACAAGTTTCACTTTAGATTAACAGTACACCAGCCCAGGATGTCACTCAGTCAGATTTAGGACGGTCTGATGCAGCATTACGTAACAAAAGCCCTACAAAAACCTCATATATGACCAGTTTTGTCTTTAAATTCAGATAGCTCTAAAAAGGAAACTCCCTGTTTCCACGGACCAGTTTCAATTCAGATAATAGTCCACCACCCCGGGGGTGTCGCTCAGCCAGTTTCAGAACTGTCTGATGTAGCAATACATAATAAAAGCCCTCCAAAAACTCATATATGACCAGATTTGTCTTTGATTTTGAAGAGCTCTAAAATTGAGACTCCCTGTTTCCACAGACCAGTTTTAATTCTGATTGACAGCCCACTACTCCAGGGCTTTACTTAGCCAGTTTCAGGATGGTCTGGTGTAGCATTACATAATAAACACCCTCCAAAAATTCATATATGACCAGATTTGTCTTTCAATTCAGATAGCTCTTAAAAAGAAACTCCGTCTCCACAGAGCAGTTTTATTTCAGATTGACAGCCCACTACCCCAGGGTGTTACTCAGCCAGTTTCAGGATGGTCTGATGTAGAATTACATAATAACAGCCCTTCAAAAACTCATATACAACTAGTTTTGTCTGATTTTGAATAGCTCTAATAGAGCTATCTGAATTTAGACAAAACTGGTGATATATGGGTTTTTGTAGGGCTTTTATTGTGTAATGCTACATCAGACAGTCCTAAAACTGACTGAGTGACACACTGGGGTGGTAAACTATTAATCTGAATTGAAACTGGTCTGAGTTTCCATTTTAGAGCTATCTGAATTTAAAGACAAAACTGGTCATATATGAGTTTTTGGAGGGCTTTTATTATGTAATGCTACATCAGACCATCCTGAAACTGGCTAAGTAACACCCTGGGGTAGTGGACTGTCAATCTGAATTAAAACTGGTCTATGGAAACAGGGAGTTTCCTTGGTTACACTTTACTTGAAGGGGTGTGCATAAGACTGACATGACACCTTCATAATCATGACATGACACATGTCATGAATATGAAGGGTTTTTATGCACGTTTACGACAACTGTCATTAAGTGTCATTCGCTCAGTTAATGCAAAGACGACATTGTTTGAGATGTCTTTGTTATGGGCTAGGGTTAGGCGTAAGGGTAGGGGTAGGGTTAGGTCATTAAAAATGACATAACTGAGTGAATGACACTTAATGACAGTTGTCATAAACATGCATACAACCTCCTTCATATTCATGACATGTGTCATGTCAGTCTTATCCACACCCCTTCAAGTAAAGTGTTACCATTTCCTTTTTAGATCTATTCAAAATCAGACAAACCTGGTCATATGAGTTTTTGGAGTGCTTTTATTACATAATGCTACATCAGACCATCCTGAAACTGGCTAAGTTACACCCTGGGGTAGTGGAACGACAATCTGAATTTAATCTGTCCTATGGAAACAGGGAGTTTCCTTTTTAGAGCTATTCAAAAATCAGACAAATCTGGTCATATATGAGTTTTTGGAGGGCTTTTATTATGTAATGCTACATTAGATAGTCCTAAATCTGACTGAGTGAGACCCTGGGCTGGTGTACTGTTAATCTAAAGTTAAACATTTTTGTGGAGACGGGAGTTTTTATTTTTATAGCTATGTGAATTTACAGATAAAAAATGGTTGTATGCAAGTTGTAAAAGGCTTTTATTTTGTTATTTCTCATCAGACAGTTTTTTCATATTAACTGGTCTATTTATTTATTTATATCAGACCGTTTTAAACTTATTTATTCATTCATTCATTCATTGACAGAGAAACTGGCTCAATAAATGAAAACTAAAGATCGCTTTTCCTCTGATCTGTTTTAACACGCTATTACCGTAACGCGTAGCATATGTGTGTACCACAAAATAACGTGGCGGCTAGAATGACCGTGTTTTTCAAAGTGGAGGCTGGCCTGACCGCAGTTATAGATGTAAGTTTCACTTTCCATGCGTGACCGACAGAAGCATCTTGGCGGCATGGATTTAAATCTTTAACAAGATTCAAACTGACACAGGCAGAGTGAAAGACTGAGTGAAAGATTTTTTCGATCAGGTAGGGTAAAAGTGATTTCAAAACATTTCAGCCGGTTTATATATATCGTGTATATATTATTTATCTCGTATAAAATGCATTTGGTTGAGTTACGCTGCAGTAAAGCTCTTCATTGTAGTACTATGGTGATTCATTCAGAGCCGCGCAGATAGCCTATGTTCATGCATTCAGGCATTTTGTGCAGATAGCCTATAAGTCGTGATATTAACGTTATGTTATATAAATAACGAAGCGTATTCTATACAAGATAAATGAGTTAAATCCCATTGATTAAAAACCTTCTATCAAATGCTTCATTCTACTGGTCATCTTCAGCGCGCGCAGCTCAAAACAGAAATGCAGAACATTAATAACTACTGCCATATATATAACGTTATAATGAGAGCACTGTTGTAAAAAAAAAAATTGTGAATTCTTAGGGTTTCGCTGACGTTTAATGTTAATTATCTTTTAATCAAAACATAAAACATTATTTACACCTTTTGTATCTGCGAGGCGTCCGTTAGGCTATTGTCCGCGTGTGTTAAAGGGATAGTTCGCCCAAAAATTAAAATTCCGTCATCATTTACTCACCCTCAAGTAGTTCCAAACCTGTATGAATTTCTTTGTTTTGCTGAACACAAAGGAAGATATTCTGAAGAATCTGGGAAACAGAGCAGTTCTGGGGCACCATTGACTTCCATAGTGTTTTTTTCCCCCAACTATGGAAGTCAATGGTGCCCCAAAACAGCCTGGTTACAAACTTTCTTCCTTTGTGTTTGGCAGAACACAGAAATTTATACAGATTTGGAACTACTTGAGGGTAAGTAAATGATGACAGAATTTTCATTTTTGGATGAACTATCCCTTTAACGTCAGTATTCATGACTGTTGAATGCCTGACTTGACTCTTGGTAATGTATTTCGCCCCGCCCCCAAACATATGATTCGAAAATCCCGATTCAACTATGAAAATCCTTAGTCGGGGACACCCCAAGAAACCAGTTGTGCTACTTAATATTTTTGTGGAAACCATCATAGATTTCTTTTCAGGATTCTTTAATAAACAAAGTTCAAAGGAACTTGATTTGGAAAGAAATCTTTTGGAACATTATAAATGTCTTCAGTTACTTTTGTTCAATTTAATGCGTTCTTGCTGAATAAATTATTTTTTTTATTACTTACCCCAAACTTTTGAATACTAGTGGTATTTTTCTTTGCTTTTTTTTTTTGTTTCTTAATTTACCCATAATTAAAAATAAAGCAAGTCATTGTGAGAAAAAACAAAAACATTGTGAGATTGCCACTTCATTTGAAACTTTATCTTACAATTACCCATTTTTATATCATTTTATATTCATTGTGATAATAAAGTTTAATAAAGTTGTGAGAAATAATGTCACAATTTATTTTTAATTACTTTACTCTGAGATGGAAACGGGCTTCCATAAAACAGTAGAAGAAAGTCAGCCAACAAGTACATGGCAAACATATGAACTCCAGTAATTTAAATACTAGTGAGAAAAACGGAAGCTGCAGAGAGAAAGGGAGCTGACTTAAAAAAAGCTCAAATTTAGAACAATTTTGATTTAGCTTCTTTTCCCCACTACACACTCATTATTGCTAATTTCTGCATTTGTGTATAATGAGTGGGTATGCCCACATATTTGACTGGTACAGTATTTGTTATCATTCTAAATTAAATTAAACCATTTATTGCCCCGTATGATCTGACTGACAGACCGTACATGGAGGTAAGTGTTAAGATGTGATCTTACCGTGTTAATATCAATGCCCACAGAGGTTTGCGTCTGGCTGCCAGAGACAGGTGGCAGCTGGGTGTTCTGCTGGAGCTGAGGAAGCCCACCGACCCCCTGTGTCTGTGTGGACGGCTGACTGAAGAACGCATACTGAGCCAACTGCTGCTCCAGCGTCATGGCGTCTATCGCCACCGCCTATTCAACACAGATCCAGATTGAGAAGCTCTATTAGCATCTGAGTGATTAGATTAGCATCTGATGTTCCTTCTGTAAGACCAGCTCAACACTTGAAGGAATGAGAGCAGTGTTACCTGTGCGAGAGAGAGCGGAGGAGAGAGGGTGGGCGACAGCTGCTGAAGACTCGGGTGCTGCTGGGAGTCTGTGTTGAGGATCAGGGGAACTACATTCTCATGGCGGCGCTGAATGCTCACTGTCGCTGTGGGCTGGGCTGATGTCACACATGATGAGAGTAATGACAGATTTTAATACTTTAGACATACATGATAATGTTGACATTCACACTCATTTACAATTTAAGAGAAAGAACATTATGTTATTAAATGATTCTGTCAGCAGCTCTTCAACACAAATCTGACCTAAACGGCATCTCTGTGTGCTTCAGTCCATATTGCGCATGTCAAATAAAATCAACCATAAAAAAAATGTACAACCTACTAACAACAGAATTCAGTACAGAGTTAGTTACCATCCAGCTAGTAGTTACTAAGCCTCTAGTGTGGATTTTATTTTCCAATTTATGTAAGAACTTATGAATGGCTGGGGCAACCCTTCCCAGATGTTGAATAAATAGTTACTAATGATTTTCAATGAGTGTGAAAATCCATTTAGATAAGATGATATCAAATTAGATGAAATGTTAGAAGCTAGCAGACAAGAGTTATTGGATTGTTTTAACCAGAGAGAGAATAAAGTGGCATCTAATACATACATAATACAATATTTGGGCTTATGTTGCCCACAAATGTCCAAAGTTAGTCTTCATAATCAGAGTGTTATTCCAGTAACAGCGCAGGATATCTTTACACACAAATACATATCCTAAAACAGTGGTTCTCAAACAGATGGACGGGGCCTCAGCAAATTTCAAAGGGGGCCTCAAGACAACTTAAAATAAATTTAATTAACACAAACAAGCATTAAATTAAGCTAAAGCAACAAGATATTTGAGATAAATCAAGATTAATTCACCCTCTCAATAAGTGTATTTTTTTCGTTGAAGAAACAGAATTTCCACCGTCTAGAAAAACCTGGATATATGAGGTAGCCTAATTTTAAAAATGTAATTTCTATATAACATGTAAAGTAATAAAATCTTAAAACACCCTGGGCATTTTTTATAAACAACATACAATTTTCTAGTTATGTCAAGCACTACATTTTTTTTTTTACTGTGCAGAAAAGTAATATTAATATTAATAATATTTTAAAACAATCTCTCTCCAGTAAATTACAAACATTTTATCTTAAAGGTAGCAAATTAATGCTATTGTTATCTCAAGCTTTTATCACCTTCATCCCTAGCCAAAGTCAAACCTTTCTTATGTAGAAAAGGCTTTGAAATTGTTATCCATGCTTTTATCTCGTCATGGCTCGATTATTGTAATTCATTGTTTTATGGGTTGCCTGTCTCTTCCATTTCCCATTTTCAAATGGTCCAAAATGTGGCTGCTCGTTTGCTTATGGGCAATAAACGGAATAATCTTACGCCCATCTTACACACTTTGCATTGCCTACCAGCAGACATGTTCACAAGTCTCTGAGGTCCAAGTCAAGTCTCAAGTCTTTGTTCTATTTATTAGCAACAGTTCTTTCAGCTAGTTATTGAGGCTAAATTGGTTTTGAAATACTGATTTCACAATATGATTTTCTCAACAACAAAAAAAAAAAAAAAAAAAAAAAAAAAAAACTTAGAAATGAAAAGGTGTCAATTTATTAATTGTCCGGCAAAATGCTGCACATTTCTTTGTAAAATTGAAATATGTCAAACAACAAAACTAAATTGAAATTTTAAAACAAACACCTATCAATCAAATAAATAACACAAATTAAAGAAATCTCATATAAACAAACTAAGGCTTTGTCTGTGCTTTTTTTCAATTTAAAATTAGAGGCAACCACTGTGTTTTAAACACAACACAATCCAAACAAATCCATACATGCAGCATGAGCAGTTTTTAATCTAAATTGGATTGTATAATTTCGAAATTTGAAGCAAAAACAAAATGGTCTGACTTTAGTTTTGTGAAACTATTCTACATAAAACATCTGCATGAAACAAAACAGCAGACGGGCTGAATTAATGCAGATTCACTCTCTACCAGCAGGTGGCGCTTGAACAGCAATTAAACATTGTTTCCTTGGTTGCCGCTTTAAACAAAGCAGTGCTGCTGTTATGAACACTACTTTAATATGCATTATACAGAGGCAAGATGAAAAGAAAACACGTTTTTTACGAGTCTCACGAGTCCAAGTCAAGTCCCAAGTCTTTATTTATGCGACTTAAGTGCGACTCGAGTCCAAGTCGCAGACTTGAGTTTCCATCTCTGGCTACCGGTTCAATACCGCATTGATTTTTCAAAATTTGCTGTTCGTTTATAAAGACCTTAATAATTTAGCCCCCAAATACCTCTCAAACATAATCCTTATTCACAATCCCACTAGATTGCTTAAACCATTACCGGTAAAACTTTATTTTAAGGTGTCCTTGTTACACATGTTAAATGTACTTACTATTATAATAACAATAAAGTATGCATAATTACATGAAAGTAACCCTAAGACAAACCCGAATCCTAACCACATAGTAAGTACATGTAGTTAATTAATATTACTCAGTACTTAAAGTTCTGAGTTCAAACCAATGCTAAAAACTCATCTTTTTATTGTGCTTTTTACTTATTTTAACTATGTTCATGTGTTATGTACAGCACTTTGGTCAACCAATGTTGTTTTAAATGTGTTACACAAATAAATATGAGCTTGAAAGAAGAAAAGTCACGTAAATTCATAGGTTAGAAAAAGTTGTTTTCAGAAAGCCCTGAAAAACATCAGCTTTTAAAATTTGTGGAATTCTGAATCATATAATTATTTTAGTTAGTTTTCAAAGCTTGTCATTACAGCAGATGTACCAGTGAAAACCTATTAACCTACATGGGGGCCTTGGAGTCAAAAGGACTGAGACCCACTGCCCTAATGCATATGCTTGTGAGAATCACCTTGGCTGACAGACGTGAGGCCCATGTGAGTGTTGGCCAGGTTGCCAGTGCTGTTGGAGGCACTGAGAGAGGACGAGGAGTCATCAGGGTCCAGGGGTGTGGGGAGAGGAGGGGGAATCTGGATATTGGTCAGGTCTGGCAGAGAGCCGCCCGTGTTGTGTGCCACTGGGATTAGAGATACAGTCATTTCCTGATCTGGAGATGGAAATATGCTGGGGAAATGACAAGAGGGACGTTAGAAGGAATTGGGATAAATAGATGTCAACAGAGAGAGGCTGTTGTACCAATTATGTTTTGATAAAACATGGCTGTTATAAAGGAGTAGATATGACTAGATGGCTGTTGGGTTGAGATAATAAATTGGTAATTGTTTGCTCAAATGACCTTGACTCTTCAATCTCCAAATGATAAGTGCTGCATGGTCCTTCCATTTACATACCCACTACTTTACACTATCAGTAGGTGCGTTTACATGGAGCATTGTAATCGGTTTAAAAGTCCAATCCGAATGAAAATGCTCCATATAAACACCTCAATTGGAATAAAAATGTCCAAACCGAATGAAATTGTAATCGGTTTGAGAGGGGTGGGATAAACCTTTCTATAAACCGAACAAAATTAAAATCCTGCCATGTAAACGCGTTAAACCGATTACTCTGCGTCTACGTCATCACGTCAAGAGGTCGGGTCGTCAGAACGTGAACGTGATGTCAGCAACGGTACATTCTGTGATTTGGGGACACCGACACTACAGTAGAGACTGGGTAATAGTGGAGGTATAAAGTTAAAATGTCAATTATACAGTTAAAACACATTAGAAAGGAGAACGCTTGCTGTGTTATGAACGATCTGCTCTCATGGCCGGAGTGAAAAACGGATCTGAATGACGCGCAATTTTCTGCTTTTCAGCTTAGAAACAACACAATGGTGATAGTGAAAGTATATAAACAACTTGACCAAAATTTGCCTTTGTCATTTGTATTTATTACAGAGTCATAATTTCCAATCTGCTTGAATTTATAAGCGCTCACGCAATAGTGTACGAAAACACGCTTGGAAATGTGATATAGCTCGTTGCGATCACTCTCCGTGTTCATAAAGCAACGATCCTTTGATTCATTGTTCAGCAACTCTTGGTAAGAAATCGTGTATTTGTTCCATTTAAGTACAGTAAAACTTTGTATGATTTCGTGATTTTCGTGTTCTGGCCACATGACTAGCGCTCGAATGAACGCAAGGGATTCAAATATTACCCGTTTATTCTAAGCAAGTGCAAATACGGGCGTTTTTTCCTCTGGTGATTTGTATTTGTTGTCATGTAGGCTACTTAGCGTGTCCCAAAATTGAAAGCACCGGCACATGTAAACACTATATCGGATTAGATAACGTCTCATGTAAACAGTCCACCGAATCTTTCAATAGGAATTAATTTAATCGGAATGACAAAAAAGTGTACATGTAAACGTGGCTAGTGTCAATAAGAAAATCCAATGAGACCACACTTACTTGATTCCAGGTATTTTGTTTGACTTGGGCCTTGAAGTAGTCTATGAAAAAACAATAAATACTTCATTGATAAAAGATTCCACAAAATTCATATAAAAGAAATCTATTTCTAAATGTACCTTTTTGTGATCCCATATCTGCTTTTGACCTTCTTTGTCCATGTCACGTTCAGGGTCCCCTGTTCCTGGCATAGTGAGAAGAAGAACTAGTACATAGAGAGGGATGAAATCATACACTGAAACAAGTGTAGGAAAAATCTGACAGTTCACTGCAATTTAACGTTATCGATGAAAGCATTTAATAGATCATAAAGCAAAAATTTTTAAATAAAATAAACATTTTATTAACCTTGTTTTGGCTGAAAATCTTGAGACCCTCCTGCAAAAGCATCTTGTGGGTTTGGGTTCAAAGTGCTCTGATGCAGGGCAGAGTCTGAGTTGGTCCTACAAAACAAGCACAAACAAATAAAAAAAAATCACATAAGGCAACGGTCTCCCCTTACTACAATTAAAAGTTTAAATTTTACCACAAAAGGATCAAGAAATTTTAGATAATTACTGACATAAAATATTCAAACTACAACTTAGTAAGACATCTTAGAAATTGTTATGTAAACATTAGTAAACGTTGGCTATGAAGAATAATTACTGACATGCAATTTCAACAGCTACTACTCCTGCACATATGCACAGTCTTCAGCACACGCAAGCAGACTGTGTGAGTATAAACTCTCACCTCCTCCAGCTGGTATCAGGTGGGGGTGACAGATACACAGAGGCGTACGGACAGCTATCAATGTGAGATTCAACATTAAGGACTTCATAATGTCAGAATAAGTGAATCGCAGACATTTGAAACAAATATGCTTTCGTAGGCCACACAGACCAAAATATCTGTCTGCATTCATGAGTAGACTCATCAAGGATATTTGACGGCCATGTTTGTCCACAGAGAGAGGTCTGCGGTGTGGTGACGTGATGCGATTCCTGTCCCGGTAGACCCTGTCCACCAGCCCATGGTGACGAGTTGTTCTGCTTGTGTCCAATCCTGAATTCTGAAAAGGAGTCTGATGAAAACCAACAAACTTGAAGAAGTCAGTACACAACTTACATTCCACATATGCATTCTTAATTTCACCTGTCAAAGTGCTCCTTACCTGAAAGGGAAGGTCAATGGTGGTGTTTCCAATCTGATTGACATTTGGCAAAGAGCCACCATAGTACTGTCCTCGGTTCTGACCGAGCTGTAAATACTGAGTCTTCTGTAATTGTAACTGCAAGAAAGAAAACAACCAAAAACTGTGAGACAATATACAAGTAAAATTACCCAAAGGGGCTTCTGATTATAATTCATCATTGTGTCATTAAGTAAGGTCACAAGAAGGGAAATCTTGTAACGATAACTGTATTAGCATCCACACCAAAGCATGATAACATTCTATTTATTATAAGTGTGTGCACAGTTATGCCAGCTTACGCTTTAAATGTTCAAACTCTTTAAAGATTCTTATTAGCTGTCAATCTTGTTCAACAGCTGGAAAGAAATGTGATTCCAAAACATGTGTTCCTCTGTGTCGTTATCGTTATAGCTGTCATGTGGACTTCACTGTTTTCATAGAATTAGACCTAGTATTATTACAACTTTATTGTTATCATCCTTGGTATGAACAGGAAGGAATAGGTGTAAAAATCTTCCAAATAAAAGTCCTAAACAAGCTGCTCAATATATTTTAGCTACTTTTTATTACAGCCCTCTCTCCAGTTACATCTGATGTCAAAAACATACAAAGATAAGTGGCTATAAGTTGAATTTGGATTTAACAACCTGATGCCTTGTATATTATAGATGCACTAATAAACCATACTAGGCAGGCATATGTTATCATGAATATGCCACAGATTAAATAATATACATATATAATAATAATGGTAAAAATTGAAGATTTAAACACTGGAAAAAAGTGACAAAGGTTCATGGAGAGTTACAACTAAGAAATGCAATTCACTGGAAAAAAAGCATGTATTAATTTAGCAAACACTTTTGTCCAATGGGACTTCAAAATGAGGAATACAGCATAATGATTGATACCAAGTTCCAACATTGTAAAAGAACACACTGAAAAATTAAACAGAAAACAAAAGAAAATTGTGAGCTCTGAAATGGGCAGTATTTAGCCTGGATCTGGATTGGGATGTTAGTAGAGCACTGCCTGTATAATCACAACCCTGTCATCATAGTTTGCTGGAGTCCTTATTTTGGGCATAAATGCACTGAGCAATAATGCTGAACTGAGCAAATACATTGTTGTGTATGGCTTAATTATTCACTGAGTGCTTGTAACATTCAGATTTAAGCCTCGGGGAACGAATGACGCCTGAAATTAATAATTAGATGCTAAAATACACTGGATACGGCCTTGATTGCAGTCAGCTAGAATGGCGAGACTGTACTGTGGCTGTCAAACACACATGCTCGGTCCATTCACACTCCTCCACTGCAGCTGTGAGCACGGCAACTTTTATAAGGCCTCGTCGTGACCGACTGTTTATTATCAAATATCTCAAAGGCGTCCATTGGAAGGCGACCTATAAATCAACGCTAAAGATAAAGGCGCACTGGAGAGGGGCGTTTGTTATTGTTTACGTCCAGACAGGCGGGTTCAGTGCGTGTCGTATCAACACAAATCCTGCCCAGCAGCTCTTGCTGATCAACGCTGTCAGAAGAGAGAAAACAGTCACACTTACACGCGCCGCGCGAGTAATGCTCAGGTCTTTCATCACCTCCTCGAACGCAGCTGTCTCTTCCGCTTGCTTCTGGTTGTGTAACGCGATCTTTTCGCTGAATTTTCGCGGATTATTCGAGGTCGCCATGTTTCGCTCCTCTTGGGCTCCGCTCTGCTTCAATGAGACGCTGCTGCGTGCGCGCGTCCGTGCGCGTGGGTGTAGTGAACACGCACATCTGGGGCGCGCGCGAAGATCGAAGATTAGAAATGAGAAGGAATTAGCGATTCTGATTCTTTCGATTCAACAATATGGAAAATTAGGAAATTAATATTAGGGAAAAATGCAGTTATTGCACTTTCTGTTGTCAAATAATGGGATTTATTTTACAGAATAACAAATCAAAATGTTGGAAAGGCGTGACTTTTATAGGCTATAATACAATACTTCAGTCTTCACTATAGAAAATATAAAATAACAAATAAAAATGTGGAAACATCAGTTTTTTAAAAGTCGAGTTTTTATTAACATAACATTTACAGTTCGTTATTTCTATTTAGCCTATTTATTTATTTTATCAGATTTCAATTTATTTGTTTATAGATTAATTTATAAGTGTTTTGGTTCGCTAAAATATATATATATATATAATATATATATAAATATATTTTATAAGATCATATAAATTCATATATAGCACTGGTCGCTATATAGGCTATTGTTCATTCGGCAAAAAGAGCCGGTTTATGTGAGTCGTTTGTTCGGGATTCAGAGAAGACAGGCTGTGTAGTTTATTTAATCCAGGGTTGTTGTTTTTTTGGGGGGTTTTGTTCAATTGTTAACCAGCATCTGTCAGTACTGAAGCCACATTTTCAGAACTCTTCACACATTCTGTATGCGGGCCAAACTGAATCATTTTTCATTGCTTTAAATGCATTCAATGACCACATTTCTAAAAACTGATAAAAGCACATTCAAATCAGAACAACGGCAAACGGTCCATTTCTGAAGGAATTATATTGAAATATAAAATCTTATCAGAATATTTACTATGAAATTGAATGATAATTATTCCAAACACAGTAACTGCAATTTCTGCAATTTGAAAGCCAAGCCGGGTGTCCTACTTTTAGTCTTTTTTTTTCTCTCTCTGTGATCTTTTTATAAACAAATGGGATGGATGGCTTTAGAATGATTTTCTTTAGAAACATGGATCAAGGAAGACACATTGGTGGAGAAAAAAGAGTGGCAGAGAGGGAGGACTAACCTCACATACTAGTAGGCTACATCCATCCATCCATCTATTCCTAGTGCTTGTCCTATAGGGTCACGAGGAGACTGGAGCCTTTCCTGAGTCATAGGCAGGAAAATACCCAGGACAGGTGGCCAGTCCATCACAGGGATGACAATCACACAAACATTCATATTCACACTCACTTACAGTCTGTAGTTCACCTGTCCAGTACATCTTTGAATTGTGGGAGAAACCCAGAGGAAACCAACGTCAACATGGAGAGAACAAACACGCAGAAAGGCCTACTGGTGCAGCTGGGACTCCAGTACTTTTTTTTTTTTTTTTTAATTATTGCTTCAGAATTGTTAGGGTTTTTAGCTTTTTATTATTATTATTATTATTATCATTTTTTATTTTTCCCAGGTAAATTTTGTATATGTTGATGGGTTTTTGTTTTTTGTAATTATTGCTTTAGTAATCTCGCCTTTTTTCCTTATATTTTTTGGTATCTAAAGATGTAGGGGAAAATAGCTGCTTTTCTCATTCATTATTTTCTTATTCAGTCAGTAAAATGAAATGATGCTCTCATCCTATACTGAAATACTTGTGTTAAAATCATTCACACTTCAAAGATAAGAGTTCATGTAACTCTTCCTGTTGTTAGTGTTTTTTAGATCAGTGTGTTATGAATGGCAATGTATGTTTTCTGAATGAGAATTGCTGCCAGTGTTATGGTGGAATGAGATTATTTTGAGGCATATTAATTGTTTTCATCAATAAGACTATGTTGGTCACACTGTAGATATGTTAAATTCACACTGTAGATACAATTGTGTTGATAATGAAAAGTCATTACAAAATCCCCATATTTATTTTTAATTGAATTCTACACTCTTAAGAATGGTTCTATAGAGGTTCTTTACATGTTCTAACAGTTCTATTTAAAACCATATCATCATGAAGAACCCTTTTATGCTAAAATGATTCTTTGTGTTAGAAAAAAACACTTTTCATCATGTTTTCCTTTTAACATTGTGAATGGCTTACATACTATTTCAGCCTTCATAAACATAACTGTTTTTACTTAATGGAATAGTTCACCCAAAAGTGAAAATTCTGTCGTCATTTACTCACCCTCAAGTTATTCCAAACCTGTATGAGTTTCTTTTTTTTCTGTTGAACTCAAAGGAAGATATTTTGAAGAATATGGGTAACCCCACTGGAATATGGAAAAAAAATACTATTTACTAATAAAAAAATACTAATACCCCCCCCCCAATATCTTCTTTTGTGTTCAGCAGAAGAAATAAACTTATGCAGGGTTGAAACAACTTGAGGGTGAGTAAATGATGACAGGATTTTCATTTTTGGGTGAACTAAAAGAAAAAAAAGAGACACACTGTAACTCTAAACTTCCAGGTGTGTTTCTGCATTCAGTTAATGCATCATTTTGGCTATTTCCCATGTTAATAAAAAATAAAAGTCGTTGCAAGCCGAAGAACGACAATCTGCTATCTTTTTAGAGTGTAATGAAGAAAATTTGCAAATCTACACTGATGTTGTTAGATGTCGGGTCCACTCAGACATGTCACGATATCAGTGTATTATGCATGCTTGTTCAAAGTATTTGTTGTTTTTGCTTTTTTAAAAATAAGTAAATAAATAGTTTCTTGCAGTCAATTTGATTAATATGAAATTAAACCCTTTTAACTCTTTTGTAAAATGCTGTTAAACAGAACCACAGCAAGCATGGTGTATGTAAAAAGGAAGTGTTTTACAGCAGCTGGGGAATTTTTAAAAGAGAAAGAGAAGTTGTGTATAGTCGAGATAACACCTCACCAAGATATCACTGAGATGTGCAATATGTGCAGTGGATGTCAGTGTCAGTTGCAGGCTTGCAGCCATCATTTTACTTCAATAGGCCCGTGTTTCACTTCAGACAGTCATTCACGATTCTTGATTCAATATTTTTTTATAAGCGATCTTTTTGCATCACAGTCCTGAAAATGGAAACAGATACAAAGAAGTGAAATCCTTGCGACTTGAAGATGGAGCTTTTGTTTTCTCAGACTAACTAATAGGCTACAGTTAAGAACCCATTTAGCCTCTGTTTATCTGTCTAGAGCAAAGCTAACACTGGAAAATCCTGTTTTCAAAGTTTTGTCTAGTAGTTTAGGCAAAGTAGTCAAACAAAGCTGTCTGTTTTGTGTAACATACTAATACAACATCTTTAAAAAGCTATTTCCAATGAAACCGGAATTATTTTCCCCGGGTCATGGATGTAAATTGGATTGGAGTTAGGGGTTTTCCAACTGTTGATGCTAGTCAAGATTATCGAGAACGGGCCTCAAAGTGACACACCAAGTGATTAAACAGTGTTGTTTTTTAAATCAAGAATGATGTAGTTATTTCCAAACATAATGACCCTATTTCATCCTCACCGTTTGCCCACTAACAAAAATGAAGAATCATACAAACATATGCGAGTTTTAGGGCAAATGCACTATTTTTAACACCAGGGGGTGATATAACCTCAAAAGATAAGGACATTGTCCATAACTTGATCTTTATTCTGACATTGTTTTGCCCTCTTTTTGAAGCCACAATGTATACAATGTATATTAGTCCCAGCAAAAAAAAAAAAAAAAAAAAAAAAACAGTGAGAAAAACAAGCCTTATTGTGCTTACTGGTCTTGCAATGTTAGCATAACCTAAGTTCCTCCTTTTCATAGAGGATGTTCAAATGTCTGTCAGCATTACCCACAACATCTGAGCTACTTTCATTTTTTTCTTTCTTTATTTCTTTTTTCTACTTTTGAGCTTCAGTTGGTCTAGTAAATCTGCTTTCATTTCTGTTTATTCTAGATTGTCACATTTAGTGGCTTTCTGGCAGGACACTTATGTGTAGCATGCATTGTTCATGTAATTGCTTTTAACATGATTTAAACTATTTATTTTTGAAGGCTAGAGCAATGGATAATGTATAAAAATATAAAACAATGTATAAAAATATATGCCATAATTTATGGATTTGAGAGGTTATGATCAGTCATTATTTGCATATCAAACTCCTATTAACATGAACCCACAAACCTCGTTATCAGAGCAGATGTATAACTCTTTATAGGAAGTCAACAGGAAGAATGATTTAGGGGGTGAATTTCCAGGTTGCATGACTATTGCAATGAAAGAGGAACTTTTGGGCTCTTTCTGCAAAAAAGAAACGGCAAACGGCAGCTTGACCATTTCTGTCCGTCACCGTGATACAGATATAGGTGATACAGTTTCACCTACACGATACGGTAAGGTTATTTCCGTTATGAAAGATTAATTTGAGTTACATAAGTACAAATAATTGTTTCAATGTTAATTTGATGAATTTCAGTGTACATCACAGTACTAAAATCACTTTCTCTTGTGAAATACATAGATGTGAATGTTTTCTTTGAGTGTTTGCTTTCATTATAGATGTAATAATATAATTTTTCTATCTTTTTTAGACAATGGTTGTAAATAGCACACTTGGCCCATTTTATAATTCTACAGAGGATTGCTCGTCTGACAGCAGCCCCGAACTTGGACTTGCTGTTGGTTTGCCTATATTCTTTGTGGCTTTGCTGCTGGTGGGGATAGCAGCGTTTTTCTGGTTTCGACACAGAAAATCAGTGGATATAGAGTTATCTAACAAACTTAAGAGCCAAGATAAGAGCCACGATGAGCATTCCAGGGAGTCTCCATACAGTGGATATGCCGGAGGACATCAGCCCACACCCCAGAGCCCAATATATGAGAACTTTCATAGTGGACAGTCCAATCAGCACGAATTTCAGAGGAGTGTACAGAGTGAGGACACACACAGGTAAAGTACAAAGTCAAACCTGTATGCGTGTGTAAGCCACTGCGCTAATGTAGATCATTAGAAACTGGGTGATGAGAAGGCTGAAAAGTCTTTACAGTAGAAACGGAATTTCCTGTGAAGTTTTATTTGCTATCTGTTTTGCAAGATCACAGTGACATACTGAATGTGTGGCAATAACAGTCAGAGAGAGTTACACTAAAGGAGTTTTTATTTTGCAGCAATATTTATTGGGTTATATATTGGTGCAATTCAACTTGTTATAAGGATTTGATTGAATTTCCAAGAACTGAATTTCACTTTTGCCCCCATTTAGAGACCATCAAGCATACCTGCAGTGTGATCCACATGATGCAATCTACAGCAATGATCCTGCCCTCTTCCATCCAGATCAGGCTGAATTCTCTGAGGATGTTTACATCATGCCAGATGCTTGAAAGTCTGATATGTTTTGCTGTCCAGTATTAATCCCCAAAATGTTCAGTAGAATCATTTGTACTGGCATGATGTGAAATAATAGCAAGTCTTTATTTTCAAAGGGTGAAATCAAGGGCGATTCAAATGCCCTCACAAACATTACATGAGCCAATGTAGTTTATTGACTGAGTACACTGTGAGACAGCAAAACATATTCATGACCTCATTGATCACAGTTTAACAGGTGTTTCTGCCGATTGTAAATAATCCCCGCTGAAAAGACCAGTTTAGACCAGCGTGAACGTACCATGCTGTACAGACTGCTTTGTACTGGTTTGGTGGACCAATATAACCAAGTTCTTGTTGAGATGTTGGTTCATATGCTGGACTTTTCAGCAAGGATGGGTGGACATTCACACATTTTAATGTTAAAAATATTTGCTTCCTGAATTAATTAAATTGGTCAACTATTGTTCAAATGTTTGTGGTCAATAAGGTTTTCTTTTAAACAAATTATTACTTATATTTAGCAAGGGCACACTAAATTGATCGAAAGTGACAGTAAAGACATTTATAATGTTACACATGATTTCTATTTCAAATAAATGCTGTTCTTTTGAAAAAAAAAAAGTTTTCATATTTTCCACAAAAATATTAAACAGCACAACTGTTTGCACAACATTGATAGTAATAAGAAATAATATTTGAGCAGCAAATCAGCATATTAGACTGAATTGTAAAGTTGTCATCATGTGACACTGAAGACTGAGTAATGACTTCTGAAAATTCAGCTTTGCAATCATAGGACTATTATTAATTATATTTTAAATATATTTAAATTGAAAAACATTACTTTAAATTTTATTATGTTTTATAATATTGCTATTTTATTGTATTTTGATCGAATAAATGCAGGCTTGGTGAGCATGAGAGACTTTCAAAGACATTACAAACTGTTAATGTCACATGCCTCTTATTTCATAAGGATTATGCTCATGTTTTCACATGCAAAACTTGTTCTTCAAGCTTTCATATTAATTAGAGGGTGGCAATAATTATCCATCTTGGCTTGTCTTATGATCTTTTTGTCACTGTGACTCACTGAATTCTTTACTGAAATATCTCCTCTCTCAGCGATTAGCTACAAATTAGCTGAGAGTGTCTTTTCCACTTCCACAACTAAATGAAACAAGAGGAACACTAGACAAGCAGGCGGTTTGATGTGGCACTGTGAAATCGCCATGAAATGTCTCAGTCAAAGTCAATTCAGTCTTTCTTTGCCCTTGTTTGTCTAAGTGTTAATCATACACATCTCTCTGAAAATGTATAAAATACGTGGTTTCTTAAAATTTCTGCATATGTTGACAAGTGACTTTGTCAGTTATATTTCTCAACTGCAGATCTCAGATGAGATTATTGCTGATTAAAATATGCTTTCATTTTACCTCAAAGTTATAATCAGTTGAAGTCCATTTAACAGAATTTAAACATTACATTGACCCAGTCCCATTAACCTACATTGGATGGCACTACTGCCTTCATAAGGGCTCAAAAACAGGGCTTAAGCTTGAGTCACTTGCGCTGTATGTATATATGTATATTTTAAAGCGTACATGCATTTTATTTTTACAAACCTAAACATTTGGTTTGTGAATTCTGCTTGTGGACTTTTTAAACTTGTCAGCCAGATAAGATCATGTAATTTGTTGACATAGACAAAGTAAGAATGACTTGTGATGGTCCTGGTACACTCTCAGAAAAAAAATGTCTTTGTATCTTATTTACCTGTAACTGGTACATTAGTGCCGTGAAGGTACATATTAGTACTTTAAAAGTACATATTAGTAAAAGCATGTAGTACGTTAAGTATATAGTACATGAAGTGTACATATTAGTACCTTTTTTTCTGAGAGTGTAGCTTTAGAAAGAGCAGCCTTGAAAGTGCAAACTAATCATTAATGTAATGTATGCCATCATTTTTCAGTAAAAGTGATTATGAACTTATAACTGTCTTGGTGTTTTCTGCAAGCTATTATTGAAAAATGTCTTTGTCAAAAAAAAAAAAAAAAGATTCGAACTCGGGAAGCCCGTATAGTGCAATGGTGCATTGCTATTGGCGTCGACAATTTTAAATAATATTAAATAATAAATGTGACCCTGGACCACAAAACCAGTCTTAAGTCACTGGGGTATATTTGTAGCAATAGCCAAAAATACATTGTATGGGTCAAAATTATCAATTTTTCTTTTATGCCAAAAATCATTAGGATATTAAGTAAAGATCATGTTCCATAAAGATATTTTGTAAATTTATTACCGTAAATGTATAAAAACTTCATTTTTGGTTAGTAATATGCATTGCCAAGAATTAATTTGGACAACTTTAAAGGCGATTTTCTCAATATTTAGATTTTTTTGCACCCTCAGATTCCAGATTTTCAAATACAGGTGCTGGTCATATAATTAGAATATCATCAAAAAGTTGATTTATTTCACTAATTCCATTCAAAAAGTGAAACTTGTATATTATATTAATTCATTCCACACAGACTGATATATGTCAAATGTTTATTTCTTTTAATTTTGATGATTAGAGCTTACAGCTCATGAAAGTCAAAAATCAGTATCTCAAAATATTAGAATATTTATATTTGAGTTTGAATAAATGACCATCCCTACAGTATAAATTCTGGGTATCTCTTGTTCTTTGAAACCACAATAATGGGGAAGACTGCTGACTTGGCAATGATCCAGAAGACGAACATTGACACCCTCCACAAAGAGGGTAAGTCACAGAAGGTCGTTACTGAAAGGTGTGGCTGTTTACAGAGTGCTGTATCAAAGCATATTAAATGCAAAGTTGACTGGAAGGAAGAATTTGGGTAGGAAAAGGTGCACAAGCAGCAGGGATGACCGCAAGCTTGAGAATACAGTCAAGCAAAGCCGATTCAAACACTTGTGAGAGCTTCACAAGGAGAGAACTGAAGCTGGAGTCAGTGCATCAAGAGTCACCACGCTCAGACGTCTTCAGGAAAAGGGCTACGAAGCCACTTCTGAACCAGAGACAACGTCAGAAGCATCTTAACTGGGCTGTGGAGAAAAAGAACTGGACTGTTGCTCAGTGGTCCAAAGTCCTCTTTTCAGATGAAAGTAAATTTTACATTTCATTTGGAAATCAAGGTCCCAGAGTCTGAAGGAAGAGTGGAGAGGCACAGAATCCATGTTGCTTGAAGTCCAGTGTGAAGTTTCCACAGTCAGTGATGATTTGGGCTGCCATGTCATCTGCTGGTGTTGGTCCACTGTGTTTTCTGATGTCCACAGTTTAGAGCACTTCATGCTTCCTTCTGTTGACAAGCTTTATGGAGATGCTGATTTCATTTTCCAGCAGGACTTGGCACCTGCCCACACTGCCAAAGGTACCAAAAGCTGGTTCAATGACCATAGTGTTACTGTGCTTGATTGGCCAGCAAACTCGCCTGACCTGAACCCCATAGAGAAGAACCCCATAGAGGAAGATGAGAGACACCAGACCCAACAATGCAGATGAGCTGAAGGCCACTATCAGAGCAACCTGGGCTCTCATAACACCTGAGCAGTGCCACAGACTGATCGACTCCATGCCACGCCACATTGCTGCAGTAATTCAGGCAAAAGGAGCCCCAACTAAGTATTGAGTGCTGTACATGCTCATACTTTTCATTTTCATACTTTTCAGTTGGCCAAGATTTCTAAAAATCCTTTCTTTGTATTGGTCTTAAGTAATATTCTAATATTTTGAGATACTGATTTTTGACTTTCATGAGCTGTAAGCGCTAATCATCAAAATTAAAAGAAATAAACATTTGAAATATATCAGTCTGTGTGTAATGAATGAATATAATATACAAGTTTCACTTTTTGAATGGAATTAGTGAAATAAATCAACTTTTTGATGATATTCTAATTATATGACCAGCACCTGTAGTTGTATTTTGGCCAAATATTGTCTGAACCTAACAAACCATACATCAATGGAAAGCTTATTTATTCAGCTTTCAGATGATGTATAAATCTCAATTTCGAAAAATTGACACTTAAGACTGGTTTTGTGGTCCAGGGTTACAAATGTGAAAAGTATGATTAAAATGTAGACATTAAATAGCCTATCAAATTTCATATACTCAAAATAGATACCCCAGTCCTGGCTGCAGAACGCTTGCTTAGTGACTTTCTAGGGGCTTTCAGTCGTTTGAGACTACTGACACACATTTAATCTGATCTGTGTTAGCAGACTATTGACACACCCAGATATACTGTGTTATATTTCCTTACTGTAATTCTACTGTACCCTCATACGTAAGAAGTAGAGAGCGAATGCTTGTTTATATCAAACATGATTCATAACATTTAAACCTATTAAAACAGTTTTATTGACATATGAGCCATTACTTCACCTTTGAAGTGAGTAAAATTATATCAGAAGTACAAGGAGTGGTTTATTGTTCATTGTGTGATGATTGCAACTGAATTATTACATTAACAATACATCATATATGTCAAAACAATACATCAGATAATGCATCTCAGAAATATTTATAGTCAGCGAAATCCTGCAGGGTCAATAGACAACAAATATTTCTGGACTACAGTGACACCAGTGACAGTATTATATAAATACTGAGTTACAAATGAACTCATGTCTCTGCTGTGGTTGCTTCAGAGGACATTCACTCTCTGGTCAAGGCCAGTGACACCTATGTGTGTTTTCAAGGCTACAGTTGTTAGATCTGGCCTATCTTTACAGATAGGATAAATATAGATATTGATTGACATTGATAAATACCTTTTATGGATATTCATGGCATGATCTCACCTTGAAATATTATCTAGAACTGAGCGGATATTGTAAAATATTATTGTAAAAGACTGTAATTTATAAGTTTACACTTACGCATGTATAACTTGTTTTATATCGCTCATTGTTATATGAGTGAGCCATACACAGATGATTCATTCTGATGGCCTGTTCTCCACAGTTTCATAGTATTTAAACAAGCTTTTTAACAACATCCGGAATTTTTATAGCAGCTCAACCTTGATTTGGTTTCATAAAATACTGTATGTGAGGATTTTCATCTTATATTCAAAGATGTTGAATTGAAATGTAATCAGTGATTCAGCCATTAATCATCCATTCTGAATATATACATTTCCTTAAAGCAATATACTTTATTAACATTCATTCAAAAATACAAAAGGTTTCTTGATTCATTCACAACACAGCAACAAACGAGTACAAAAACATTTAAAATAAATTACAATAAATAACTTGATATTCCAGTAAGTCAATCACGTAGAAATACAGTACCCGATCAACGTTTCAGTGTTATGCAGAAAAACAGGCATCTGGTTTCCTTAAGAAGCCAAACTATTTTATAAACCAAAGGAATGTAACCAGATGAGTGTGAGAACATTGATTTGCATATTATCAGCTAGATATTTTGCCTCCTTTTCATCTTCTCTTTTAAGAGTATAATGTTCAGTGGATAACCAGTGCTAGTGCCAGTGTTGTTCATGCACAGTGGCATTTAGTAACTATCAAATCGTTGAAAGGTGTGAGCTTCAACTTTCCACGGCTGTCATAGTGCATGAGAACCATTGACTCATATGCAGCTGGTACACAGCAAGGGCCGGGTGTTGTTCCCTTGGACAAGAGATGCAGACGAGACTTAACCTGCGTATGCATACTGGCAGGTTTATAATTATGCGGGCAGGAACCATCACAGTAGTGCATAGTGTAGCCCGAGGGAGCGATAACCCAGTCTGACCAGCCGATGTCTTTGAAGGAAACATTCAATGACTTTCGCCTGCAGTGACCTTCATCCTCAACGCTTTCCTCTCTAGTAGCCAGAGCTCTCTTGTTTCTTCTCCTCACTGCTTGGTCAAGTTGTAAAACAAGCTGAGGCGTGGATTGTGTACTCACTTCTTGTTTTTTAAGGAGGCAAATTTCAACAACTAAAAGCTCAGCACTGGTGTCCTTAAGCCACCTCTTGACCACAACTGTCAAATCCAATGTAACATCCCGAGAGCTCAAGTCCCCTGTTTGAAATACAGTCTGTGTATGAAAACCAGGAGGTTTATGTATTCTAACCACAACGTCTTTTGAGAGCCACGGCTGGCCTGGTGTAATTTTGTCCATGTGTGGTCTCTTAATTTGTAGCCTTGCATGTTTAAGGTTGACTCCAGTTTTAATGCGCGTGTTTTTGTAGAAAGCAGCTCTGAACCACTGCTGCCGGGAATCCACGGAAGAATTCAGAAGCTGTACTGTTAAAAAATAATAAAGAAAAACTTAAATTAGACAATGTGAACCAGACAATTAAGACATATATGTGACATATTATAAAACAATAATATATAATAAACGTATATATATATATATATATATATATATACAGACACACACACTTTACAAAATTCATCCCAGTGAAAAAAACATTAAAATTAAGTTAAAAATAAAGAAAAATTGAAATTCGACAATGCAAACCAAGTATATACTACACATAAATATATATGCAAATAAATATTATATATTGACGTAAATAAATTACATGTGAATATAAATGAATTATTTTTTAATATATATATAAATTATGTGTGCATCTATCTATCTATTTATCTGTCTATCTATCCACGTGTGAGCATTTCTATCTATTTATCTGTCTATTTATCAATCTATGTGTCTTTCTATTTATAACATTAAAATTGGGTTAAAAATAAAGAAAATTAAACACTGAAATTAGACAACGCAAACTAAATATAAACGTATAAAAAAATTATATATATTTTTTTTTTAACTAATTGAGTCCAAGGAATATGAATAAAATCAAATACAATATATCCATTTTTTTAGTCCACACATAAAAGTTTAGTCTTCACAATTTCACTATACTTTACGTAACAACTGTATTTATAGCTTACCTGTTGTGGGAAACAGCACCGTAGAGGCTCTTCTTGCAGGCTGAAGCTCCTGTTCCTCACTGGAGTTGCCCTTAAGCAAATATCCCATTCTCCTATACTGACGGTACATCCTGACCAGGTCCTGATGAGAAGCTCTTCTACCAGGCCCGGGTGGCGCATCCATCCCGAGGTACTCCAGAATAATGCTCTTCAGAGCCTCAAGCTGCAGGCCCTTGTACGTTTCCTCATGCTCCTGTTGAGCTGTAGACTCTCTCAGACAAGAGCTAAAAATAACAGCCCCAAGAGAAAGGAGAAAGCACTGTGCTACTGAGTTCTGCATGGCAAGTTCGTTTTGTTTGAGCTGTCTTTGTGTTGGTCAGTGCATTGAATGACATTCCAGACATGCTTTCATTTATACAGGTACAGGCCACGCCCCACTGGAGACGATTGCTCATCTACACCCACACTGAAACTTCACGTACAAGTAACCGTCCCCTGCGCAATGACATCATGTCAATATGACTTTTAGAATAATACTGTCACCCCAAAGTAAAATTTGTCTTGGACTTGGGACTTTGGAGCTGTACACACACACACACACACACACACACACGCAGAATGCATTCATTTGGCATCAATATTATTTACTATAACATTTTCAAAAAATACTGGATAGAAATACATAATCACGATGTAACAACAAGATATACAGGTCAAGAAGGATAAGCATTTAAATTCAGTGTATTACTGTATTACGCTCCTATATTTCATCATACTACATTTCAGCAGATCTGAATTGTGTATATTCATAATTATCTTAAGACCATATACTCTGTGTGTCACATTCATAACAACAAAGAATAATCTGTAATTATGGGACCACCATGGTGTGCGGTTTTGCCTAAACTTGCATTGTTATCTAATAAATGACATTTATATGTTCCTTTTAAAAAATTCCTTTCTGTTTTCATGTAGGACACAACATATGTTTAGATATTGAACGACAGACAGCAGTAGAACAACAGCCACATGCAGTAGTAAAATAAAGCAAGACATATATATCTAAACAAAACTGTACTAAAAAAAAGGTGGAATAATTTGTATAAGTGCCAAAGCTCACACGTCACGTGTTGCGTATCACATGCTCAGATGACTCTTCTGAGGTAAAAAGTGTGTGAAAGGTTTTTAGGTATGTTTCAAACAAACACTGCGGCATTCATGCTGTCAGAAAGCCAAGAGTACTGCATTGAGTAATTGGTCGTTTGAAGCCAAACAAAAAGACGGCTCTATTTAAAACATGAAGAGAAAGTTGTCACACACACTCAATACACACCCACAATGAACACCATATGTTACACCAGACAAATTATGACCTAAATATATCATTTTTAATCATCCTCCTCACTCCAACCTGAAAATACACAGAACACTCTTGGTGTTTCACCAGTGTCACTGCAACAGGTTAAAGGGCACGTTTGAGTGTTTAGAACGTGCCCTGCCGTCAAGCTCATCCAGTTAATTTACAACTAAATTACAAAAATACACACTTACACTGAATTCCCTAACTCTGTAAACTAAGAGCCATCGCCACATTTAGATCACAGATGAACTAGCCTTCTCTGTAGTTTATAATTTCACAGTGGAATTGCATAATAGGACACTAAAGTCAGAAATGAACTTTAAAGGGCAATATTTGCACCCTGGAAATGATTTCTTGAGACATTTTTTTTTTTTTTTACATTTGTATACAAAGGGCAATTTTTATAAATGTATTTATGTTTTTTGTGTCAAATATTTACATTTATTCAATCAATCAATCAATCAATCAATCAGAGTACTGTATTCTGTTGCCAATCAAATTTGATCAGCATCAACAAAAGCCATTGACAAAGTGGTAGGCCTACTAAAGCCTGTCATGACATCAGACATTAAACAGACTATTGCTTAAAGGAGGCATAAATGTAATGCTTCGGGTAGGGTTGCAATATTATGACAAAATCCTCATGGTCGAGATTATTGCCCTTAATGTTGTAATACGGTAATTATTATAATGTCGATTAACAGAATACACTGCAATCGTTTAACTGATTGTGGAGAAATGGAATAATTTAAGTTAGGCAACAAAACAGGATGAAAATCAAATTAGTTCATTGCTTTTTTTACACATTAGTAACTGTAGGACTTCACATTGGTTATTTTAGTAGATTGAAAAACAAAACTGTTACTCAAACTGGGAATAAATTACAGACAGCAAGCAAATAACGTTCCCATCACTGCAACGGTCAGTGAGTTCACTATAACTCCGTTATAATCAATAAAGCTCTTATTTACATCGTATATGCACTTTCTTTTTTATGACTTTATTGAAAAACTGAAAAATATCGTCGGAGCGCACACTAAACAAAATCCCAGCATTTCTTCTTCACCGATGACTAATCTAAACGTCTCTGATTGGCAGTTGCATTCATGTGCTCAACAAATACGTGTTTGATTGGTTATAGCGCTCAACGCTGCATAAACAACGGTAAAAGGAAATCTAGTGCATATCCAAATGTAAAGCCGCAATCGACAAGTTTTATTTATTTTCATATTTTACTAATCGCGACGGTCATAATCGTTTTGGCTTCATTGTTTTGCATTGCTATGTTGAATTTGGGGGCATTTTTGACTCAACCCCCCATTCATTTCCATCTCTGTAGGACACCCACCTATAGAGCAGTTCTGTGTTCACCCTATACAGGGTTAATAGTTCATTCTAGCAACATTGCTATTTATAAAGTAATGAAAATGTTTGTCCACCTGTTCCCCTGCAGTCCATACATTAGTAAAAGTGTGTGTAAGCAACAGTGACACAAATCTCAGCTTCAGGATAAAGAGAGAGGATGATAAAGAATGAGCCTCTCCATTTATCTGACACCTAGTTTTTGGTGTCAGACGTTGGCCTTTATTAAAATGTATATAGAGAAATGAGTCCCTCTAGTGGTTACTGTGGAAAATAGGAAAAACTGAACATAAAAAAAAGCCAGACACATTGCCTATTTTTGAAAGTGTCAAAATATTAAAACATGTTACTTGTTTTTAGGTACAGGAAGACATGCTTTGAAATACAATAAAACACATCATGCAAAATTCCACAACCCCCTTAATCACTGCAGAGAGTCACAGCTCTTCTATCACAAAAATCTTTATACCTATTATGAATGTACTAAAATCTTAAAAATTAATACATTTGCTAGATCTTGTCATAAACAATTTCATAACATGGATACATTTCTTGAATTATGAATTGGGTAGGAAGCATGAAAAAGCTCGGCCTCAAAAGCAGGATATAATATAATAATTGTCATGCTCAAGCAACTCTAACAAGCACAAACGATCCTGTCTTTGTTCCAGGAACACAGTGCATCAGACACACACAGTAAATGGAAAGGACAATAAGCAGTGGACTGTAAAGACCTCACTCCCCTTGATTTACCACAACAAATAACTCCACAGAAAATAACTAAATAAATAATGTGCAAAAAATGACTAAAGGAAACTATTTGGTTCATTAACATACTTTAAAATGAAATAAAAAATGTAAATAAAATAAAAAATGTGCACTCAGAATCATTTGGGTATTAAAAACAACCAAGAATTCACGTTGTAATGGTCATTGAAAAATCATTAAAGATTGTGTTCTGTTCATAAACGGAGAGCAGAGGGGAACAAAGAGCGACTTATGCTGTGTTGTGATGTTGTTTCAATCAATGTTGCATTGTTACATCAAAGCATTGTGGTGCCACTTGGTGACAGACAATACTCAATCAGCAGAATATCCCATGACCAACAGTGCCAGGCTAACTGCCCAAATTATTCCAGTATTACGAAAATGGGAATGTTTCATTAGCAAAACTTTTCCATTTATCAAAAGATAAAATGCAACAAATATGAAGCTGTATGCACCAATGACATGGAAAGGGACAACATTTAATATATTTTTTCATATGAAATTTGTTTTGCAAATATCAGTTCAAAACAATTGCATTGCAAAACGGATATGAAGAGATAGGCTACCATACATAAATGTTTTGTCACACCAATTTCAAGAATAGCTACCAGCCAGAAAACTGCAAATGACCTCTATGGATCTTCAGAACTACTGTAGCTAAAGTTAACCCTAACAAATCAACCAATAAACACACGCCAAAACACAGATCCCTGATTAATATTACACAGTTATGGTTAATTTGACACAACAGTGCTCAGTCAAATCGCTACATAGGCTATGTCTACATTTGTTTTAAGGTTTCTTTAAGAACTACACCGTCTACATACCCTACATTAATATGAAAGGCGGCACTCCTAGAAGCTCCTCAGCACAACAACCTGATTCACGACTCGCTACCGCCTTAATTGTAGAGATTCGTGTTTTGATTGGTTCCTCACAGACACTCTCATCCTCCAGTCAGGTGACAGTGTGCTCGCTGTTTCAGGGATGGATTGGGTGACTAGGAAACAGGGTTAGATATCTCACGAGTGAAAGACTTTCATCCCTACAGTATGGGTTAAATTAACCATAAAGCTACAAAATATATTCATAATGGATGAGCCAAATATACTGAGGCGGCGTGGTCTGCAGGTAAGTGTGCGTGAGTGATTCAGACAGCAGTATTATTCATTTTGAAAAAATAGAATATATCTCTATTAATTTAGCAACATAAATTAAGTGGTTCATCACAATCAGCATGTTTTATTATATTTTTGTAACGCGATCATTGCATATTTGCAACCTAATCACACTTCTCGCGTTCGTTTGTTTGTATACAATGAATCGTGAATGGCTTGTTTTGACGTGGGGAGTGTTGGAAATAAAGGGCTTTTGGATTACATACTTTGTAAATATGCAATATAACATTAACTGAATGTGTTTTTATATTGACGACATTACAAAAAACAACAGCTGTTGATTTTATGCGCGTTTCAATGAAGTCGACACGTTTCATCAGCAGTTGCCATGGTGATTACGGCATTTGTTATGCTCCGATCTGTTTATTATAGAAAGACTTGCCTTGCTTATTTTTGCACTAGCACCCCCAATTAAATAGTGTTTATAATCTACGTCTAAATGGTTTTCTTCTTCAAAAGGTGTTTTGTGATTCGTCTGAAAACCAGAGTGACAGTAAAAATGTAGAGGCAGAAGAGTGAATGAATCAAAACATTTTAATTATGCAATTCTGTTATTTAAGTCATGCATCTCAAATTCTGATTTTTGCCTGTTACAAATTAACAATTCAGAAGTCTTCAATTTACCCCTAAACAGTGTAAATGAATGTGAAGCATTAAATATAATTCAAAATGGTAAATATCTGTACATTGTGTATGCGTGTCTCTGTCTCTCTCTGTGTGTGTGTGTGTGTGTGTGTGTGTACCTACTTAACCATATTTTGGGACAAATTTGTTCCCAGAAGTGAGCTAAACTTGACAAAATCTCCCATCATCTTTTTACGGAAGTCCTCATTTGTGAAAACTGTATAAAATAAATAAAGTTATTTTGCTGAAAGTATAGAAAGATTCCTGGGCTTTAAGATTATGTGGGTATTTAGCTCAATATAAAAACAAGAAGTCTCTGCAATGTCCCCATTAGCTAAGTAAACGTGTTTGTGTGTCACAAATCTGGGTCTAATTTTTTGTTTTTATGGGTGCAGTTGCAACCTTCCCTGTCTGGTCAGCTTTGTAGGCCTACTTTTTATTCTTTATCATGAATGAATGAATATTACATTCATTATCATCAATGAATGAAAATAACATTTGAACCCAGATATGTATATATTCTTTTGTCATGTATAAATCCTTTTCATTTTTACACAGAATTACAACATCTACTGTCACTGCGGGAGCATGTTGGTCATGTATGATTGTATTTCATTTCTAAATGGTTAAAGTGAGGATGTTTCGGCTCACCCTATTTACAACACCCCCTGCAGTAAGTTATGAGTGAATGGGCTGTCTGATGTTCTGCCCACACATGTCAGGTCTAACCTGTTACACAGAGGTAAACCTGAATTTCTGACTTATCATCCACAGCGGCATAAACCTAAGTGTGTTATTGTGCAAAACAGAACATATAGTGACACAAAGGTTGGCACAGCACTTATGTTTTAGAGTTTTATTAGAGTTTCACACCTATCATTGTGCAATACCAGTATATATCCTATTTGTTTACTATGTAACTGGATGATTTTATTTTTTATGAAGCCCTACTTAAGTTCAGTGCACTTCTGGGCTTCACTTTGGCAAAAATCAAGTACTGTGAAATATATAAAGAAATACAGTTGCTTTTTTAAAAGCACATTTTTCAGAAAGAGTAGTTTATTTCCTAATAAAGAGCATCCTTGAGGAAAAGTTAGGCGCAGAACGGGTGGAGACTAAACAAGACAACCTTTGTAATTGGTCATCTACAAGACATTCATTCAAAGCGACAAAGTACACTACATCGACAGTGCCCTTGGAACACAACAGCCTAGTAAAAGCCAAAGCTGGCCCGGTTAAAATAAAATTAGCTGGCACAAACATCTCCAACTTCTGAGGGCTGGCAAATATATCTAAATGCCGAAGGGTATGAGCAATGTCCATAAGGCTGAGCTTTGGATCTTAGTCATGTATTGATTAATGTGATAGTCATTCCTCCATCACAAGTGGTTTTACGGAAATGGTTTTGCTTTTGGCTTGAGGATTATTTGTAATGGAGCTAAAGGAGATAGCAAGGGGATGACATATGTGTGTCTCCACATAAGCACTTAAGCTTTTGTACTAAGGATTCTTTTAGGAGTTTTAAGATTATACACTCCAGCCCTGCAACTAATGAAGGCCTCATATTTCCTGATGAATTTTTCTGATGTCCATCCAAATATTCAGTGGCCTGAGCCCACTGACAGTGATTCTCCAGCCAAAAAGGGACAATGAGACATTGAAAAGCTTCAGTTTTCAGGACTAGGAACTTGGCCACTACACAGGAATTTTGTGAGGTTATAGCATAATTTGATTATGTTAATTATGAATTAGGACCTTAAAGCTTTATAAGCATTAAATCAAGAGTCAGTGATAAAACTGGATCCAGAAATACAAAACCAAACTTTCTTTCATTAGCTGTGTAACATTATGTTGACTTCAGTTTAGTTTGAGTGTGTTGAACTGAAAAATGTAAATGTTTGCATCTTCCTCAGTATTGAGCTCTAAGTGGACTGAAAGATTTGTTTCTGGTTCAGAACTCATGTAGGTTTTAAAGAATTGAAAGCAATGTCACAAAGATAAGCAGTGTAGTCTTTAAAATTCAATATTTGTCTGTTGTTGTGTGAGTATGATCATGGCCTAATTTCCCCAGCTTATTTGATTCTCTTGAAATCCAAGACCCCTCTTACTCATGCTTTTTATTTTCATGTGATATTAAATGCAAAATTTGTGGTTCCATTAAAACACACTTTGATACGCATGACTTCAGTTATTTAAATTAACTCAGTCTTTATTACTTTCCAGAAGGAACTGAGCCTTCCACGCAGAGGAAATATGTGAGTAGGCTTCTTACTCTGATATAATATTTTGTCACTGTCATGTTTAGCTTCCATTTACTTTCCATTATACTTTCATGCATTCGTTTCTTTCAATTTTGACAATTCTAGTATTTTTGTTGTATTAATATTTAAAAAAAAAATAATCAAAAAGTCTGTATTGAAAAATTAAATTCATTTAAAAAGTATGCATGCAATGCAAATGAAATTCCTGTTTGCATAACTAGATATCATAATTTAAAAAACAAGTTAGGCTATATCAAAAACAAACATTGACATTTTTAGTACTTAGCCTATAATTATTCTATTAACACATGCATTCAAAATACATATAGAAAGCATTTTTAACTTTTAACCATTATAAGAAATAATTTGTCAGGAAAAAAACAATAACAGGACACAAGTTAATTATTTATCTGTCTGCAATATTTTAATTTTTACATTTTCAGTTTTTTGGTAATATGATATGTATCGGTATTTATTCGATTATTTAAGAATGTATTTAGAATAATGTATAATATGTTTAATATTTACATGCATGCAGTATTCATTGGGATTGGGGAATTAATTAATTTATTATGTTACAGTGACGCTCATATGAAAATTAGTCTTAAAGCCACGTCAGAGGAGGGTTTCTGAAAGTTTTGTTTTTTAAGTCGTGACATTATCCTCAACACTAATCTATTACACGAGTTTACCAGTATGGGACACTCTTTGCATGCTAAGTTAAAGGAGGCGGGTTTAGTTGCCCGGCACGGTGACGTTCAAACCCCACCATGACCCCTTCTTTCAGTCTGACTCTATGACAACTTCCTCCACTCCACGCACCCGCTTTTCTTTTATTGTTGCGCTAAACTTGTAATCGTTACAGTTGTGTTGCTATACCTTTAAACCCGGGAGCAGCATCCGTTTAGCGGTGACGGGGCTTGAGTATAACCAGACGATGGCATTTTCCAAACCAATGTGGCAATGTGTCACTTGTGAGAAAATAACGCGATGATATGGCATCGCGCTGCTTTACTTAAGGCGCTTTCTGTCTACTCCCCCGTAACGTTACTGCATGCAATGGAGTCTGTGTCGAAGTATGGAGTTCGCCTGGGAATTACATTAGACTTCACTGCTTTTACTCGTCGCAATGCTGCGGTGTATCATCGATGAGGATTTGTTAACCGCGGGGACGACGAAGACGAGCACACCGACATCATGTCTGATCGGAACTACTGGACGGTGTGTCCGAGTTATAAAAGTCAGTTCGTTTCTGGAGGTTTAGTCAAACGACCCAAGAGGTAACGACGAGTTTAAGCATGTTACTGTATGTTTTCGCTGTGATTGATTATTAATCGTCAAGGTTGGTCCGCCAAACTTGCTCTAACTTGGAAAAATCCCACAGGCGCAACCACGAGAAATGTGCTTGATAAACTAGGTCGGTGTTTGAAAATCCCAAATAACTACTATGATGGTTGAAAATATCTGCTTTAACGTTCTCGATCTCGTTGTGGACCGCATACACACTGTTTTTCCACCCTGCCCGTTTTTGTTTCCGATAGTAAACGTGGCCCATGTACGGCTGAGCTTTTGCTGCTCATTGTCCTGTTGGCGGTGGATGGTCATATTCTGTCGTCTAGTCTTTACGTAATGTTTATATACAGTTTAACCGTCTGTATGGAGGGTCTGTGATGACTGTGTCATTGTTATATTTCGTTTTGAAGTCTTTGCCAACAAAGTAAAGTTAGTGTACTCAATAGCAGGCTAATTTGTTGTCAAAAGTTATAAGGGCGTTGAGGTCAGATTTGTTTTTTTTTATGCTTATTTTTAATATAAGCAGAAATAAATGTATTAAATGATTTTAAAGAAAAAAAAGTGTAATAAAAAGCATGTAAATGTTGAATGGTGCAAATATTTGCTAATTTAAAAAGTTTTACATATTAAGAAATAAACTTTAATGTGCTTTAATGGTCATGTAAGATGAAGAAAAAGCTGTTTTATTCTGCATAGAGAGGGTCGCCCCTTCATGGGTGCTGCCATGTTGATATCACATGACCAGACTTGTTTGAGTGGGTAACTACTTATACTAATAGCATGTTTACTACCTAAAACCATCAATGACGACCTGCAGCTCCCATACGCTGACCAAGAATAAACATTGTGAGTGCGCGGTCAAATTGCCTTCATTCAACAAACTGCCATGGAAAACCATAGAAGAAATAGAATGAAACAAAACCTTGAAGGTATAGTTCACTCAAAAAAATGTTGTCATTATGTTGTTCCAAACCCCGTAAGACCTTTGTTCATCTTCAAAACACAAATTTAAGAGATTTTTGATGAAATCCGAGAGAACACAACTGACACGTTCAAGACCCTGAAAGGTAGTAAGTAGGCGTTGTGGTACTCTCATGAATGCGTGTCGAAGACTGACATTGAAGAGAAGAAATTTTTAAATGAAGTTATTTTTGTTTTCTTTGCACACAAAAAGTATTCTCGTAGCTCCATAAAATTATGGTTGAACCACTGATGTCACATGGACTATTTTAAAGGGGTCATCGGATGCAAAATTCACAATACAAGTTGTTTGAACATAAATGTGTGTTGGAAGTGTGTGTACACATCCATCCTATAATGATAAAAATTCACCCAGTGTTTTTTTTTTTTTTAAATCCCTATTTCTGGGATTCCTGTCAGAATGACATAGATCTGTACAGGCTGCTCCCACGATAGTTGATTGACACGGCTGTCTTACCTTAGACCCGCCCTGAGTGAGCTGTGAGCTGTCCGCCTCCGGTGCAGGGGAAGACAAGATGTGTCTGATTAAGCGATTGAGGTGTTTTGTTGTTTGATTGTAATAATGATGAACATAGCAGTCATCATTTACTCCCGACATCTGAGCCGCTGAAGACGCAGCGGATTAACGTTACTTTCGTTTAGAAGGGAATGCGCCGATCCCCGATCTGCCTAAATGTGTCTGTTCGCGCGAATCATTCGTGGTCCAGCTTCATCTACAGAAGAAGTGAGTATAACGGTTTTTTATGAATCTTTGCAAATCGCCTTTCCTAATAATGTGCTAGTTAGCCAGTTTCACGGCTAAAGTAAACAGAACTGCTCGTCACCCCACGGAAGAGAGGGGCGGAGTCAGCAAAGCTCATTAGCATTTAAAGCAACATGGACTAGAATGGCTTGCTAAAAACATAGTCTCAGATGTCACGCCCACGGAACGTTGGCTAAACATCTGATGCATATGGCACACAAAAGTGGAAACACTTCAGGAGTTTTGAAGTCGTCGTCGGATTGGTTGAATTCTACAGGGTTTCCGGGAGACGTGTGTGTTGCGTTCTTTAACGTTCCGCCTGGAAACAAAGATGCCGTGACGCCAAACCCCTCACGAAAGAAGAAAGACATTGTGTTTACAACTGTGACGACAAACGCTTATCAGGATCAAATAAACGCTGGATTTTCAAAAGTATGTGAAATATTTAAAGTTCGCAGCATAGAATCTTTAAAATACGTCCGAGAGTTTTACACACCGATCTATTATTGTGGCAACATTTCCACGCCGCGAAACGTGACGCTGAACGAAATGAACTGTGATTGGATGTTTGACATGTCTGTCAAACGGCCTCATGGGCGGACCTTGGCCAATGAAAGCTACCATAGATTCCAGACCTTCAGCCATCAGTCTGAAGGTCTGGCTACGCGAGACTACTAAAAACAGAGCTGATTTTGACATGGTAAAAAAAAGGTGTTTTTTACACTACCATTGAGAAATTTTAACCAAAGTTCGTTGTAGACTTTTCATTAAGACCCTAAAGAATCGTATCAAATTTTGGAAAATGGGCATCCGATGACCCCTTTAACAATGTCTTTACTACATTTCTGGGCCTTGAAAATGGTAGTTGTGTTGTTGTCAATGCAGAGTCAGAAAGCTCTCGGATTTCATCAAAAATATCTTAATTTGTGTTCTGAAGATGAATAAAGGTCTTACAGGTTTGGAACAATATGAGGGTGAGTAAATTAATGACAGAATTTTCATTTTTGGATGAACTAACCCTTTAATGCATCCAGATCAAAATGTGTCAACATAAAGCCCAAAACCATACTATTGGGATGAATAAGAGCCAGCTAAACAAAACCTTACTGAGTTTACCTTTAAATTCAAAGCCTTTAAAGCCAATTGTAACAATCATTTCTACAATCTAATAAATGTACACAGGCCTGTTCAAAGAAACCGAAGACATTCAATGTAGATTGAGTTACACCAGGTCTAACGAAATGTTTTTGTAAACTCACATTGTTAGGTTGTGTTCCAGTACTAGAGACATTAACAGACCATCCCTATAGATGGCTTTCATAATGATGAAGGTTGTGAAAAGGTGGGTATTTTTGCCTTTAACAAGAACAAGCGTTTTCTTTCCACAGTAACCGGAACAAGAGGAAGAGTTTGGCTCCCTCACCTACTCTATCAAGACCGCTGTCACCCCTTCCTTTGCCAACTGGTAGCTATAATTACTTATTTTTGTTTCTCGCTCAATTATGATAATGATGTTTGATTTACACTGTGCTTGATGATAAATACAGGGTAGCGTAACATGCTTGCACATCCAGCCCACTGTTTGAATATGCCAATGCCAGTAACACTCTGTCAACAAAGCCTGGCAAATGAGTGCCAGGCAATACAGAACCACTTTGGCATCCATTAACTCTGTAAAACAACCATAATGTGCATGTTGATCTTAGAAGGTGTGTTTCCTACAGGCAGCAGTCCGCTGGACAGTCCCAGAAATGTCTCCAGCAGCCCTTCGGTCAATTTTCCATTCATACGTAGGTAAGAGCTGAGCAGAATGAGACCGCGTACTACAAACATGTCCAAATGTATTCACATTAGTCATTTGTGTTATATCTTATATCTGCCCTTTCATAATGGCAGTATGAGAGCAAGGAATGAGTGGAAAGGTTTCTAGCTGGCCAATAAGATTCTGCGTTCGCTGCAGCTGCCCTCAAGGCTGTACCGTGGATGGGAAGCTTGGCATTTGTCACAGCAATTATAGTGAAGTCAGCATGTAGCCTCATTACTTTACGCTGCCATGATTATGTACTGAGGCTCCATCCACTTTTATTAATGCTTGCTTGAAATGATGGGACCCTACCAGCCTCCTTGTACAGCTCAATGAAGATTGAATGAGTTGTTTTTGGTTGTGTCTTTAATGTGCCCTAAAAGCATGCATCTATTTGTGGATGAATATGACTGGGTCATATAAGTTCTTGAAAGAAGTGAAATGTGTTCAAGTTTTGATGTTTTATTGAAATTTTCTACTAGTGTATTTAAAATAGCATTTTTAATGTTGCTGACAAACTTGCAAATCATATAGACTATTGTGAAACATTTGGGGGTCAGTATGATTTTTTTGTTGTTGTTGAAATTAATGCCTTTATTTAGCAAGAATGTATTAATTTGATGACATATGTATATGAATTTAATGTGGCTGATTGAAGTTTTTTGTTGTTGTTCAGTTATTAAAACTGAACAGTTATTAAAAGATTCCTTACCATCATGTTTTTTGTATATCTGTCCTATTTTAGACCAGACACACGAAGGTGGTCTGTGGCGTCTGTCTCCTCTGGATATGGAACCAATCCACCCAGTTCTGCTGTTTCAGTGAGTGGGCCCTTCTCAACACTTCTGAAAAGACCCTCTTTGTTTTCCTTTTCTTGAGCCATCAGTCCAGTTCATCTGCAGTGTTTTTCTTTATGTAATCAAACAATGCACAGAGCAGATGTGTTTAAACCATCATATATTAAATGTGTATTCTGTAGATTGTTTGATTTTGTTTTTGGAGTGCACTTTAACTGCAGTACTAGTGTAGCTAGTTGAGAAAGAGAGTAACAAGTACACAGCATGCTAGATTTCTTTATTAATATTGATGCACTTTTCAGTGTTAATGTAGTCAGAGTCTACAGTAACATTGAAATATGAATTGAGGAAATATGGTGATTTCCATTCCTGAAATAGTGTCATGGAAATTTTTCATCATAGGTTGTGTTCTAAAATATAATTGGCTAGATATTGCTTTCTATAAAATCATAATAGTAATCTGTAACCTTGTTTAGTAATTTTATTTATGTAATTTGAACTTTTGTTATTTAACTACAGGGTTGGCCATTGTGGGTAATTCTCAGTAGTGGAAATAGATTAATTTCATTGATTTATTTTCAAGGAAATGATACAAAAAATAGCCTCTTTCTCTGTTTTGAAATGATATATGGCCATTCATGGCTCATGCGATGAGGTCAGCCTTGTTTAACAATGTTCTATTGAGCTAGCGTCAGTGAAGACTTTATTCAGAGGGAAGCTGTGAAGCTTCTCTGGTTTCCTCCTTCCAGCACTGGTCCTGTCATGCGCTCGTCTGCTCATTCTCTTTTCCCGAGATTTTCAGTCTTAAATTACCATCTATACCACAGGCAACTGCAAACTGGAATGGAAAATGTCCCGTCCTGTAGTTGTCTTGCATAATTGCACACACTAATAAGCAGCTTTAGACTTTAGACAGATGCTCACCACTTGTGTTTCATGCAATCTGAGCATACGCGCCGCGCCTTGCTATGCAGATTTTTGTATATTCATTGCTAAACAACTGTTGTTACATTTTTACACATCCATAATGTTAGGGTGACACAACAGGCACGTGGAAATGTGATTTATTGTTTGAATCTGGCTGTGTTTCTGTCTCTCTCGCTCTTTCTTCTGCATTAGTCTTCCTCCTCCTCACAGGAGCTCCTGCACCAGCTGCCCTCCCAGCCCACCCCAGATGACCTCCATCGCCTCTTCAAGCATTTCAGGAGCTCAGAGAGTGTGGCAGACGAAGATGGACAGCCCTCACCTTTCCGGCCTCGCTCACGGAGCCTTAGGTCTCTATTTGTTGTAGAAAAAAAACAAGATATAGAGAAAATCAGCTAATATGTGAGATGTAGCATTTTCATAGAGATATTGCAATTTTGTTAGCTGCTGGCATAGAAAATGTGAGTTCTTATTGTAACTTTTGAATTTCTTGATACAAGTGAATAAGAATGAAAGATTAGTTTGGCTTGTACGTGCCAGGGTATTACTCAATTATTTGCTCTTAAACAGTCAGAGGGAAAAGTTTGCTAACGCCGTACTTTAATTAGCTAATGCTTAACAATCCGCTCTGCTTGACACATTTGGCATGGCTAATCTATACAGATTTAATGTTTCAAACAATGATTAATTTCTCTGGCAAACTGGTAAGAATTTCAAAAATATGACCCAATAAAATTATACTATTTTTAGTAAGTTTACTTTAGTAGATATTTATCTTTCTTTTACTCACCCTTATGCCTTTCAAAACCTGTATCACTTCGTTTCTAAATTTATAGGGAAAATTTTGGAAGATTCTTCATGTAATTACAAAGAATGGGGATTGAAGCTTCAAAAAGGAGGCAAAAGTCTTAACAATTTTCCTCATTATCATAAGATCTCTGGAGACTTCAAATATACTGCACAACAGTGTTATTTTAGTATATTTTTCTATACTATTATTGTATTTATTAATATTTAGAATAATTTAATCATTATATTTATTTAGTTTTCATTTAAATTTTTTTATTAGTGTTTTTAAATATATTATATTTAAATATAAAGACAGCATTTATTATTTTTTAGGTTTATTTATATTTAATATTTATTTTTTCTTATAGTTAAAAAAAGTGTATATTAAAAAATATAACAACACTGGTGCACAAGTCGTACTGACAACCTTTCTAATTGTTTTATGGTGTCTTCAGTCCCCATTTAGTGTAATTGCACTGAAAAAAAGCAACCAAGACTTTCACAGTTCTTTTATGTTTCCCAGAAGTCAGTCAGTCATGGACAGGGTATGTAATGAAATGAGGGTGAGTAAATGATGACAGAATTGTATTGGGAGGTAAACTATTCCTTTAATGTTATTTGTTTGTGTAAAATTGTAAAAGTAGATATGACCAATTTAATGTAACTGAAGTATTGTTTTATTTTGTAGCCCTGGGCGGACATGTGGCTCTTTTGATAACGAGATTGTGATGATGAATCATGTTTACAAAGAACGGTTTCCAAAGGTAATTAAGCTCTGACATTTAAATTTTGTTTTTCCATCATGGACATGGATGCCACGTCATGTCATCACATGTTGTTTACTTTGTTTAAATTGTGGCTGTGGGAAAATTGATGGCCTGGCTGGTCCAAACAAAACAAACGACAGTTGTCACCTACGCAGTCTCACAGCGTTTTATCACTCTTGCAGGCTACGGCTCAGATGGAGGGGCGTTTGCTGGCAGTGATTGCAGACTACTCCCCAGACAGCGCTCCTCCTCTTGCTGATGGAGTGTTGGGCTTCATTCAACACCAGCTGGTCGAGCTCGTCCGAGACTGCCTGGAGAAGTCCAGAAAGGGGCTCATCACATCCTGCTACTTTGTGGAACTTCAGGAAAAATTAGAAAATTTCCTACATGAGGTAGAAACATATTCCATGCCTCTAATGAAGTAAAAAATGATAGATGTATTGTTTTGTTGACATTTGCATCTGTTAAAAAAAAGGTTGGTTTGCATAGATCTGGTTCACAATGCCACAAAAGACTAGAATTTTATTACTCAATACTAGTATTTCACTGGAAAAAATTCACAGTTCTTGAATAATGTAGGCTAAGTACTAATGAAAATAAATTATATTAAAACAGTACTGTACACCACCGTTCAAATCTTTGCTGATGGTTTTATATATTTATTTATTTAAAGAAATTCATATTTTATGCAGCAAGGACAAATTACATTAAAGACATTTATAATGCTAAAAAAAATCTATTTAAAATAAATGCTTTTTTTTTTTACTTTCTATTTATCAAAGTTTTTACAAAAATTATAAAGCAGCACAACTGTTTTCAACATTTGAAAATAATAATAAATGTTTCTTGAGCACCAAATACAATCATACTGACCCCAGACTTTTGAACAGTAGTGTATGTGTCAATTAAATAAAGTTGGCAAAACAAGAAATTAGTCAAGAATTTGAGTCAAGAATGTGTCAACAAAAAACTGTTACAATCATCAGAGCAAATATCTCTAAAATAAAAAATAACTCTGAAATAGGAATGCACGATATGAAAAATTTTAACCGATAATTAAGTCCTTCTCATGGACGATACCGATAAGTTCACATTTTTATATTATAATTTTCATATAATCTGCAGTTTGTGCACCCAGGAGAATACAAAATCTAAGATGCACTGATGAAACTGATATTTTAGTAGCTCTGGCCTAACTATAATAGCAAACATCAGTCCTCACTTTTCAAATATTTTTATTTTTTGTGTAAGGCACCACAATACTTGGTAACAGAAATGGTTTAACAGAACTATGGTTTATCTGCAATTAACAACTCATTAACAACAAATTTATATTCAAATATTTCATGCATAAAGAAATGCATCTATTCAACCTTTTTAGTGCATGAGGAGGAGGAAGTTATATAGGGACTTTAAGCAACGGCTGTGAATGGAACGGCTACGTTGACCGGAAGTAAGCTGTTACACCGCCTTAGCCGAGAACATAAAAATCATTAAGCAACCTAAACAAGATGGCGCAACGCGGCATTCAGTCATTTATTTAAATACAAATGATGGATTATGAGGAGGATGTTTAGGCAATAATTACATTGTTCTCTTCACATATCTTTAGTCTCAGTGCTACCTGAGGTGCTGTTGCTAACAGCAGACATATCTTTGCACAAACGGAAAAAACCCGTTAAAATTAGCTTAAGTTTAAAACATAATCAACACAGATTAAATTAAAGACTAATGGTAGAATCGTATACTGATGGAATTAAATGGTATATACCATAAAACGCAACATTTAGCTTTTTGTTTGATCAGTGTTGTTTCAGTAATATTATCTACATAATACACAATGGCATGTGTGTTAGACTGCATTTAAACCTCAAGGCACAAATCTTTGATTTTAACACAAAATATCCAGGTGTTTTTTTTTTTTTTTTGCCCTGCCTGTTTACATTGCACTTAGGTCATACTAACTGTACTTGCATGAATATCTTGCCAAGACTTACCTTTTGACCTGGAAGTGCATTTGACCACTTACATGTACAGCCGCATCACCGCTGGGTACAAGCTCTCTTCACGTAACGTGTACACACATCATGTGTGTGTTCAAAAGCAGCTTCCTTTCAGTGCTCGTTTCTATGCTGGTTTCGACATGGTACATTTGACATCCCTAGTTTGCAACAACATGACAGTGCTGTGGTTCATACTGGGTGGTTTAATGCCTCTTTCCAACTCTCAGCTGAATCACTAATACTGCCACAGCCCGTCTTCTTTCTAAAAGCATTTTTACTGAATGATTATTGACTGAGAGCCTTATGGCTCCAGACATAAGACCTCTAAAGTCCCGAGTTATTCTTTTAATAAGCACTGTTCCTGTCATATTCCATCTTAAAGTGACATTCAGCAAACTGCTGCACTGAATCACTGCGGTATCTTTGTTTGAAGGAAATATGTTGTATCTATACAGGCACATGTTACCATGTGTTTGTTTTAAAATAAACTGGCAGCTTTCATTCCTCATACCAAGCTGCTGTTGTCATGTGAAGTTTTTCTGGAAAGAGGCTGAATAGAGAGCAGCAGTACTGCACACTAGTCATCTGCAGTGTTTGTGTGCCCAGGCAGTCATGTCGACACTGGAGGGAAGGATGGTTAATTAGGGCAAGTGAGAGACTGTTTTGTCTCCCTGAGGAGATTTTGCTTCATGCTTCTGAAGTCATGAATAGCAAATGAAGGGAAGAGGCTGATCAAATTAAGCAAGAGGAAACAGGTCGTGGTGCAACAAATTCCATTTACCTTTCCAAGTTGCTTGCTTATGGCAGGTTTTGGTGTGTTTTTTTTTATTTTTTAAATATATATCATTTTAAATGAATGACATTGTCAGGGTAAACTGTTTAATGGAAAAGACCTGCAACATTCTTCATAGCTTCATTTTGTGTTCCACAAAAAATGCTATCATACAAGTTTGAAGTGACGTGGGTGAATTGAAAATGACAAATGTAATTTTTGGGTGAACCATTCCTTTAAATGACTTTGTTTGTCTTAAATGTCATTGGGAGCTTGAGGGGGTTTTATGGTCTTGTTCCATGATTACTTCTCTCTGTCCTTTCACAGTAAATTGGGTCACTTATTTCTGTAACTTTTACCATTTCAGATCTGACTCATGGTAATGTCAACCAAACTTTATGCAAAAATGTAGGTTGTTTTGTTTTGTGCTCATAAAGTTTATTTGCATTGGCCCTAAGTGTGTTTTTTTTTTACCCAAAGGCATACGAGCGCTCAGAGAGTGAGGAAGTGACTGTAATTGCCAAACTTGTGAAGAAGATTCTCATCATTATTTCCAGACCAGCAAGACTACTGGAGTGCCTGGTAAAAAAGATGACTAACACTGTGATTCTGTACTAAGAAGAATTTATTAAGTAAAGATCATGTTCCATGAAGATATTTTCTAAATTTCTTACCGTAAATGTATAAAAACTTAATTTTTGATTAGTCATATGCATTGCTAAGAACTTCATTTGGACAACTTTAAAGGCGATTTTTCTCAATATTTATATATTTTTTTGCACTCTCAGATTCCAGATTTTCAAATAGTTGTATCTCAGCCAAATATTGTCCAATCCTAACAAACCATACATCAATGGAAAGCTTCTCAATTTCAAAAAAATTTACACTTAAGACTGGTTTTGTGGTCAAGGGTCACATATAGAGAGATACAGCTTTAATAATGTCCCACACCTAAAATTTCAAAAAAGCATTTTGAAAACCACCTGTGGCCTATTACCTATCTACCTTTTGCGATTAATTACAGTGTGAAGACTGGGACTCAATCTAATGCCATTTGTAGAATGCTGACATACCATGTTTCTGTTAACCATCAGGAGTTTGACCCTGAGGAGTTTTATCAGCGTCTTGAAGTTGCAGAAGACCATGCAAAAATTGGCCAGGGCATCAAGACTGATATCCCCCGATACATCATCAGCCAACTGGGTCTCACCCGAGACCCCCTGGAGGGTATAATTATTATTTATCTAGCACCTTACCCTTAAATTATACGTTTTTGTCTATGTTGTAAAGGGTAATTAAATGTTAGCCTTAGGCAAACAAGTGATTGAGTTTTCTCTTGTCTTTGGGTTCAGACATGGTGCAGCTTGAGCACAACAACTCAGGCAGCCCAAGCAGAGAACTGGATGACACTGCAGAGGTAAGAAAATAAATCAAGGCTTGTAATCAAAATCTTATAATTGCTCACTGTTTCTCTACACTGCTGGAGGTCTCATACTTTTCTTTCCAAGAGGTTCAAGCTTAGAATTACTTTCCCAGCCAGGGTACAAGCTATTTCAGAAGTATCCGTTTCAAAAGAATAATTTTGCATAGCTGTAAAATGAAATAGCAAATGTGCATTGCAGTAATATCGGTGCAAATTCAACCCATACATGTGTAGTAAACCTTTCATTTAAATGTAAAATTGACTTTTAATTTTCTTTCATTTTACTTACTTTGCTCAAGTCTGCCATCGAAAAAACGTCAGATTCTCACAATGTCTCAGAATAGTAGTACATTATAATTGAGATTGGATGGGTCACATTAAAAGCAGTTGTACCATTGGGTCATAAGATGTTTTTGAAAGGTGCTCATCAAGGCTGCATCTATTTGATTAAAAATGCAGTAAAAAAAAAAAAAAGCAATATTTTGAAATAGTTTTTACAATTTAAAATAACTGTTTTCTATTTTACTGTATTTTAAAATGTAATTTATTCCTGTGGTGCAAAGCTGAATTTTCAGCATCATTACTAAAGTCTTCAGTGTCACATGGTGCTTTATAAATCATTCTAATATGCTGATTTGTTGCTCAAGAAACATTTCTTATATTGAAAATGGTGCTTAATATTTTGATGCATTTTTTTAGGATTCTTTGATGAATAGACAGTTTAAAAGAACAGTATTCAACAGAAATCATTTGTAACATGTCTACCTTTATTTAGCAAGGTTGTTTTAAATTGGAAAAAAAAAATCTTACTGAACTTAAACATTTGAATGGTAGTGTACATGCATATATATGTTAAGTTGACTTAACTATTATTTGTGGAGAAAAAAAACAGTTTATGATCTAGATCAGTTTATGGTCTTTTTAGCTTGTGACTTCTGAATTTCTGTCAAATAGATGTTGTATTGTTCTGTTCTTGAGAGTTTTCGGTGTCATATTTTGTGTCCTAGAATCGTCATGGAATCACAACGCCTCGAAGAAAGCCTCTGGAAAGAGACTTTGAGACTATAAAGCTCATCAGCAATGGGGCTTATGGGTGAGCTTACATTTATTGCTTTTTTCATTAAAGAAGGAATAGACTGTTTTAAAATCACATGAATTTAGGTCACCAGTTGACGAAAGACTGGAATACACTATATAACTTTTGTCTAGAGTCTTCCCTCAGTTTGCATTCTGGAGAGGTCGACTCTAATTGTGGAAAGTCAGACCAAGTTTCCAGATTTTGGGCAGTCAGATATGACAGATTTTACAGAAAATTACGTAGGTTATGATGGGCAAAGACACTCAGTTTTTAACTTTAGACTAGGATCCCATCCCGTCAGAAGATATTAAACATGGTTAATATTTTCAGCCGATTTTAGAACACATACTGTTTTCATTTGTCTTGTGTCTCCTCATAACGAGACACATGCTTCTGTTAGTTTGTTGTGTTTTTAAAGTCTTATTGTGTGTGATCCTCAGTCATTTAGTTTGATGTCCAGATTCTTTCTCTAAGCATTTACAAAGTCAACAAGTGTCTGATTTTAAAACTGTTAAGATTTGAAAAGTTTTGTAGTGTATTGCAGCCTTAAGAATATCAATCAGCTTTGATCCTGATTTGAGCGTTGACTTGCAGGGCTGTGTACCTGGTAAGGCATCGCGGGACACGGCAGCGGTTTGCCATGAAGAAGATCAACCGGCAGAACCTGATTCTGAGGAACCAGATCCAGCAGGTGTTTGTGGAACGAGACATCCTGACGTTTGCAGAGAACCCTTTTGTGGTCAGCATGTTCTGCTCCTTTGAGACACGACGGCACCTCTGCATGGTCATGGAGTATGTGGAGGGTGAGTCACAACAGTGATGCGTTGTTTCAAATATGTTTCTTGATCTAATCGTATGACACGCACATGCGTCATTCCTCATGTATACTGTCGTGAGTCTGCAGCTGTAATGTTTTACAACCCGAATTCCGGAAATGTTCGGACGTCTTTTAAATTTGAATAAAATGAAAACTAAAAGAATTTCAAATCACATGAGCCAATATTTTATTCACAGTTGAACATGGATAACATAAATGTTTAAACTGAGAAATTTTATAATTTTATGCACAAAATTAGCTCATTTCAAATTTGATGCCTGCTACAGGTCTCAAAATAGTTGGGACAAGGGCGTGTTTACCAAGGTGTAGTATCTCCTCTTCTTTCCAAAACAGTTTGAAGACGTCTGGGCATCGAGGTTATGAGTTTCTGGAGTTTTGGTGTTGGAATTTGGTCCCATTTATGCCGGATATAGGTTTCCAGCTGCTGAAGAGTTTGTGGTTGTCTTTGACACATTTTTTGCTTAATGATGCGCCAAATTTCTCTATAGGTGAAAGATCTGGACTGCAGGCAGATAAATTCAGCACCCGGACTCTTCCACTACGAAGCCATGCTGTTGTAATAGCTGCAGTATGTGGTTTTGGATTGTGCTGCTGAAATACACAAGGCCTTCCCTGAAATAGACATCGTCTGGAGGGAAGCATATGTTGCTCTAAAACCTTTATATACCTTTCAGCATTCATAGTGCCTTCCAAAACATGCAAGCTGCCCATACCGCATGCACTTATGCACCCCCATACCTTCAGAGATGCTGGCTTTTGAACTGAATGCTGATGACACGCTGGAAGGTCTCCATGCTCTTTAGCCCGGAGGACACGGCGTCCGTGATTTCCAACAAGATTGTCAAATTTGGACTCGTCTGACCATAGAACACTTTTCCACTTTGAAACAGTCCATTTTAAATGTCCTGTGGGCCAAGGCTCACGACAGCGCTTCTGGACCATGTTCACATATGGCTTCCTTTTTGCATGATAGAGCTTTAGTTGGCATCTACAGATGGCACAGCGGATTGTGTTTACCGACAGTGGTTTCTGGAAGTATTCCTGGGCCCATTTAGTAATCTCAATTACAGAATCATGCCGATGAGTGATGCAGTGTCGTCTGAGGGCCCGAAGACCACAGGCATCCAACAAAGGTCTTCTGCCTTGTCCCTTACGCACAGAGATTTCTCCAGTTTCTCTGAATCTTTTGATGTTATCCACTGTAGATGATGAGATTTGAAAAGCCTTTGCAATTTGACTTTGAGGAACATTGTTTTTAAAGTATTCCACAATCTTTTTACGCACTCTTTCACAGATTGGAAAGCCTCTGCCCATCTTTACTTCTGAGAGACTCTGCCTCTCTAAGACATCCCTTTTATAGCTAATCATGTTACAGACCTGATGTCAATTAACTTAATTAGTAGCTAGATGTACTCCCAGCTGAATCTTTTTAAAAATGTCTTGCTTTTTCAGCCCTTTGTTGCCCCCGTGCCAACTTTTTTGAGACCTGTAGCAGGTATCAGATTTGAAATGAGCTCATTTGGTGGATAAAAGTGTAAAATTTCTCAGTTTAAATATTTATCTTTATGTTCTATTGTGAATAAAATATTGGCTCATGTGATTTGAAAGTCTTTTAGTTTTCATCTTATTCAAATTTAAAAAACGTCCCAATATTTCTGGAATTCGGGTTGTAATATTAAATTGTCTTTGCAGGTGGAGACTGTGCAAATTTGCTGAAGAATATGGGTCCCTTGCCGGTGGACATGGCCAGAATGTACTTTGCAGAGACTGTTCTGGCACTAGAGTATCTTCATAATTATGGTATCGTGCACAGGGATCTCAAACCTGACAAGTAAGAGCTGCTGGATGATGTAATCTTGCAGTTATGCATGACTCCACATCCTGCAAATATTGCATTTACTGTGTTTGTTTCCTGTCTTCAGCTTGCTCATTACATCAATGGGGCACATTAAACTGACTGACTTCGGTCTGTCTAAAATCGGTTTAATGAACATGACCACAAGCCTGTATGAAGAACACATGGAGAAAGACACAAGAGAGTTCATTGATAAACAGGTCAGTCTACCTGTACATTCAGCACAAATATTGTACTAGTTTTAAGTGTTCACATTAAAAGACTAGTTTTGTCTTAATTTATTCAAATCATTTCTACCACACATGTTTTCCTTTTTTCCATTAAGCAAAAAAGGCAATGTTAGGCAACATGTCCAAGCAGCATTTTATTTTATTTTATTTGATAAATAACTACTTAGATTAGGCATTTATTTATGTATTTATTTATTTATTTATTTATAGAAATGGAAGATTTTGAGCAAATAATTACAATTTTGTTTTACTAAAGGAAGAAAATACAGGGGTGTAAGAACATGAGGGTTATCCTGTTCTTTTTACTAATACAGTAAATCATGACGATATTTTCCATTTTGGGTGAACTTTTCCTCTGTTGTTTTCTAGGTCTGTGGCACTCCAGAGTACATCGCACCAGAGGTGATCCTTAGGCAAGGTTATGGGAAACCTGTGGATTGGTGGGCCATGGGCATTATCCTGTATGAGTTCCTGGTGGGCTGTGTGCCTTTCTTTGGAGACACACCAGAAGAGCTCTTTGGCCAGGTGGTCAGTGGTAAGAATCAAGGGATTTTAACCCCTAACCCTGAGAATTCAGTCATGATTGAAATGATTTCTGCCTGGTGGATGAGAAATGAGTAGAGAAGGTTCCCATTACCTTACATTGGAGAAGGAGCATGAGCTGTATCTTAATGCCAGGACACACCAAGCCGGCTAGTTAGTTCGGTGTGGTCCACTCGTTGGGCTCACGTCGGCGGCAGTTGTTGAATCTGCGTCGGAGTCATCGGCACGAGTGAGAACTCTGATTGGATGTTCAGTTTAGTGAATGAGTCAGCACTGGTTAGTTCTCACCACAGTTTTAAAAAGAACGCTAAAAAAGTGGGCGTGGTGCGCAGCAAGCGGAAGGGAAAGAGGGGAGACAGACAACACAGTCAACTTTGGTTTTAGACGGTTTAATTTCTCTCCCATCGAGAGTAAAAATAAATGCACAGCCATTTGCACTCTGCATCGAAAACATATATGAACGCGCTGTTGCACCTCTGATAACTTTTAAAGCTTATTCTGCGGCGTTTATATAAGCCTTTTGACAGGTTGTGTCAAGAAGCTGTAAAAATGGTTACACTCACTAAGTGAACGAATTGCGTTTGTGCCGAACTCTTATTACAAAGCAAAAACAAACACTCTCCTTTGATCCATGAACGTTTCTCAAATCAACACATACTGTTGTGAATAATTAAGCGGCGCGTCTTCTGGGGTTTCATGACCCTTTAAAGCGAAAGTGATAAACTATATGAACAGACAGAGGGCTGTTCTAATGTTACGTGGTCTTACCCAAGCTTTCCAATATGTGAATGTGTGAACAACATGAGCCACTTAAAATGATGAAAGTTATCAATGTTACTGATATTCAAAATAGTAAGCAAGCGCTGCTTTATGTTTTGTATATCTGCGTATATCCTTGTTTTGATTTCTCCTTTTAAATAACGAATATATACTATTGATAGCTGCTGATATAGACAGCTAATTCCTCTCACGCAGGCGCAGAACACACGTGTTAGTTTGCAGTGCCGTGTGTTCAAGTGCAGCTTTTTAATTCAGGAGCTTTAGACGCGAGGCGACAACACCGTTGGCTTTCGTCGGCGCTAGTTCTTTGAAGTCCGCTTGGTGTGTCCTGGCCTTGAGCATCAGAATATCATAGACTTGGAAGTGGGCCCATATTTTGACTTGCTTTTAGTGCTTACCAACAATGTAAAATTCTACTTTATACTACTAATGTTGTGTGCATGTGTCTGCATCCATCTCCCTCCATAGATGAAATTGAGTGGCCAGAGGGTGATGATGCATTACCTCTTGAGTCTCAAGACCTCATCACAAAACTGCTGAGGCAAAGTCCCATAGAGCGCTTGGGAACTGGTGGGTGTTTTGCCAGTTTAGTCCTAATAAATGCTACTTATCAGTTTTATTTTAGTATTATGTATATGCTATTATAGTAATGATTATATTAGTTTGTGTTTTTCGTCTAATATTTCTATTTTATTTCATTTTGTTTCACAATAGTTTTAGTTAACAATAAAAACACTACTGTAGCCAGCTTTGAATCATGTGTGGTATGACCTACAGGAGGGGCAGCAGAGGTCAAACATCACATCTTCTTCCATGGTCTGGACTGGAGTGGACTGTTAAGACAGAAAGCAGAGTTCATTCCACAGCTTGAAACTGAAGACGACACAAGCTACTTTGACAGTAGGTGGCTCTCTTGCTCTTTTATGACATTTTCTGAATCATAAATATAATGTAGATGCAACTGAACCTTCTGTTCATCTGCCACCCAGCACGTTCTGACCGTTACCATCACTCTGAGGAGGACGATGAGACCAACGATGATGAATCTTATCAGGACATCAAGTTCTCTTCCTGCTCGCATCGCTTCAGCAAGGTGAAATAGCTGAATGTGCACATCTTATTTTATAGTGGTGCCTGTCAGGCAGGCAGACTGAGGCATTTAACACAGTAAAGGAGCAGGTCATGACTTGTTTTTGTCATGTGAATCAGGTGTACAGTAGCACCGAGCAGCTGGCTTCTCCCTCCAACTTGAGCCTGTCCTCCTCTGAGCGGAGCTGCAGTGAGGAGAAGGAGGACCGGTGGGACGGTCATTCAATGCTGTCTCCAGTAGAAACCCTTAGACAGCTTCCAAGCAGCGACAGGAAACAGGATTCCCACAGGGGCAGGTGAGAACAAGAATATGTACAGAAGTACATGTAATGCTAAAGGCTGGAATACACCACAAGACTTTTAAAATCTGAATAGATTTTAAAACACTAGACATCATACACTTACTGGGCATAATACAGTAAAAACTAAACTGAGGATCACACACTAGCAGACTTCCGAAAGTTGTTCCGATCACAACAAACATGCAGAAACATGTGCCTTGTTGCTGGGAATATGGGTGACAAGTGAAAACAATATGCACCCAAAAATCAGAGTCTGTGACCATCATACAATATGTGATTTTCTGTGAAATCTCAAAACTCAAATCTGCAGACTGGCTTTGACTTTCGGCAACTAGCATAAACTTCTCCAGACTGTAAATCGGAGGAAAAAAGGGGCAAAAATTTGTGTAGTGTATTCCAGCCTTAACAATACAATACACTCTACTTAAGGTTCATTTATCACAATGGAATTAAAAGATCAAATAATTACAAATATAATTTTTAAATGTATTATCTTTTGTGCCGATCAGTGTTGCTATTGTTAACTAAAACATTAAAACATTTTATTAATTGAAATAAAGCTGAAATAAAGTATAAACACGTTTAAAAATTATTAATAATTTTAATAACAAAAAAAATTAACTGCAATCTAAAATTTATATAAAAATAAATTAAAACTATTTAGAAATCTTTTTTCAATCATTATTCAATCATTCATAATTTTTGCATGATTCTAGGTATTCCTTTGTTATTGTGTCTTCAAAATGTTTATTTGTCTGAAGTCAAAATTTGTTATATTTCTTTTCAATCAGTCCAAGTCCGAGGCCGAGAGCATCATCCAGTTCCTCTCAGCCTGAGAGGGGCACTAGTCCTCTAATTTTGAACAGCACTCAGAGCCTTGAGGCCATGCCACACTTTGCCTTTCCTGAGGATGAGGGTAACAATTTTTATGCATATTTTAATCTAATATTTGGTAAAATTAAAGGACGACATGTGAATTGGTCAGTCTGTAAATGCTCATTCTCAATTTGAGTTTTCTTATGTATTTGTTTTTTCTCAGAAGGTCTTGTCTCAAATCTCCGGCGAATTCGTCTGCGCAGTAACTCCACTGGAACAAGACCTACTAATCGCAGAGACCACAAGGGTCCGCGTCGCCTCGGGCTCCAGCAGGAGACCCCAGAGAAGCCACGCTCACCATTTACATGCAAAGTCCCTAAGTCTGCATCCGTGTCTGGCCTTTCCCTCATCGTCACAGCAGGTACAGTGGGCTCAGATGTGTTCATGTAGACGTTGTACCATCATGTGATACCATCACACTAAAGGCAACTGAAATTCATGTGACTACAACAATAAACAAGTGAAGCAGGTGGTTTTAAGAGAACAATGAACAGTTGAGAGGAACAGAGAGCTTATTGACATAGATGAAAGTGAAACATGACTTGACAAACTTTGTGTTTGATATTTAACACCAATATGTGGATATTGTAACTATTATGAGGCATTTCTCTTATATATGATCATGTATTATCGCTGTAGATGACATCCCTGGTGGGCTCCAGACAAGCCCCATGTCTTCACACTCACTCTCATCCAACCCTTCATCTCGGGATTCTTCCCCCAACCGAGACCTCTCTCTCAACGTAAGCAGTCTTCGTCCTCCTGTGGTCATCCACAGCTCTGGGAGGAAGTACGGCTTTGCGCTTCGTGCCATTCGGGTCTACATGGGCGACACTGATGTCTACACAGTGCACCACATGGTTTGGGTGAGTATTATGGATGCAGTGTGAATCACTCCACTCTATATCATGGTTAACTAGTGATGCACCAAAAACAGCTTTGGCGGGACGAAATCACTGACTGAAACTCATTGCCTCAGTTTAAGCAGCATGTGAACTGAACATCTCTTCTTTTTCCTTACTAGTTACAGCATGAAATAAACAAATGAACATCAGAAGTTCTATTGAAAGAAACAGTACAACTTGTTTCATGTAATCGCTCAGTGTTTCAACTGCAGAAAGATACAATATAGGCGGTTTCATCGGGCATATGCGCCTGGCCCCAATTTAACTTCCGGTCTGTGTTTCTTTATCGGTCTGGCTATTGGCGCCGACTTCAAATGCAGTTAAAGTTAAGGTGATGAGTAGACTGAAGTTGGGCTCAGGTTGTTGTGCTGTGGGATGCAATGTTTCCCATACATTGATTTATTTGTGGCGGATCGCCACAATATCAAAACTGACCACCACAAATAGATTTTCCAAAAGGCTTTGACTTCGTTGAATAAACATGAGCACTGCACGTTTCAAAATCGAAACCCGGTGCGGGTGTTTTTATATCACTGTATCTCTGAAGGAAACCGACTGTCTTCAGAAAATTTTCAGTGTCATTTTCATTTAATTTCATCTTGCCTGATAAAGCAGCGTTTGTGAGCTCAGCACTGCTTTGTGTACAGCCGTTACTGGGGAAACCTCTATTTCTGCCGCTCCAAAAGCACCTCCTGCTGGCAGAGAATGCATTTGCATTTTCATGAAGCCCATCTGATTTACGCAGCAAATATATTTTGCGTGTTATCATAAATAATCTACTCTAGAGCACTAGAGTAGAATGTCTACTCAACATTGCTGTTGTTATTGATTCTTTGTGGAAGTCTACCAAAAGTTATGTTTGAGCCACAAAAGCGTGCATGCGCAATAACAATTGTTTATGTTGTTGCCATTGAAACGGTCTATAAACAATGTCACGTAACATTATTTATATATATATAAATATATAAATAAATTATATTAAATAAATTCTTTTTTTTTTTTTTTTTTTACCCACGGAAAGCCGTTTTTGCTAAATTAAAACTTTTGTTTCCGTTTCAGTAAAAAATTTCATTTTGGTTCATCACTATGGTTAACCATACTCAGAACCCAGTGTACCAACATTTTATTGGTTTGACCTATTTAAATGCGCTTTTATGTGTTGCCGTTGATCTAGAGCGTTGAAGACGGCAGTCCTGCTCACGAGGCCGGGCTGAGGGCTGGTGACCTCATCACTCATGTGAATGGAGAGTGTATCCAGGGTCTGGTGCACACTGATGTGGTGGAGCTTCTGCTGAAGGTGAGATTCTCAAATAGATATGCAGGTAAAGGCAGCCCATGTGCTTTTTAAATAAGGACTTGCTTGATTTGTTGATTTTTCCATTTGTAGAGTGGCAGTAAAGTGACTCTGCAGACGACTCCTCTTGAGAATACGTCCATTAAAATCGGGCCTGCGAGAAAGACCAGCTCAAAGGGGAAGATGGCACGACGCAGTAAAAAGAGCAAAAGAAAAGAGGGTCAAGACAGGTTGGAAAGATGTAGTGTCTTCTTGAATGTTTTAAACCAGTTAAAACTCATTGAAATCCAAAATCTAATTTAAGCCCAACTTTTCTAGCAAACGGCGAAATCTTTTGAAGAAGCTGCCCAAACACAGTCCGGGGATTCAGAACAGTCGCAGTTTCTCAGCAGGTTTTCAGCACTCACCTAACGACAGCCTGTCTGACTCTCCGACGCCGAGCCTGTCTCCTGGGCCCAACACCCCGTGCAGAAGCCCAGCTCCAGACCTGTCATGTGGTATGACTCAGACTCTCTCTCACTGTCAGATACAGTCTTATCTGCTTCGGTTTGTAATTAGATATGCCTCAAATAATAACCCCTCCTTCTTTAATAATAAACCCAAATTCTTGAATAAAAATAATTCTTGAAAAGTAATTTTATTTCTTAACAAAATTGTTCCATGCCTTTTTTCAATGAGTGAAATCATATGAGGATCCCTGCAGACACTCATGATTGTGAGTGTCTTTAAATCAGATAATTTGACCTTTATTATGACAAGGCAGGGTTAGTTCAGTTTGTAAAATATTTATGAATTAATAACTAACCATTCATGATATTTGCTTAATGACTTTTGCCTTAAAATTGATTTTAAAACTTTTCAAAGTACTGTTCAAGGTCTAAGGTAATGCAAAACATTATTTTTTTATTACTTGATGGTTACACTACTTGACATTTCAGTTTTCTTGAAAGTTTTTCAAAAGCATATGAAACAAACATTGATATAAACAGTTCATTTTATAAGAAACTAGATTTTACTTTTATGCATCATTGACCTACACTACCGCTCAAAAGGTTTGGGGTTGATTTGAAAGAAAATTAACGTTTTCATTCAGCAAGGGCACATAAAATTGATAAAAAGTGAAAGTAAAAGACATTTATAAAGTCTCACAAGATTTTGGTTTCAAATAAATGCTGTTCTTCTGAAATTTCTGTTCAAATTAGCATATTAGAATGATTTCTGAAGGATCATTTGACACTGAATAATGGCTGCTGAAAATTCAGCTTTATTGTCACGGGAATAATTAAATTTTATAATACATTAAGCGTACATTGTTTTATTACAGTTTTGCTGTATTTTTGATCAAAGAAATGCAGCCTTGGTGCGCACTTAATGTTTTAAAACCATTAAAAAAATGTTAACAGCCCTAAACTTTTGAACAGTAGTGTGTATATATAAAATGAAAATAATTGTTTACACTGTTTGGAGGAGCATTAGAGCACTAAACTGCATTTTTTATTTTTGTTGTAGTAGTATGTCAGTGACTAGCATTGTTTGTGGTCTCTCCACAGATTCAAACTCTCCACAGAGTTCTTCACCCTGCTCAAGCTCTCCAAATTCACCCATCCCTCAAAGTCGCCCAAGTTCCCTTCACGTTTTGGGATCCAAGATTGGCCTCCGCTATAGCAAAGCAGGCCGCTGCAAGTCCACCAACAGTATTCCCCCCTCTCCCCTCGCCTGCAATCCCTCCTCACAGCCTCTGTCTCCACAGTGTTCTCCATCTTCCCTCGCCGGAGTTCCTAAAAGCCTCCACTCGTTTCATAATAAGATGATGTCCCCGCCAACCATCGTGAGACAGACAGTGTGTCCCCGCAGCGCAGAATCACCTCGTTCGCCACTGCTGAACAGGGTTCATTCATCTGAGCGGCCCTCCGGTGCCCAACATGGAGACAAAAAGGCCTTCTCCACTCGAAGACACACCGTGGAAGTTCCCCAGAGTGAAGCTGAGGGACTCGAGTCACAAACTAGTGACATTGCCTCAGGTTTTGTGTGTGTCGGTGACCATGCTAGACAAGGGTTATACCTGGCTGGCCAACGAGCGAGGGACTCCGGTGGTGTGGTTATGAGGAAGCTAAACTTGTCTGAGAGACGAGATTCATTTAAGAAGCAGGAAGCTGTTCAGGAGGTCAGCTTTGATGACTCTGATGACAAGGAGGTCACAACATCTACACCAGTGCCATCTCATCCACGTTTCAAAGCTGCATGGATCAGCACAACACAGGCGGATGGAAGCTCTGAGACTTCAGCGAGGAAAACCGACGAGCTTGGATCCAAGCTGAAAGAACAGAAGAAACCAGAGGATGGCTGTTAGCCTTAGAAAAGTCCAAAAAACTGTGAGACTCAGATGTACGGGTGCTTCCATTATCATTAAAATCATAATCATAAATGAGAGAAAAGACAGGAGTAGGAAGTTTTTTGTTTAGTGTCATTTATTTGTAAGTTAGAAGTCATTCACCTGCCAAACTGTCTTTTAAATGGATTTTTGTAATCATGAAAATTCTGTAAAATGAAAATTGAAAAAAAAAGAAAATTCTGTAATCATTTTTTCAGACTCATATTGTTGTAAACCTGAATAACTTACTTTCTGCTGTAGAACATAAAAAAAAATGTCTGTGTTGTTTTGGACCCCATTGACTTTCATTGTATGGACAAAAGCCGTCTTAAAGGGACAGTTCACCCAAAAATGTCATCATTTACTCACTCGTTCCAAACCTGTATGAGTTTTTCTTATGTTGAAAATAGAAGATATTTTGAAGAATGCTGGTAATCAAACAGTTGATGGTCCCCATAGTTTTTTTTTTTCCCAACCATGGAAGTCAAAGGGGACCAACAACTGTTTGGTCCTTCAAAATTCTTCAAAATATCATCTTTTGTGTTCAACATAAGAAAGAGAAATGATGACAAAATGTTCATTTTGGGGCGAACTATTCCTTTAAAATATTGTTGGCATTTGTGTTCCACCAAAGAAAGCCATGCAGGTTTGGAACGATGAGTAAATGATGACAGGATTTTCATTTTCGGGTTGATTTATCCCTTTAAGAATTTGTTTTACCAGGTAGCACAATGAACTTTTGTAGATTTTGAAATATTTTATTTATTACATTTGTTTTATACAAGACGGGAATAGAAAGGTCATACAGTAGGATCGCTTTCTGAGAATTTGCACATATGTGTTCCTGCTGAGGGTCAATTACTGTTTTTTTTTTTTTTGTTTTTTTTTGTTGTTTTCCATTTTCATATCTCATAAATAATATTGTCATGTAATGTCAACAAAATGTAGTTATTATATGTTGACTAATATTATTTTTGCCATTTTGCAAATTTGGATGTATAAGAAATGAGTCTTGTGTTTATTCAGTCACACCCAATAATATTCCAGCACCTAAATAATGACTTTTAAGAAGCCATTTAGCCAATGTTGGCATTGTAGAGTATCATGTTTACCTGAGCATACTTGTTCTCGTTACTTAGAAAGAACAAAATGGATTATGAATACTAATTTGGTGACAACCTTTTATTTATAATGTTTTGGATTTGGTATGTGTTCTAGCAGTGTTGTACAACTGAAATCATATGTAATCCTTAACAAATGGTGGTTGTGTCTTTTAGTGTTTTGTGGAAATGCCTGTTCTCGTGAATTCACACAACAGCCGTATGGCATGTTTTTGTGAGTACCCTATATAAATGCCATAGTTTAAATCTGCACTGTAGCCTTCTGAAGTGTTGACATCTGCTTGTTTGGTTACACAGAAATGATTCAGTTACGAGTAACATGAGCTTTCTATGTAATGGTTTGCTTAAACTGGATTGCTTCCTCATTCATTAATCAAAACTAAGGAAACAGAAGACGAAGTTTAGATACTTGCACTCCCAGTCTGACTTGTCTTTCTCTTCTTCTGTACTTCAGATTTGTGTGGCACTATTTCCTTGAGTTCACATACTACCTTCAATTACTTTTGTATGGTACTGTAGTGTTTTGTTTTAAGTTGAATTTGTATAGTTGATCCAGTTCTTTCCACAGCCATGGACTCAAAAAGATCCTAGACTCTCAACTAAATCCACTCACGCTCAATGTATTTGTAAAGTTTGGATTTAACCATGATTAAATGTGTACATAATTGCTGATAATCATATTTCAGTGGTTTCAGTGCTTTTTCTGTTGTGACCATGAATGTTTTTCATACTTAAGCATTAGCGGCCTGTGGTATATTAACTACCTCCAGAAATTATTACAATACACTACCATTCAAATTAAAAGTTTGGGGTCTTTGTTTTGTTTTTTTAATCATGTGAAGTTTATGCTCACCAAGGCTGCATTTATTTATGATCAAAAATATAGTTAAAACAGTAATATTGTGAAATATTATTGCAATTTAAAATAACAAATATTTTATATTATATATATAGTTACATATATCACATACATCATATTTTAATGGCCTGCTGCATAAAAGAATACTGTTTGAAACTGTTAAATTACTTAAATGTTCCAATAGTTACTCTGATAAACGATAAAAAATAAGCCTAGGCAATTGAAAGAATAGCGTAATTTGAGAATATTTTCTTTTTCACTTGTAGGTCTACATTTTTTTATGAACGGGTTTCTACACTACCTCGCCTAACCACAGCGGGATGGCGCAATAGGGAGTGCAGGAATGATGAACGCTTCATGTGTTAACCGAGATTTACTCTTTCGGCCGTTTTCGGCTCATTCCGCTATTCTCCGTTCCGCTTTCTCTAGTTCTCACGCAGTCCTGTCCTGCTCTGGAAAATGGCAGTTCGGCAAGTTGAAAAGATTCGTGCGGAATGAAAAGGAAAAAGAAATCAATCCTGTACTCTGCTGAGGGAGTAGATGGGAATTGAAAAACTGAGTCCTGCCGAGTGTTAGGATCGCACGCGCGAAAGAAAACCGTCAACGCTTTTGCAACGACTTGCCACGGGTAAGTTTTCCCAAGTTTTGCACATTACGTTACTGTAATCTACTAAACAGGATGGCTAACTAGCAGCCTCCAAATGTGGGAAAATGGTGGAAAAGACACGAAGGGTGCTGCTACGACATATAAAGCGTGGACTTGTTTGCCTCTAACGATAAACCAACGTTTTATTTATTTGCAAAATTTCGAAGAAGCCATTTGATTTAGTGGGCGACAGAAACGTACAGACGGATATGCGTTTGGTCTGCATAACGCAGAAGCATGTTCGCATTGCCTGATCAAGGCAGCAGATACACAGTTAACAGCCTGCAAGAGCTTCAGCGCGTGACAATGACTCGAGAACCTACTGAAGTATTTATGCCACAAACTCAACTTTTTAAATCAGATTTAGACCCCTCTGAGTTTGAAGTGTCCATTTGTCAGTCACTGCTTATATTCGACGCCTTATACAGCCGTTAGTTCTACATTAGTTACGGTGGTAGTGTTGATTATTTTAGTATAGCAGCGCAAGGATTTTTCACTGCTTCAGAGCGAGTTTCTCTCAGGATTGTTCCAGGAGTGGGGAATGTAAAACCCGGAGTGGAGCCGGAGCCGGGGCCGGGGGGTAAATCTCTGTCGCTCCGTTCCACTGTTTTTTAGTCTGTTAGTCGCGTCGCGTCGCGTTTCGTTAAGATTGCTTTAGCTAAGCGAAGAAGTAATATACTAATTGGTAAATTTCTGTTCAAAGTCAGCATGAAATGAAAATGAAAATTCACCCTAGCTATTTTGTGATTACAAGTTATAGAAAGCTGCAGTCTTATCTACCGTTGTACGGCAAAATGCAGTCATCTGAATAGGAATACGCGTAATCTGGAATTTCGAGGGAAAATATTTCGCATTGGATTCAAGTTTGTAAAAGTTTGAACATGCTAATTACCGATATAAAGCTGATTAGGTTGAAAGTGTGTAAAGCATTGCCACTTTGAGTATGGACCTTCTTTACCTTTCGAAATTTTGCCTAAAGTTTGTGACCGCACCTTGTGAATTATTTTTTTATGATTCTATTTCATTTTTTTTTTCTCAAAATCCAATCAATATGAAAGATCTGTTGCTGCTTTTGTTTCATCTTGACTTTCGATTACTCTTCTAAATCATTTGTAAGGTAACATATTGTAAAAAACTAATTATAGAAACTGTTCAGTGCAAATCAAAATTATAGGTGCAAACATCTGGTCAAGGTGACAAAAATTAAGAAATGTAAGAGCAATAATTTTTCTCTCATCTACCAAGCGAGTAGTCCCGCCCCCAGAGTTACACCATTGGTTGAGCCAGTGTTGCTGTGTTGGGCTCGTCAGGATGCTCAAACAAACAGAGCAATGTTTTGAAAGCACTACAGTGTTTACATTTTTCATGGGAATGAACTGTGATGGCTTACTTATAGTTGGCCGCACATTAACTTGAGAAAGTATTTTAAAATAAAAAGACACACTTTAATTTAATTAGCAACATTGTCCTTATCTGAACCATTGCATGCTATATATACAGAGGGTATGTTCTGTATGCCGTTTCTTCAGTCCTGCACACTCCAGGCTTTAAAAGGACATATTGTTTAGAGATCACTGTCTGTCACCAGACTCATGGGCATTAGTCAAGGTACTTCGGCCAATGAAATGAGAAAGGAAAAAATATTGCATAAGCTTTCCGTACCTAGACAGGCTCATCGTTTTCCTTCTCAACAAATACTGTGACTGTCCTAATTTCTTACAACTAAGACGCGTCTCGTGGATGGATTAAAACTCCTACCTTGGTAGCCTGAGGCTGAAGACATGCACAATACGACAAAGAATCCTGATCCCGTTTCTTCAGTAGAACCCCAAGCAGAATCCTGTCCTTTTCCCTGCGTTTGAATGATCCTAATAATGTGCCATAGTCCTGATTAGACAAGCCTCATCCAACAAACATTTTGATTCTGCTTTGCTTGTCTCTCTTTCAGAATACTTAAAACATGTCATACAGGCATAAACATATTCCTATAATGAGCAAAAAAGTTATCCACTGCAGAAAAGCAGTATAGTTTAAAGGTTTAGGGTTTGATCACTGCCTAGATACATTTTCTAATATTAGAACGTTTGCTTGATTTGCCCCAGCTTCTCTGGTGATTCTTGAGCACATGGCCATATGCTGCCCAATAGGAATCCAGGATTACCTTTTCCCTTCTGTAGCAACAGTGAGTTTCCTGCCTCGATTCATTAATTATTTTGTGCTCTGCCTTGGTCACAGTGTTTTGCAAACTGCTCTGCTCAGACTGAATAAAGGGGAGGAAAGGATGCGTACGAATCTGTCAGCCGCCGTCCTGCAGTTTAAGCCGTGTGCTTGACTGTAAAGATGAGGATTTCTCTCAGCAGAACTTTTAGTTTTAGCACTCAGACTCAGAATGGACTTTTTCTTTTTTCCTGAATGAACTCCGCCGTACAGTTCAGTAGCATTACATGAAATACTTTAGTTATAATGATGAAAAGGCGGAAAGGGGGATGACGTGTTTCGGAGGGGGTGTTTCGGTGGTGTGAGGATTGCGGGCTGTGGTTGGGTATGTCAGTGCCACGTGTCTGCGCTTGCACCTCTCTTCTCCACACAGAGGATGTCGGACTGAGACCCTAGTGCGCCTGGTCAAAGTGGGGTGGGTGAGTGTTGCCCTGTGATGCCTGCGAACACTTTGACGTTGTTTATTAGATTGCAATCTTTCCACGGGGTCGGCAAACCTTTAAAATGCCACTTTATTGGTATATGAGCATAAGCCCCTGGTTCGAAGGTGCGCATGCGCATGAAAAAAATTATACGTTTTGCCATTCCGTCATATAAGTGATGCATATTGCAAATATGCTTAATATCAACTGCGTACTGTAATAATTGGAATAATATGGACTTCATATTGGATTATTTTGAAAATTAAGTGACCTGCGCTCATTCAGGAATGCTATTCCAAAAAAAACAGTTGTGAACATCTTTTTATTTTTAGGCAGTTATCTTTTTGATTATTTGCTGAAATTGAAATATTTGGTTACTAACTGTGACATTAACAGCTTTGATATTTCTGGCTTTAATTGTTTCACGGTAAGTAAGGTAAGGTTGTTCCTTGGGTTTTGTTTGCTTTAAGACTATGGTGTTTAAAAATTCACCTGGTCTTATGAATGTCTATCGCATGTATGAGGTGCATTATGTTTAGTGCTTTATAAAAGTTTGATTTCAGTCAGATTGTTAAAAAATTTGTATTTTTAAAATGTAAACGCATCAGTCCGACTAAAATTCTAACTGTTTTTTGTGAAGTCGGATTAACAGACCTAGTCTTTGTCCAGCATGTTTAATTAGACTACAATTGGCCTCGGTGTTGTGCATTTTCTCTGAAAGAAAGAGGTGACGCACAACGTTTATTTCATGCTTTGAATATTTTATTACGCATTCTGTCATGTGTACTTGGACCGAGATGAAGGCTGTAACTGGACTATGCAAAACCTTGCTGAAGCTCGACTGTAAAGTTGTTGTGAATATTTTATTGTTATTCTTTTAGAAAGACTTTGTGTGAGTGTTTCACTCTTAATATACTTGTCTTTTTTTCCATACAGTCATCACATTACACTGGGAGGATCACATCTTGAGAGGGAATGTTGAGCAACCTGCTATAAGACGACACCAGCTGATTTGGCCAAATAAATCTGTGAAGGACTTCATTCTTTATTTCTTTTTTTCCGGAGCCTGAATGAGCATGCTGCATTCCCTCTGTTCCATCATTTGGTTGAACCGTGGGTTCAAGTTGAGAAAAGTGGCCTGCTCGGCCAACACCGGTCAGGTCTAAGCCGTTGCTACCGCGCATGCCCGTTTATGAGCTCCGGTCAGAAGTGCTTAGCTTTTAACCAAACGTCCCACGGTACGACATCATTCGCACCCTCGCAAAGTTTCATCCCCAGTCCGACGCTCTTCTGCCTGGGGTGATTGTCAGTTCATACTCTGAAAATGGCTGCCGATTGCTTCCAGTATAGATCTCTGTACTCCTACTCTAAGGACTGGGAGGATGACATTGACCTTGAGCCTGGTGATATCCTGACGGTCGACAAAGCGTCTCTGCTGTCACTGGGCATCAAAGAGGGAGAGGAGGAGCACCCAGAATGCATCGGCTGGATCTTGGGCTTTAACGAGCGAACCAAACAGAGGGGAGACTTTCCAGGGACGTACGTGCAGTATGTGGGACCTGTGAAAATGTCAGTACCGTCCTGCCAGCCTCGTTCTCAGAGACCGCTTCCTGCTGTTCCCAGACCTGAGCCAATAGCCTCCTCGCAGGGTAAGACTGGCTGCTTTTACTGTGTTGACCAATGACTAACCTGCTTAATCTGTGCTAAAGAGCTGTCATAACCTGTTTTGTTTTGGGGGACTGACTGCTATCTTGTTGAATCAGGCCTCAGATCTCTCGTAATGAACATCTGTGAATTTTCTTTTTTTTTTTTTTTGAAGGAAGGAAAAGAAGGATTTTGCTTTTAATAGCAGTCTACTGCAATGCAATGCTGCATTGAATCATCAGAGATTTTGCTAATTTTAGATTTTTTTTTTTTGCATTTACACATAATTCAGATTTTATTATTGCCATTAATGGTTCCATGAAGAATCTTTCCATTGCACAAAAGCTTCTTTATAATAGAAAAAAAATATTTTAGGTTATTCGTGTTCTTTAAACAAAAAAATGGATCTCTTGAGAACTGTTCACTTTTATGTTTTTGGGGAAACTAAAATGGATTTACTATGGCATTGCTGTGTAAACCTCTTCTGGAACCTTTAGTTTTACAAGTGTAGCATGATCATCTACGTGGATGCTACCTTGTGCCCTCTTAGTTATCTAGTGTCTCCTTTCCCAAACTGTCCTTGCTCCTGTGTTTCTCTGGCACTTTCCCCGAGCTCTTTCTCCTCCTTTTATGCCCTCAGGAAGCAGTAAATTATAGTATGTTTGGAGGCCTGGCAGTTCACCAGGCCAATCTGGAGAGTTATATGTATCAGGTAGGACTTTCAGCTTCATCTGCACATTCCCACTCCATCAGGTGATTTTTGCTTCAATGTCTCCTTTGTGTCCCTTTTTTGGACAGTTAAAAGTCTCCAGCACTGCAGTGCACACTAAAAAGTAGTTGTCATATTCAATCTGTGATGCTCACGGACTAAAAAGAGAACGCAAGAGAAGTTTTGGTGTACTTTGAAGTGTTGAATTACAGGACCAGATACACACAATTTAGATTCTTCTTTCAAGTTATATCCAAGACCAAGGAAAATCTATGGAATTCTGTGTTGAGTGTTTTAAAATACAAGAGGCAAGAAATGTGTAGTAGAAATGTGAATGATGGGTATTCCCATTCTGTGGAAATCTGGAGTTTTGCAGCCAGAGATTCCAACTAGGCCTATTTTGGCTAAAAATCTGTAAAATAATTGCTTATCACCTACAAGTAAGTTGCTACTAGCTTAAATCGACTAACTTACATATTTCTCTCTGCTTTTCTTAAGTAGATGTAGGGAATTGACCTACATGCCTGAGACATTTGCCTGCTGCTTAAATGGATTTGCATTGTGAATGTAGCATTGAAAAGATGAAGATAGAAATTATGCTCTATTATTAAGAATCTAGACATGTCATGCTAGATTAATAAAGCTAATTACATTTTCAAGTCTACCGTTCTTCCTTTTTAATATTAAGTTAAGAAATGCTTTTAAGAGTTTTATTAATCTTTCATATCTTGAGATCTGTGTAACTGGTTATTTTTAATAATGTAATGAATAATCAACTTATTTTTAAAATATTACATATATTCTTGGCCTTTTAAAACCTTTTAAAAATTTGGTGGTTCAGTAAATCTTCACTTAAGCTCAACTGCTTAAATAATAATTGTGCTCAATAAAATGCAGTAAATAAATATTTTTGTTATAAATAGATTGTGAGGGGAAACCTGTACCAGAAACTGTTCTGAATGTTGGAATAATGGTTACATTATTTTATGCATGTTGGGTTTTAAATTAAATTAGCATAAGAATCACTTATACTACTGTTGATATGTATTATTTAAAATAAATGTATATTAGCAACACGATAGGGATAGAGAAGGCTTCAGATGGAGTCGGTATGTAACAGAATCAACAGAATGATTCATAACTATAGTTTATTCACCTTAGAATAGCTAAATTTTCTCTAAATGAAAACACCTCTAATCTGTGTGAAAGGTCTTTGACAGGCAGCAGTTGACATTTGGTATGTAGATGGTATGAAGATAGAATGCCTAGCTGCATGTTTTAATGTTTAAGGATAAAATGGTAGCAGCATAACTTTTTTTTTTTTTTTTTCAAGTATTATTGTAGGTAAGGCTAGGTATTGATTTCAGATTTCAGGATTCATTTCAATTTTGAATCAAAAGCTCTTGACTCTGTTAAATTCCAATTCAGTATCAGTTCATTTGGATATATCAGGTACATTTTTCTTGAAGACAAAACATTCTCTCAACTAATGCTCTGAACCCTGTAGTGTTCCCTGTCGCCTGGTATGTCAATGTTAAATGTTAAAATTAACAGTAGAGACCAAACTATTAAAGTCTAATGCTGTTTAGATATAATAACCCATCAGAAACTGAGATGTATACAAACTTTTAAGTTGCACAGAAGGCATTTTTTCAATTTTAGGAAATTGTTATAAAACTTATTCAGACATGCATTAAATAAAACACAACTAACCGGTTGAGTGCCAAAATGCCATGAATAGATGTAGGCCCTATGTGTAATATACTGTATGTGTGCATATATTTAGCAGAATGCTCTTATAAAATAATTTTTTTTAGTTGACTAAAAAGCAATGGACATGAATTGGATTTCCTGAGGTAAATGTAATGATACATGCCATTTTGTTTGCAAGCTGTTTAATTGATGTTTTTATCGAGACGCGATTGACCATGCAGTTACATGAGACACGATACATTTCAGTAAGTTATATATTGTTTCTTTCAACATAATTTCTGATGTTCATTCATGATTTTATGCTATAACTAGTAGTAAAGAGGAAGAGATGATTGGTTCACTTCGTGCTACAGCTTGAACTGAGGTGGCTACAGCTGTCTATCATGCCACATTAAATTGTGCTAAAATGGTATTTATTGTTTGAATTTTAATGATAAAACTGAGCAAATTTGGAAGCTGAGACTTTTTCATATCAAAAGTAAAAAAACTTATTCTGGTTATTGGATGCGAGTTGCTACAAATAATGTTTAGCGACGTTTTGTTAATGCTTCAACTGAAAACAGCACAGACTAAAAGATTGATTCTTGGGATTTAAGAATCGATATTGGTTCATCAAAATTAAGATAAATTTAAATTGATATTGTCACCCCATTCCTACTTTATAGGTAATAACTGGTCTACTAACTCTCGACCTGCTGTGTATGAAAGACTCAGTTACTCATCTATTTACCTCCCGAACGTCCAACTTAAAGAATTTGTTCACTTCCAGAACAAAAATGTCCTGATAATTTACTCACCCCCATGCCATTCAAGATGTTTATGTCTTTCTTTAGTCTTAAAAAAATTAAGGATTTTGAAGAAAACATTCTAGGATTTTTCTCTATATAATGGACTTAAAATGGCAGCCAACAGGTTGAAGGTCCAAATTGCAGTTAGCTTCAAAGGGCTCTACATGATCCTATCTGAGGAATAAGAGTCCGTAGCCACCTCAGTTCAAGCTGTACCATGAAGTGAACCAATCATCTCTTCCTCTTTACTACTAAATATATATATCCACTTATTCCAAGAGTCTTATCTAGCAAAACGATCTCCCATTTTCTGAAAAAAAAATAATAATAATATATATATATATATATATATATATATAATACACTTTTTAACCACAAATGCACACACTTCAAAAAATTTACATTCATTAAACTGGTTGAGCAAAATAAAAAAAAACATGCTAAAATCTGTCAGGTGACTATAGATGTCTACTAATAAAGCAGACAACAGCATTTATACTGAAAGCTCATGGCTTGGATCTAGTACTTGATTTTTTTTATTTTTATTTTTTTTATCGGTTTTCCTCCAGCTGGAGTAATTGACAGCACACTCTTTGTGTTAGCTAACATGTTAATATGGCAGAAAAGCATCTGTAAAGAAAATGTGAAAATGATCGTAGCTTTGGAAATATCATCCCATATAATTACGAACAGAGCTGTTGCTCTTTTTATGTGGTGTTTTCCCATATCCAAGTGCTCTCATTCAGTGAGAGAGAGATTTCATGTGATTTTAATTCGAAATCCACCAACACTATCCTCACAGAAATGGTGCACAGAGTCGAAATTGGTTGTGTTTCGCAGCCTGTGGCAGAAGTTCTCCCTCTCTTTTTTTTTCCCCTTTTCTTTTCCTGGCCTCAGTTTTACTGCTTGTTGAAGTGAACCATGGCTTGGCATTTCTACAGTCTCCGCCTGTTCCTCCTCCCCTGTTTCACAGACTCTTCTGATACTGTCTCCAGGCAGCTATAAACTATCCACTCACTACAATTCTCAGAAAGAGAAGGCCCCTTGAATTTTCCCCCGGCTCTTTACCCTGAACTTTCTTTCAAAGAATTAGTCGAGGGCTGGTTAAGGCCTCCGAACTGAGGCTGTATTAAAGTCTGAATCTTTCCCATGATGCTTTGGCCTGGCATATTGTTACTTGGACTGTACAGCAGGATTTACCAGAACATTATGCATTTTATTGTGATGGACAAAATTCAAGAAAGATTTGAGGTATAAACGCTCTAGGTCATGTTATCAATTTTATTTAGATTAATTGTGCAGCCCTAACTGGGAGTAGAAATTCGGGAATGATGCCCATTAGGGATGAACGGATATAACAATTCTGGCTGATATCGATAACTACATAAATATAAAAATTCTGTGTTTCTTGTTCAGTATTATTTGAGCTACAGAAATGACAACTCAAATCACTTGGTGTGCTATTGCTTTTCTAAGTGATCTGACTAACACTTGTCTGGTGGACAATAAAACGGCTGATATCGATAAGCTGATATTCATTTTCATGGTATAGCCAATAACCAATAAAAGGGGATATAATTAAATTCTGTATTTTGTTTAAATTTAAAAATAAAATACTAAAGACTAAAATCAATCCATCAAATTCATTGTTCAAATTTTAAACGGTTGCTCTCAGAAATTGACAGGTTTATTCAAACTGTATTAAATAATACATCACTAATGTGTTAAATAACAATATAATAAATATGTAATATAGTGCATATATTTACAAATATGTAACACGGTGCACATCTACAAATATAAAAATTTGCCTCAAGTTATTTATTTTATTTTATTTTTTTGTATTTGATTTAACAATTTTATGGACATTGAATTGTGACTTTTTAGAAGCAATTTTATTGATGCTTAAAAACTCAAATGAATAATTTTAAATGCTACAAGTGAATTTAGGCATTACAACATCATAATGTACAGTATGAAAAATGGATATTTATTTTGAGATTTGCTAAACATTTAATAGTGTTATTAAATTATTAGTGTTTTAAAGGTTCACTCTAAGTGCTTTAATGTAAGACAGTTACTTCAAAACTGTAAAAAAAAAAAAAAATCTTACCGACCCCAAACTTACTTCTGAACAGTAGTATACGTGAGATATTTTAGTTTATCAAAATTTTGAGTTTTTTCCTCTTTTCTTTCTTCCTTTTCTGTTGCACTGCAGAAATCCTGTCGGGCCTGAAGCCGATTATGCTCAACAAAAAGAAACTTGAGCTATATAAGACTGTCTCTTGTAGTTGCAGCTTTTGTGTGTTGTGTTTCTTAATACCGTTTGCACTGCATTAAGATTAAAACATGTCGAGAGGTTTAGAGCTCCAGTGAAAGGAAATGGGCTAGGCCTTCGGTTAGCCATGAATGAGGTGCCCAGATTACTGAACTGCACAAAGCAATGTGGGTGAAAGTTGTCTTACATAATCATATTCACCGAGTACAAAGACATCATTTTCCATTAGTAGAGCATGGCCGAATCAAAGTTAATGAACACATCAGAACGCAAGTCGAGCAAAAAACCAAACCGCACACACAAGTGCAACTGCAAAGTCGATTGCTTCGGCCTACCAAAAGGAAGGCTGCTGTTTACCTTAAATTCAGCAGGGATAAAATGATAAACAACAGAAGAAAAGCCTGTCGTACAAACACAGATATGGTCGAATTTGCCTTGACAGTGCAGCCGTGAAGAAGTGACAGCCGAATAAAGCAAGCTGTTGCTGTAATCATATCATTAGTTGTTGCAGTTGTTTTTTCCCAGGGCACATTCACTTGCAGGCCAGCCAGAATGCAGACTACCAAGACGACTATAATTGAGTAATGATTAGTTGGTTCTCTCTCCAAAAACCAACAATGACTGCAGGGCCACAGCTGTTTTTCCTAAAAGCAGTATTTTGCACAAAAGCCCCTGCTGTGCGTTTGAGTGTTTGTGCCAGTTTGCAACTATAGTTTAGTTTGTTTTAGTAAAGGAATATATTTAAGTTGGTTTTTATGTTGCGTAAGCATGCAGCCATTTGTAAATGATCAACAAGAGTGTCCGCTATAAAGAACAGGAAACGGCTTTTACAGTGTTTTGTTCAAAATGCATGTGAATTCTTAGAAATTAGAAATGTACTCTTTGTATTCATGTTGCTTTAATATGGGTTTGAGAAACCATAAGCCTTGTGATAAAATGGTCCAATTATGTAATATTTTAAGAGACTTATTGACCTTGACAGTCATGCAGGGGTCCAGATGTCATTTCCTGTTTTGTTTTTAAAAGCTTGTTAGTTACGCCACATGAGGTTGATTTGACAAGTTGAGTTTTTTTTAAAGGAGTGGGGCAGCAAAAAAAAAAAAATTGTATTAATGATATCCAATTAATTGTCATTTCATAAATTTCATTCTTTTAATAAAAAATATGAAGAGTTCATTTGCAAAAACAAAATCATGTTTTTTCATTGTGCATTCTAATTAATCTCAATCAAACTGCACAGCTAAAACAAACAAACAGCTAACTAACACAATAAAACACAATAAAAAAAACATGATTTTTGAAAATTTGCAAAAAGTTAATAAACTCTTCATATTTTCTTCATTGAGAAAAGGACAGTTCACTTTGTAAACATTTTTGCTTAGTTAAATGCCCCTCAAAAATGATTCAAAATAATTTTAATTCAGAAATGTTTAAAAAAGATAATTAGAAGAGGTGTTTTAAAGTCATTGTTTAAATAAATTGCATTTACAACATATTTCTGAATAAATGAATGGATCTGGGGCAAAAACAATTTTGTCGATGTCACCTATGAAGACAATTATACAAAACTGAATTCTGTCCATTGTTCAAACATATTGCAAATGGAGACATTTGATAAATGATAATCATGCATGATAGTAATGACAGTATCAGTACTTTTAAATTTGCATCCAGGAGTAAATTGTCTTTGACAAAGAAATATCAGTCTAAAGTTGAAAATAAAACAGGCTCAATTACTTTGCTGTTTTAGAGAAGTAACCTAACCCTTTCCTATTTTGTTTAGTAACCATGGTAGTTTCACAGGAAAAATAACTTTTTAAAATCTTATTTCAAGAATGAAGTTAGGACGTTCCTGTAATGCATCCCTAGGAAAGGAAAGATATAACACGGATTAAGGGTAGAACGTGGATTCACGTCCGTGATGTGGAAAGATTGAGGGCGGAAGAGGCAGGCTTCATGTCCGTAAGAGGGAAAAGCGAGCAAAGTTCCATGTTTAACGTGCAGTGGAAAAGTGGAATGTGCTGACATGGCACTTCGTCTGAACTCCAAAATTAATAATCAGACGTGGTTTAGCCTTGCACTGCCAGGAGGCGAAGGCAGCCAAGCTCTGGCCTCTTTGTGGTGGGCCTGAAAAGGAGGGTTTGGCACACGGCCAGTGGGGTTTTGCTTGTTCAGGATTTTTGATTAAATCGTTTATTGTGCTCCACTCACGCAAAGGGCCAAGGCAGCTCTTGCTCCAGAAGGGGTGGAATAAGACAGGAGGAAATGTTGGGGGTGGTTTTTCACCAGTAAAAATCTTTTGTATGATAAAGACAATCTTTGTGTTGCTCCATCTATTTAGTTTTTTAAATTCTGTTTCATGATCTTTTACTGTGGGATTTTGTAATGCCTTCTAACGTCTACTTATTTTGGTTAGTTTTTGAGTTGAATTGTTTTGTGTGAATGCAAGAGGTCTTCAAAGGGTTTTAACCAATAGAACAAGCAAGGGAGGAAGCAAAATATAAAAACCGTCATAAAAAAATTATACATCCCGAAGCCATCACTCTCCTAAGACAGAAGAGAAGTGGGAGACGTGGCCTGCGTCGAGTTCAGCGCTGGCTCGGAGGTGCAAAAAATACCCTGATTTTATAGAAGAGCCTTCTCATTATATCATGTCAGCAGCCTTCTCCGCTAGACAGTTGCTGCTTTTGGCAGCTTTAGTATTCCACGAAGGACTGCACATTTAGCGCTATATTTAAAAAAGGTAACAGGCAAGTCAAAGTCAAATTTAAAACATTGGCCTCGGGACAGTGAGTCACAACAGAAGGTAGAGAAGGCTGCAATCTTGCAAACCACACTTCAGAAATGAGAATGAAGAGTGCCAGAGTAAATGCTGGTGTTAAGAAACATTTTACTTTAGGATTTGGATTTTGCATTATATAAGGCACTCATTTTATTTAGAAAATAAATGTAATCCTAAGGTATCCTAATGACGTGATGCTCTTTTTTTTTTTTTTTCTCCCTAGATCTATTATTGTTATAACTATTATTAAAAATACTTTAAATATGCAATTCATTCATACAGCGAATTGAATATATGAATATAATGAACATGTTTTTAATTTGTAAATAAAATTAATTTTGATAATTTCTTTAAAAAATGTTGTGCAGCCAAAAAGCGGGAAAAGTAAACACAAAACAGGAAGTGATATCAGAGAGAGGACCCCTGCAGACTCTCATGACTGTGTCAAACATATCAGATAATTTGAGCTTTTATACTTATACTTATGTAGATTATACTTAATATTTATGACTTAAAGATAAAAAGTCTTTTTACATTAAAAATATATTAATAAATGTTAATTATAATAATTAAGGTGTGTAAATTCACATATTCAAGGTGTAAGAAAAATGTTACCACTTTTTACTTGATGTTTACACCACAGGATATTTAAGTGATTTAGTTTAAACTTTTGTTGAAAATAAAGAAATTTGCTCTTGGTTTAGAAGTCTTTTCCTTCCTTTATCTTGGACGCTCTTAATTTGTATGAAATGTTCATAGGATGATATATTTACGTAACTTTTAAACACTGTCTTTTTTTTTTCTCTGCCGTTTCAGTTTCTCCAGTCCTGGACTTGACCAAAGAGTTCACACACCTGGAAACCGTTCCTTCTAATCTTATTAAGTTGGTTGACGCAATTGAGCGGACAGGTAATACTTTTGTGTCATTGAATGTCATGTAAAGGGCTTTATTGTTTGTGGTTTGTTCGTTAGAGAACCTGACACATGATACGGAGTGAGCAGGAATCCCTGCAGAGCGCCTGCAGCCACAAAAAAGAACGAAAATAAAAACATTGGATTTCTTCTTCTTTTAATAGATTTTTATTTTTTAATAGATATTTCCACATTGAAGATAATAAATGAAATGTGTGAAATGTTTCTTATTACACCATATGGCAGTTATTAACATCCAGATTTCCTCTTTCACTGTGAGCCGTCCCTCTCTTTCTCCCCTGAGCGAGAGACTGAGCGGCGCTCGGACTGTCTGGCTTGACTGAAGCCGTCTTCTCACTTCTTCACAGACTAAAGCAGAGCTCAGGGATTCAGCTGGGCTGTTATCCCAGTTCTCCCGATAGCGTGACTGGATATATTTATATCTCCAGGCTTTTACATTTAATGTTTAGATGTAACTGCTCCTCTAATCCAAGCTGGCATGGAAGATCTATTTTTGAGAGATGAGCTAACGCCGCGATTTTCTGCTAGGTCTGGACTCTAGGACACTATACAGGACAGCCGCTGCTTCAGCCTCTGACAGACAGAGCCTCGCTGGTGAGTTTAATCGCAGTTCTCATCCTTTGCCACATAGGTATGCACTTCCTGTGCAGGAGAAGACAGTCAGAGTTATTCAGTTTCAGGGCTTACGGATTTTGATTGCTTTAATGTTTTGTCTTATTCTAAGTAGATATCAGCATAGATATCAGCATGTGTACAATGTTTCAAAATGTATTATCTGTCCGTCTATAAAGTAATGCATTTATTTAAAATATATTTATTGTTCATGCTTAATACATATTATTCATAATACAAAATATAAGCATCATTATTTAAATAATCCTTTTATAGTAAATAAGTATAATAATTTTTTTCTATCTCTGTCTATCGGTCTATATATCAAGAAGGTAATAAATACATGTCTTTATTTAAAAATATATATTTTATTGTAAGTGTTTTTTTCATAATACAAAATATAATCATTATTGTAATTATTTTATATCTATCAAGGTCTATTAGGTCTATCAAGCTATAAATAAAGGAAGTAATAGACATTTTTTAAGTTATTTATTGCATCATAATAAATAAGCATTATTTATACGCATTTTATAACTGTCTATCGTTCATTTTACATTTAAATTAGATTCTCAAAGTCTCAGACTTTTGGTTTTACTCTTTATATTATACTATTGAAAAAACAACAACTAGGAGTGGTACGGCAAAGTAACCTGTTGTTAAGGGTTTGATAATGTTTACTGGTGATTTGCTATTTCGGTTGCTATTTGGTTGCCAACATATTTCTGTAACTCAGTTTGAAAGGGATGTATCGGATTAGATGTAATGTGTATCTTGCTGTGACTGGTAATTTATAAAGTGTGCATCATGATGAGCCCGGTCATTTGTCCCTGTGCAGAGCTGCAGGAGTTGGACGTGGGACAGTGGGACATTCATGCCCTCTCGGAGGCTCTCATTCGGTACCTGCAGGAACTTCCTGCCCCCATCATCCCTCCCTCTGTTTATACAGACCTTCAGGCAGCAGTGCAGCTAGAATCAGGTATGTGCCACTTTTCACTCATCCGTGCAGGCCGAAAGAGCACCGTGTAAAGAAAGTAACAGAACTCAGCGAGCAAACAGCTCAGAGTGTCTGCCATGCCCGATGACCCACGCGCTCACGCTGATGTCATTCATGAATAGACATCCCCTCCGCGAGGAGACGAGAGCAGCTGCTGCAGGTGCTGGAGAAGCCTGAAGTTCCACTGCCGAACCTCCTGACGCTGCATTATTTGCTCAGACACCTGGAGAAGGTCTGCCAGCACGCGGAGCAGAACGGCCTCGACATTCACACCCTCGGCCAAGTCTTTGGCCCTCTGCTGATCAGGGGCCCTGTGAGCGGGTGAGCGGGAGGTTTCTTTTCTTGTATTTCTATTGGCTGGAGACGAATTCTGGAAATCCGTTGTTGAAAAATAAATAGTGCTGTCAAACGATTAATCGCATCCAAAATAAAAGTTTTTGTTTGCATAATATATGTGTGCACTGTGTATATTTATTATGTGTATATAAAGACATACACATACAGCAAATATTTAGAATTTTTTTTTTTACGTGTATATATTTATATTTTTCTTAAATATATACATGAATGTGTGTGTATTTATATATACATAATAAATATACACAGTGCACACACATATTATGTATACAAAAACTTTTATTTTGGATGCGATTAATCGTTTGACAGCACTAAAAATAAACCATCTTCATTTCTATGTGTTTGATTTAAAGGTCAGAGGAAGATGAGGGGTTTCCTGCGGTTGCAGTTGAGAGACTTCTTTTGGAGAGTATTTGGGAACAAGAGCCGACTCCTCCCGGTGAGTCACCTGTGTCATTTTTGCCATTGTGTATAATGGCTATGCTTTTTTATTCACAGATTAAACTGTTGTTAGGGAGATTTAATCTGTGTTTTCAAACCTTTTGATGCCAAACATGATCTGATATCCTTGTGAGAGACCCCTGTCTTAAAATAGAAATGCAGCGCTATGTTTTCATCTAAAAAGTATTTCCAGAGTTAAATAATTGGCTTTAAAGAAAAAGCTAATGATTAAGGTGTTATTTGGAAAATTTACTTCATTATTTACTAAGCTGACAATGTATCTTTTTTTCACTCGCTTTTAGTATCGTCTGTAATCCTAAAGAGAAACATTTTCAATTAAATAAATTTGTATAATGCTTTTCACAGTAAATATTGCTTGTTGAAGTTAAAAGCAACTGTGGTCAGGAAACCGCTTTAGTTACACTTCAGTAAACAATTTTATTTCCATTTTTCCTTGTTTATGTTGCTGCATATTTTAAACATTTATTTATTTTGCAGTACATCCCGCTTTCACTATAAGTGTATTTACAGTAAACATGCCTATTTGTTACCATGAGGAATGTTAAATTATCGTGGTAATCGACAACATGTCACAGATGCAGTATATAGACATAAGATGAAAACATTTTGTGTGGATGTGTGTATACTCATTGAAAACTGTGGGGTTTGTTTATTAAGTAATTAATACTTTTATTCAGCAAGGATGCATCATTAAATTAATCAAAAGTGACCAAATATAATGCTACAAAACATTTATAATATTACAAAAGATATATATATATATATATATATATATATATATATATATATAATCCTGAACATAAAATACCTCCACAAAAATATTAGATGTTTCTTGAGAAACAAATCAGCAAATTCAAATGATTGACAAGAAAGACTGGAGTAATGATGATGAACTTTAAAATGAGTGCTTAATTAATCGATTAATCGCGATCAATTGCATCCAAAATAAAATTTTCGTTTATTTAATATATATATATGTGTGTGTACTGTGTGTATTTATTATGTGTATATATAAATATACACACATTAATGTATATATTTAAGAAAAATGTTACGTTTATATATTAAATATATTTATATATGAATATAAATATACATGTAAATATTTTCAAAATATATACTGTATGTGTGTGTGTATTTATATACAGGGTTTAAATTGGGCCGGGGCCGTCCGGGGCTAAGCCCCGGCACATAGACTCCAGGGCTCGACATTAACGCTTCATTAACGCCAGACAAGTAACATGATTAAAACATCACTAACCAAAAATAATTATGTAAACACCAAAACGCAAGTATTATTCTGATTTTATTACATTTAGAGTAAGGGGCGAAGAGTGTATATAATGCATCTGTTGACAGAATAAGGTTGCGCTGCTGAGGCGAGGTTCACGCAGCTCTCGAGGAGAAATCAAAACAGCAACACTAAGAAACTCAGCATACTGAGGTAAAAATTCAAAATGGAAAGTTTTTATATTTAAAATACAGTTAGTTAGGCAACATCACTCAACGTTTTCACCATTACGACTGTTTAATAGTTCTATAAACAGTTCAATGAGCAAATACAATAATATTAGGTCACTTACATTTTACCACAGCGCATCTCAAAGCAACCATCCGATTCATTGCTGAATGATTCAGTGTTTTGAACGAATCGGTTGAGTCAAAGTTTCATTAGCCCATGCATAAACATCTGATGAATCTGCCGTTTGAACGAATCATTTGAATGAACGACTCAATGACTCACTCATTAAACGCTCACTACTGGCACCTACTGGCGTTTTAATTTAGTTGAGAAGTATAATTTCCACCATCATTTCTTGTTTGTATATTAATTTTGTTTTTAAAGAAACTCATAGTTTAATGTAGTTGTATTTTTCAGTGTAAATAATTTAATTTGACAACGTATAGATAATAACAATCACATTATTATAATTGAATTCATAGATCAAATGTAATTAAAGTTAATGAGATTAATGAGAAAATGCCCTCTATAAAAGGTAACAAAAAAAAATGCCCTTGGATAAAATAAAAAACATGCAGATTTATAGCCTATGTCACAGCTTATAGAAAACCGATGAGAATATTGCATTAGAATAAATCATATTTGCAAAAAAACAAAACATACACACATACATAATACATATTTCCATTGTCCTCATTTGTAAGTCGCTTTGGATAAAAGTGTCTGCTAAATTGTTAAAGTACTAAATGTGTATGTGTGTATATATATATATATATATATATATATATATATATATATATATATATATATATATATATATATATATATATATATATTTGCTCGATATCATAGAGCCCCCCCACATAACAAATCCCAATTTAACCCCTGTTTATATATACATAATAAATATACACCACATATATTATGCAAACAAAAATGTTTATTTTGGATGCGATTAATCGCGTTTAATTGTTTGACAGCACTATTTAAAATATATTAAAACTGTTATTTTAGGTTGTAATAATATTTCACACTGTTGCTGTTAATAAGTATAATAAACACAGCCTTGTTGAGCATAAAAGTTGTGTTTTTTTGACCCCTTAGAAAATTGCAGTATGGATTTGCAGTAAAAAAAAAAAAAAAAGATTCTATAAAAAAAGCTTCATCTTCCCTGTACTGTAGACTTAAACTCAACTACAGAAGAGAAAACCTCATGTCGTTGTTTAATATCTAGGCTAGTAACAGAAAGGTTGCAGGGCTGATCCCTGAGCGATCACTATTACGCCCTTGAGCAAGACAGGTGGCTCCAGAGACTGTGCCTGTAATATAACCTTGCATGTTTCCATGTTGACGATGTATGAAAGTCATTAAAGCAAATGTTGGCCTCAGTCGAGGGGATAAATAAAAATGTATTTATTTCAATCGTAAATATTTGTATCTTATTTGCCTTGTTTATCCAGCTCTCCCTCCTAAACCGCCCAAAGCTAAAGCCATGGCCTCATCTGTGACCAATGGAAACAACAGCTTACTGAGTGAAGCCGAATGGTACTGGGGAGAAATTTCAAGGTAAACCACTGACATAATTACCTATACGGCTGTAATCAAGATAATCACACATTTCTGTATGTAATGAATCTCTGTTTGGTGCATGTGGTTCTAGAGAGGAGGTGAATGACAAGATGAGAGACACTCCTGATGGTACGTTCCTAGTGCGGGACGCATCAAGCAAAGTGCAGGGAGAGTATACCTTGACCCTCAGGTGAGCGCCTCCTCAGACCAAACAGTGGTTCTTGTGATGTCTAATATGAGATGAATACTTTGCGTAGGTGTGCTGGTGTATCATTTGTTTGATATGCATCATTACCAAGAGGAATTTCTAACAGAGACAAGACACGATCAAAGCCTTGTGATGTTTATTCTAGGAAAGGAGGCAATAACAAACTGATCAAAATTTTTCACCGCGGGGGGAAGTATGGCTTCTCAGAGCCTCTTACTTTTCTCTCTGTGGTGGAGCTCATCAACCACTACCGGCATGAGTCACTGGCCCAGTACAACGCCAAGCTGGACACTCGTCTGCTCTTCCCCGTGTCTAAATATCAGCAGGTGCGATGCCTCCACTCTTCACAGTGCTCAAACTGATGCCGACTGATGCTGAAAAAATTAAATATTTGTCTTTATTTACTCACCCTTTTTAAATCTTCACATGGAACTATTCCATACAATAGTGATAACAGACTTTTAACGTAAAAAAAAAAAAAACCCGTAAATGTCTCTCAAATGACCTCTGCAACCATTTTCATTCCCTTCATCTAGCTGTTTTTGATGTGTCTAATGAAAATACCTCTTAAAGGTATAGTTCACCTGTAAAAAAAAAGAAAAAGAAAATGCTGTTAATTTACTCACCCTCGGGTGAGATTTTTAGCTACAACCATGGTCCTTGGTGATTCATAAATGCAAGTCAAGGGCTACCACTTGAGAGTCAAAAAAAGCATTTCAGGCAACATGATTAATACTTGATGATATATTGAGTTCTTACGAAGTGAAATGGTCTGTTTGTGTAAGAAACTAACATTACAGCATAATTACCTGTAATTCATTGCCTTCATGAACAAATCCGGCTCTTTTTAGTGAACTGGATGGAATCAGGTCACCAAATCAGAGTAAACATCAACAAATACCTACCGACTTTCAATGTCCAAAAAACACGGTAAAAGCACAAACTTTAAAAAATGTCTTAAAGGGATAGTTCATTCTGTCGTTAATTACTCATGTCACAAATTAAGAAATTGATGAAATCTGAGAGCTCTCTGACCCTGCATAGACAGCAACGCAACTGACACTTTCAAGGCCCAGAAAGGTAGTAAAGACATTGTTAAACCGTGATGCTATGAAGCTACAAGAATAATTTTTGTGCACAAAGAAAACTAAAATAACGACTTCAACTCGACTTTGCATGTGTATATCAATAGTCAGTTTAAAATATATACAGTTTTGCTTATCTCAAATCAACTTGAGGATGAGTAAATAATGAATTTTCATTTTGAGGTGAATAATGCTTGTGAACACACCTGCTTGTGCTCTGCAGGATCAGGTGGTGAAAGAGGACAGTATCGAGGCGGTAGGAGAGCAGCTGAAGGTTTATCACGAGCAGTATCAGGAGAAGAGTCGTGAATATGATGTACTGTATGAAGAATACACACGCACATCACAAGTAGGTTGCATTTCATCTCTCCTTCAAATGCATTGGGATCTAATTAACTGAGTCACTAACAGAGATGGTCTGTGCGATCTCTTTCTCTCTCTCTCAGGAGCTCCAGATGAAACGAACAGCCATAGAGGCCTTTAATGAGACCATCAAGATCTTTGAGGAGCAGTGCGAGACCCAGGAGCGCCTCAGCAGAGAAAACATTGAGAAGTTTCGCAGAGAAGGCAACGACAAGGAGATTGAGAGGTACTCTTGTTTTTATTACTTATCAGAGCACTATAATGAAACAGATGTGTCCCATAATTCCTTGGTGTTAATTTGAATTCGAGTCATATTTTTGCTTATGTATATATAAGTGGAAAACCTTTTTTTTACTGTCTATTCAGAATTCAGAGCAACTCTGAGAAGCTGAAATCCAGAGTGACAGAGATTCATGACAGCAAGAGGAAGTTGGAACTGGACTTGAAGCGACAAGCTACAGACAATCGAGAGATAGACAAGAGGATGAACAGCTTGAAACCAGACCTCATACAGCTGAGGAAGCTACGGGACCAATACCTTGTGTAAGAACACCTCCCATACATATATAAACGATAATATTTCATATTTGAATGTGTTACTAATTCACTTTATAATGTAAAAATTTTTATTAAAATGTTCTGTTTTCATGTGTTTTATAATATAATTTATTCCTGTAATGGCGAAGCTGAGTTTTTAGTGGCCATTAATCCAGTCTTCAGTGGCACTTGATCCTTCAGAAATCATTCTAATATGCCAATTTGGGGCCCAAGAAACATTTATTATCATCAATGTTTAAAACAGTTGTGCTGCTTAATATTTTTGTAGAAACCATGATGCATTTTTCAGGATTCTTTGATGAATGAGAAGTTCAATAGAACAACATTTATTTGAAAGAGTACAAGAAAGGCATTTATAATGTTACAAAAAATGTCTGTGATCTTTGATCTATTTAATGCATCCTTGATGACTAAAACGATAACTTTTCAGTTAGTTTGTTTGAATGATTAATTAAAAGACCTGGCTCGTACGAGTTACTTGTTTGTGAATTATTGGACTATGCTAGTCAAGTTTTCTCACTGTAAAGTGAAGCCACTAAAGACAAAGCTATATGAAAACAAATTGTCTTGACATTGTTTTGCAGTATACAGGCATTACTGCAAACTCACAATATAATTTCTTTTGTTGTGATACTGTAGATTCAGCAAAGCGTGGCAGGAAACTCTGCACTCTGGTTATTCATTCACTGGTAACCACTGCTGATGTTAACAGCACTGATATTGTCTTTGCAGATGGTTGACTCAGAAAGGCACCAAACAAAGGAAGATCAATGACTGGCTGGGTATAAAGAACGAATCAGAGGAGTAAGTTCTGTTCATCCTGTCTTGAGATACTATAAGCAAATACAACCTGAATTTGTATGAAGCCAGACTCGGGTACATTATTCCTTTTGGGATACCCTCAGAACTATCTGGACATTCATTTCAACATCCTAACACGGACTTCATCATGAACTTCACTCAGCATTAGATTTTGAACATGGACTGATTGTCTGCTTATAAAATCACGACACAGGTTTTATTCAAAAAGCTCTTGTTTGTTTGTTTTACCAAAAAAAAAAAAAAAAAAGGTTTTACCACCAAACAATGTTGAAATTATATCAAAAATAAATAGAAAGACCTTGCATTGCATTTTATTGAGATGTAATAGTGAATGTATTTATTGTTTGTCTTTGTATGTTAAACGACTGTTTTTACCACAAAAATATACTGATAGGCTAATATATCTTATTGCACAATTCACAGTCATTAATGAAAGAAAATCATGATATTTTTGACAGGTACATCAAATATAGAAAAAAACAGTAATCATTCCGTTTTTGAACTTTCAGCTTCTATTCTCTGTTGGATGACGATGACGATCAAGCACATCACGACGAGTGCACCTGGTACGTTGGGGACATAAAGCGCACACAGGCGGAGGATCTCCTGAGAGGCAAACGAGACGGCACCTTCCTCATCAGAGAGAGCCAGACCCAGAAGGGCTCCTTCGCCTGCTCTGTAGTGTGAGTTACTGAAGCACTTCCCTGTTTGTCACATTTTCTGCAGCTCTAGTTTGCTTCTTATTCAGAACCAGTTCCTTTTTAAAAAATAATGGAACCGAACGGCATTGATAATCAAATAACAACGCCAAATCTAGAATCTAGAACACAAAACATTAAGCGTGACCTGTGTAATCTCATAACAAAACAAATGATTCTAATGAGTCAGTTCCTTTTAGTGATTCAGAAAGCACACATCCAGTAGTCTGACTTCTGAAAAAAGACTTGTGAACCAGTTTGTGATTTCTTTGTATTGTTGTTTAATATTATTGGATTGCATTTACAGTCTCTAAAAAGACATTAAAGAGTGTTTGTAAATGCACAAATTGTTTTAAATGTATTTCACGGTTCCCCCATGTCCTTGAAAAAGTGTCGGTTTGATCAAATTGAAGGCCATAAAACGTACGAAATACCTTAAATGGTAAAATAACTGAGGCTAAATTTGGGGATGGAAAAACAGGAATCACTATGTCTTTATTTGATCATTCAGTGTGTAGCTCTCACATTTATTTAATTCAATCAAAGTCAGAATGTGTGTTCTACAGGCTGACGCTTTCAGAACCGTTCACAATTACTTAATACTGCTCATTTATGCCAAGCGATTTCTTATTATCTTGATGAATTGTCACAATGTTTACTTCATGATGTTTATATTCTAATATATTGTAGATGGTTGAAAGAGCGCATATTTTATTTCCCTCATCTTTTTGAATGAGCAGCTAGTAAACAGACATTTCAAAATAAGAGTCCCATTGCATTTTGGGCTTGTTTATAATTCAAAGCTTCAAATCTTCTGTCAGGATATTATTGGCATTTTGGTTACACAGTAAACACCATCACAGTGAGGAAAGACTAAAAATATTATTTAACACATTCACTAGTTTACTAGTTTCAGTAACTAGTTTTTATTGCCTTTTTATACTTCAAACACATTATCAGCAAAATTCAATATTGATCAACCTCTAATGTATATTGATATATTAGTGCAAACCGATTTTTTACAAACCAATGATTTATTTTGTGATTTTATCGGTTTGTTCTGTATGGACATAACAGTATTTATTTTATTTGTGCAGGTCTTGAAAAATATTAATTTTGATTCTAAAAAAATCAGTTCCTTTTTTCTAAATATTGATTCCTTAGAAGTATTGAAAGACTCATTAATGGAGCCATTAAGGAACCAGAAGTGTTAAGAGGAACTCTAACTGGAATAGTCAGAATCTTCAGATTTCTCTTATCAAGCTGCTGTGGCCTGCACTTCCTTAGTATCTCACTGTCGCTTAACACATTTTCTTCTTTTCCAACAGCGTGGATGGAGAGATCAAACATTGTGTGGTTTACAAGACAGCCACCGGTTTTGGATTTGCTGAGCCCTACAACCTTTACGGTTCCTTGCAAGACTTGGTCCTGCACTACAAACACACCTCTCTGGTCCAGCACAACGACTCACTGAATGTAACCCTGGCCTACCCGGTCCTCACACAGCAGCCTAGATGAGCACCGCAACACGAGACGGCCCAGGACACGCATATAAAGCATGATTAAGCACATTATACGGAGCAAACTATACTAACAACGAACTTTTATGTTTATCGTAGAGAACAGATAAGCACAGTATATTATCGTAAGTAAACGTACGGCTTTTTTGTAAGCCCATAGTTTTCCGTATCAATCAAAGTCAGCTGCAGTAATTATGGTGAGATCACAGCTACTCTGTATTTGTTGTTCCAACACACGAGAGAGGAAAGTAAGGAGAGGAAAGTGTCACGTGATTGGTGTTGTAGTCCTGGATATTTTCGTTGAGGACACTGGATGAGGAATTAATTGAAAGTTGCAGCTGTTGATAATCAATCTTTTAGCTGTTATGTCACTGTGTATTTGTTTGGTAGTTTGCTTCTGCCAACCATATAGATTCCTCTTTATGTGAGTTGTCCTATAGAAGATGTGAAACAAACCTTTTTTTTTTATATCAGACGTGGTCGAGGGACACTGAAGTCCTTTTAGCTTCTGTTCTGCCTCTTTAAAGCTAGTCGTCATGGTCAGAATAAATAGCCATCAACAATTGAGTGCTTTTCTTTGAGAAGTTACACCACAGAGTTGGAAGTCTGGCATCTTAATGGTTTCTGTGGGCTGGTATTGGTGCTTCCTGGTGCTTTATTTTTGACTCTTGTAACGTGAGATTAATGCATAGCTATAGCGAACTGTTAAGATCCAGAGCAGAACAAAGGTGATCCCAAAGCAACAACGCGCACAGGAGCTTCCACTCGCTTAGATAGATTTAAAGAGGCATAGCAGGTTATTCAACAGGCACAAGCAAAAATGGAATGGAAAACCCTCTTGTGATTTTTAAACCAGGATATGATTATAGATTTTCGAGGAGATTATCAGGTGGAATATGTTATGTTTGTAATAGGAAATGAGTTCTAATGTTTGTTGGGCGTTTTGTAACTGTACACCCCTTAGTGTTTCATCCTGTGACCTCAGCTTTGCTGTGACCCATATAGTCAGATGATACACTGTTATGTACATCATACAGTCCGCTGGATAAAAAAACATATATTTTTAGTGAGTGATCAAATGCTTTTTATCAAGCAAGAACCAGATAGCAATTTTATGTTAGCTTACTAAGAAGCTGTACTTAAATGAAACATACTTGGCGAGGAAGTGGTTTAAAAGTGCCTTCTGCCCATGTGTCATGGAGGAGCTTTCCTGTGATTGGGGCAGTACAGAATGCTTCACTTCCATAGATATATGTGTGTGTGTGTGTATATATATATATATATACACACACACACATATACTCCTTAAGCCCTACAACCAAGTTAAGCAACTGCTTAATTATGTCAAACGCTTTCAAAGCACAACTACGCAATTTTTTTTTTTTTTTTTAATTGGAAAAAAAGGAGGATCCTCTTATTAAACGCATTCTGTTACATACTTTCAAATAAAACTCTTTCTAATTACAGGTCTATTGTGAGTATCAAGATAAGGAAGACTGTATGATGAAAGGACCTCTTATTTGTAGTGTTTAACATTAGCTTTTAAGCTTTTAATGAGGTTTGGTCTTAACCAGTATGCACTTTCATGAATGTCATTTCATTTGAGGTACCATTTTAACAACAGGAGTAATTTCATTCATTTTACAAGGTTGTGTATTTGGGCCTGTTTACACTAAGACAGACATTCAGTGAGATAAACATTTGAATTTGATTAAACAGCTGACACAAACATTTGCATACTGTCTATGTGACAGAATTTTTTTACGGATAGGTGTTCTTAAGGGATAGAAAATGTTCATTATTTACTCACTCTCATGTTGTTTCCAAACATGTATGAATTTCTTTCTTCTGTTGAACTCAAAAGAATGCATTTTGAAAAATCTGCTGGTAGCTGTTGACTTCCATGGTATTTTTATTCATACTATGGAAGTCAATGACTGTCGTTAGCTGTTTTAGTTACTAACATATTTTTGAAATATCATCTTTTGTGTTCAACAGAAGAAAGAAACTCATACAGGAACTTGAGGGTGAGTAAATGATGACAGAATTGTGCTTTTTTTGGTAAAATGTCCCTTTATCTCTTATCTATCGCACTGCGAATAAAGCTGGCCAACCAATAAGATTCAGGCTTTTTAGTCACATGCCCAGAGCCACTGCTATTAAAAACTGATTTGTTGGCACTTACAGACAATACAGTGTCTGTAGCACAGCAGGGTTTTTCTTTCTTTTTCATAAACGCCACCTACTGTCCTGGAGAGAAACTGCATTTTCATTCAGCACTAGTGCAGTTTTTTTACACATTGGTCTAAATAGACAAATTGAATGCAAACATTGAACTGCATTTTTGTTCCAATCATAAAAATCATCTTGGTATAAACAGACTTTTATTAAAGCCTCATTTTAATACACTGCATCAGTTTTTTTTTTTTCCTAGAAAGGTAGTCGATTTAAAAGGCAAGTTGGAATTAAAACGTTATTAAAACCTAGAAACTTTAAACTAGCCTGAATTCTTTGCTTTTGACATCCTCCTTTTAGATCGATTCATTTTCGTTTATGAATCTGCCACAGACATTAAAATGAGGCAGGCTTTTGTTTTATAAGATTGTTTGTCGGTATACTCTGGTTTGTTTTGTCATATCGATAGGATGAAGTTGTTTTGCTATGATGGTGTGGAGTGGAGCAAGAACAGAGACACTGGTTATGATTCCTTGAATGTTCTGACTGACTGACGTCGGGTCATTGAGAGCACAGAGAATGAGCCAGATGTGACGAGTTTGTGTGAGATAAAGCAGTGGAGTAAAGCCTCACAATGCACTATACAAGCACATCTTGAGGTGATTTATGCGTGACAATTAATGAAGCTTGACAGCCTTTATGAGCAACCGAAATAGGTTTAGGTACACATTTTAGTTACAGGCCTGTAGTGTCAGTGTGTTTTGTTCATGCCGAAGTGGGTTTGTTCTTTGTCGTTTTTTCTTTAACTCCTTTTTAAAGAGAGACTAATTGTATGTCAATGTTTTTTTTTTTTTCCTAGAAAGGTAGTCGATTTAAAAGGCAAGTTGGAATTAAAACGTTATTAAAACCTAGAAACTTTAAACTAGCCTGAATTCTTTGCTTTTGACATCCTCCTTTTAGATCGATTCATTTTCGTTTATGAATCTGCCACAGACATTAAAATGAGGCAGGCTTTTGTTTTATAAGATTGTTTGTCGGTATACTCTGGTTTGTTTTGTCATATCGATAGGATGAAGTTGTTTTGCTATGATGGTGTGGAGTGGAGCAAGAACAGAGACACTGGTTATGATTCCTTGAATGTTCTGACTGACTGACGTCGGGTCATTGAGAGCACAGAGAATGAGCCAGATGTGACGAGTTTGTGTGAGATAAAGCAGTGGAGTAAAGCCTCACAATGCACTATACAAGCACATCTTGAGGTGATTTATGCGTGACAATTAATGAAGCTTGACAGCCTTTATGAGCAACCGAAATAGGTTTAGGTACACATTTTAGTTACAGGCCTGTAGTGTCAGTGTGTTTTGTTCATGCCGAAGTGGGTTTGTTCTTTGTCGTTTTTTCTTTAACTCCTTTTTAAAGAGAGACTAATTGTATGTCAATGTTTTTTTTTTTTTCCTAGAAAGGTAGTCGATTTAAAAGGCAAGTTGGAATTAAAACGTTATTAAAACCTAGAAACTTTAAACTAGCCTGAATTCTTTGCTTTTGACATCCTCCTTTTAGATCGATTCATTTTCGTTTATGAATCTGCCACAGACATTAAAATGAGGCAGGCTTTTGTTTTATAAGATTGTTTGTCGGTATACTCTGGTTTGTTTTGTCATATCGATAGGATGAAGTTGTTTTGCTATGATGGTGTGGAGTGGAGCAAGAACAGAGACACTGGTTATGATTCCTTGAATGTTCTGACTGACTGACGTCGGGTCATTGAGAGCACAGAGAATGAGCCAGATGTGACGAGTTTGTGTGAGATAAAGCAGTGGAGTAAAGCCTCACAATGCACTATACAAGCACATCTTGAGGTGATTTATGCGTGACAATTAATGAAGCTTGACAGCCTTTATGAGCAACCGAAATAGGTTTAGGTACACATTTTAGTTACAGGCCTGTAGTGTCAGTGTGTTTTGTTCATGCCGAAGTGGGTTTGTTCTTTGTCGTTTTTTTTTCTTTAACTCCTTTTTAAAGAGAGACTAATTGTATGTCAATGTTTTTTTTTTTTTCCTCATTGTAAGTAATGACCTTACAGATTCAAAGATAAGCTAGCTTGAATATCTCTCTTCCATTCAGTACAGTTACAAATGTTTACAGTATCTAATTAACCAAATAGAAGATGTATTTTCAGACATTCTCTGTCTGGTCCTGAAAGGAGTCTGTTAGACGGGGTCTCTTGTCTTTTTTTTGTGCCTCTGTTGTTTTAAACTTGAAGATTTTGTTTTCATTCTTTGTTCACTTTAAACAGTGCTCCCTCACCTCACATCATATTTTCTTCTGAATAAAAAGGAAGTTTAATATGGTCTTTTAGGTTGCAGCTGTGACCCAGAGCAGGTTTGCCAGCATTCTTCATTGATTTTTTTTTTTTTTCCCATAGCAGACACATTTTTCTTTTTCAAGTTTTAAGTTACATATAATAATAATAATAATAATAATAATAAAAGCCCAGAAGGAAAGGTTATAATAATTATACCCTGAAATCTAACTTCCTTCTATAGTCTCAGTCAGAGCAAGAACTAAAATTAGCAGTTCTTTTTTCCTCTTCCGTCTTTCTACGACAAGATATACACTGAAAAGCAAGATACAGCAGGGCCAAATGTTTAATAGACTTCTGTTTTTGTTCTATTAAACTTAGCGTATTAAATACATTTTTCATGCATGGTGGTTATGACATAACTATGAAAGCTTAGTTTGTCACAATTCTGCATTTTTTTTCCTGGCATAGCTGAGGGGGAAAAAATCGGAAATGCGAGATATAAAGTCAGACTTGAGATATATATATACTTGCAATTGTGAGGAAAAAGGAATAATTGTGAGATTTTGGAATTACTTTATTTTTTTTCCTTGGTGGAAATAAAAAACAGAATTTCGAGATATAAATTCACAATTGCAAGACGTAAAATTAGAATTTATTTCCCCTCAGAATTGTGAGAGAGATAAACAAATAAATATATAAAGTTACTCATGAGTTTCTTACAATTTAGACGTTTTTTCCTCAGAATTGCAAGAATTGTGAGAGAATTTTTTTAATATTCTTGTCCCACAGTGGAAAAAGCTTTCATACATAACCACTAATTTATCCTTTACCTCTTTAAATGATACCTTTCCGTCTTGTTTGCCCCTGAGTGCGTGAAGTAGTCTGTTGAAGATGCACACCAAAGTGCCATTAGACATGGAGGACGGGGAGCACTGTTTGTTACCCAGTATGTTTCTACTGGATGTGTGTGTGCACAAACTTTATGTACATACTTTTATTTCCTTTTACTACTTCTGTTCTCTCCAATCTGTTTTTGGGTGCAGATTTTTCAGTGTACAGTTTGCATCAGTGTTGTTTGTCTCTCAAACAGGTACACAAGCATTACAGAGATATGGCTCTTTAATAGGTAGATGGAATTATTTTTAAGACAATAAAAAGATATTGAGTCTATTGCACCTTCTTGTCTGTCGTCATCAGTTTGATCTTGTGATGTGATCCAAACAACTGTTGCTTTTACAGAGAACGTCATGCTGAAGCAGCAGAAAGTACCGTGACCCAGAAGCTTGTTGTGTCCGTTGTCTTTTGACAAACACTTTGGCGTGTGTCTTTACTTGCATTACCTGGGGGTGGAAAAATCTGAGCAAATATAGCAACGACCTAGAGAATGTTTCATTGTTTGACCAGCAGCTGGATCAGGATGGTTTTAAATATTCAAATATGCTGCCAAAGCTTTTATGTTGCTCTTCCTAAGAATATATGTTTAACGCAAAATTAAAGTGATAGTTCCTTGTTCAGTCTGTTCATGAATTAACCTATTTAATCCCAACATTTCCCCAGTGAAGGGAAATTTTCACCTATTGCATAGTCAAATGAAACAATCCACATGCCCAAAACAAGGGGAGCTAGTGGGGAATTACTAAGTGAAAATTTGCTCACTTGTTTATAAAGAATAAATATTTTTATTATTATTATCAAGCACTTATATACAATCTTTTAACTAAAGATTGAGGTCACATGAATTTAAAAAATGTGCAAAGATAAACCATTTAAAATAAACACTGTAATGTTTCATAAAAGCAAATGAAACTGGTCAATTCTGATTTTGTAATGACTTTAAATCTTTTATAATGTGGACCAATCAGGTTCTGTGTGTCTAGTGACTACTATTTTACATGTATTGTAAAATGCATATATAATACATTGTTTCCTTTTATGGAGCTTTTTGACACGGACATGGTTTTTCCAGAGCAGCAGACTGGCGTTAAACAGCTCTGTTCATGTGACTGTTTACATGTATAAAGTTCGCAGAAACAAGACGGTGCATTTTCATTTATGGGTGACTATGTAAAATGCAACTCATCTGAAAACTTCAAACTCAAAAAGTAATTTGTCACAAATGTTGCCAGCTGGGATTAACTCTTGCCATTCTAGATAATACTGTGTAATTTGTTTTATATATATATATATATATATATATATATAAATATAAATAATCCGCGAAAATGTCCAATAGGCGACTATGAAAACCGATGGTCCGTTTTTGTTTGTTTTCAGTGTAATCTTCCTCGTGATAGGGCAATAATGTTATAATAATGCCGTAATAAAAGCATTTACGGTGCAAAGTTTTGCCGGATTTTAGTGACGTCACGTAACTACACCAATCAAAATGTAGTATCGGTGCAGGAGGAACAAAGTTAAAAATGTAGGACACTCGCTCATTTTCATTCAGGGATCAAGGCAAGCTGGTGGACGGGAATCATGATCGGCTTTAAACTGTCTGTGCTGCTCTTCGCTGTATGTTCGCTGAGTGAATGCAGCGGTAGGTTTGTTAACTCCTGCAAGTATCCACCTTCACAATGGTGCGACTCTCGAGACATTGCAGCCGAATGTGGGGTAAGTGACTCGTGCGTCAAAACAAAACTTACGACTTCGTCCTTACATTTCATAGCATGAAACGATTAGATGTGTTTTATTATCATTCTTTTTAATCAATAATTTTACTAGCAAGAAAAAGAAAAAACTACACTGGCTACTGGCTACACTGGATATGCAAATCGTCCTGACGTAATATTTACGCTTCTCGTTTTATGCTTTCCACTGTCTGGGAAATCCCTACGTTTTTTTTTTGGCAGTTTTGGGCATGAAGGTGGCAGACGCCCAATTAGCGTAAACGAAACTGAGCGCTTCCCTTTATTCTCTTCTTTCTTAGGTGCTGGAACAGTGCATGAAGTTTAATGAAACAAAGCCCAACGCTGACCTGGTCACTGTGAGCCTGTACTATGAGTCTCTGTGTCCTGGATGCAGAGAGTTTCTTGTACTGCAGCTCGTGCCAACCTTCCTTATGTTGCAGGACATTATGAATATTGAGCTGGTTCCATTTGGAAATGCACAGGTATATTTACACTCCCAACTCTTGCTCAGACAATGTACCTCTGTACAGACATCATATTCCTTCTATACACATTATATGACTAGCGTCTATCGCTATTTGCACTTAAGATGTAATCAAGATGATATTTACTTTTGTTCACACCTTGGGAACAGTTTTACCACAATTTGCACAGTGTAAACAGCAACCTATTTCTTTTACACATAGTAAAAGTAAACATAATAATGAATGTTAAAATGTTGTTCATAATAATAGGAGAAAGAAGATCAAGGGAAGTATACCTTCGTTTGTCAGCACGGAGAGAATGAATGTCTAGGTAACATGATTGAGGTGAGGTTTTGTCACTTATTTCACCCCTAAAGCATTTTAAAGAAGATTGAAGACATGTTGTTTAGAGCTCTTGTAATAGAGGTATTATAATTGTAATCTTTTCTATCAGACCTGCATGTTGAATACATTAGGAGCGAAGGCTGTTCTAGTTATTTTCTGCATGGAGTCAGGAGAAGATGTGCTGAAAGCTGCCCAGAATGTAAGTGGTCATCTATTATTATTTATTGTAACCCCTGCTGCAATGCGACGCTAATCTGTACCTCTTATCTCAGTGTCTTGGAGTCTATTTTCCTGATACCACATGGGATTCAATCATGACGTGTGTGAAGGGAGATGAGGGCAACAAATTAATGCATCAAAATGCACTGAAAACAAATGCTCTGAAACCCCCTCATGAATATGTGCCTTGGATAACTATTAATGGAGTAAGGACAAGTATTTGTTTATTTACAAGGAAAAAGTTTTTTGATCAGTGTTTCCTGGTAACTAAATGGCACAATGTTGTTCCTGCAGGAACACACAGAAGATCTTCAGAATAAAGCTATGAGTTCTCTCTTCAATCTTGTGTGCAGCTTGTACAAGGTTTGTTTGCAAACCTATTTGTGTTTATGATCATTTCAGTGTTTTATCTTGTCAATCACATGACGTCTTCATTCTTTTTGTTCATATAGGGTGGCAAACCAGCTGCTTGTGGTCAAGGGTTGAAGGAGAAAACCAACAGTTACTGCATGAACTAATCAATCACTGTGATAACAGCACTACTCGTGTCAGGAATGGAGACAATGTATGAAACACAAGTGCATACATGCTGCAATGTTTTTTAATTGTAATCATTTTTTTGTTGTTGTTTTTATGTTTGTATGTACATGAAAGCCCAATTTTGAACATGGGTTTCTGCTGCAAACTACAACTGCTGACAACCATATTTTTATAGTCACATTTTAAACCGTTTTGTATGCATAGACAGAATTAAAAAGCAAATTTCCATTACCTTTTAATTGCTTGTTGTGTTAATGATTTTTAAGGAAACATTGCTAAAGTGGACTTTACTCAAGAGGAATGCTTCTTCAATGGTTTCACATTTTTGCTTATCATTAACCTGAGTTCTATATTATTTTGACCTACAAAGTGAAAATACTTTGGGTTTTAAATATAACAGCTAAACTAATAATAAATAGTAGTAGTGAGCAGTAGTCTGTTTTCAAACAGAGTGAAGTATTTTACTCTTCTTTAAAAGTACTTTTCAAGTGTCTGTAATTTATCAGAGCGATTTTCTTTATAACACTTTACTTCACAACATTCCAAAGCACAATATTGTACTTTTTACTGCACTGCGTTTCATATTAAATATACTTATATTTAATACTTAATTACATTAGAAATCTAGTACTCGTCTTAGGTATTCTATAGTCTTTGGGTCAAAGTGTTGTTGCGCCGTTCTGCGCACGTTGACGCAATCTTGACGCTATTGAGCGCAACGCCATTACGCACGTGACTCGTCGCCGGCTCCTGCAGGCTGTTTCGAGCTCCGCTGGTTATATGAATGAAATCTACAGATGAAAATGTGTTGGAGGAATAATTGCAGTTTAAGTTAGGCAAAGGACAATTTGGGGATATCGGAACAACTCTGTTTTATATATCTGAGAGTATTAAGGAAGATGCTTTCCTTTCAATTTTAAGTTAGCAACTCTTTTCAATATTTACCATATTGTTTGCGTATCTTATGCCATTTGTCCTGGAGCAAACAGACAGAAGTTGCGAATGAAGTCGTCGGAATCTTGAGAGGAATATAAGTTAAATCGGCCTAAACATGATATCTCGTCAGAGTAAGGATTTCCTCGTAAGGATCGCCGGTTACTGGAAGCCGCTTTTCAGGGGCAGATTTCTGATCGTAACAAACACGGTGAGCTGCGGAGGGATGTTAGCAGCGGGAGATTTCCTCCAGCAGACTCGCGAGACGCGAAGGACACCCGGCCGAACACGTGACTGGACGCGTACAGGTGACAACTAAACAAACGAGCAAATGATTTTACCAAATAAAGTTTGGCTTGTTAAAATGAGCTAATATTTGTAATACGTGTGCTATTGGGTGATTACATAAAACTTTTATTTTTAAATGGTATCGTGTGAATATCCTGTCAGGAGAAGTAACGCGAGATTTCTTAACACTCGCGGTGTTGCGCCCCCTATAGGTTGTATGTTTGCGGTCGGATGCTCTATGGGCCCTTTCCTGCATTATTGGTACCTGTGGCTGGACAAATACTTTGTAGGCAATGGCATTAAGAATGTCTGCAAGAAAGTGCTTACTGATCAGCTGGTCGCATCGCCAGCACTGGGGGCCTGGTACTTTCTGGGTGAGATCTTGCTGCTGATTTCCATTCAGAAGTTCATAGTCTCCACTTTTATTACAACTACACTACCTGTCAAAGTTTGCAATAATTAAGTTGTAATTATTAATGATCTTATAATTAAGATTTTTATATTTAATGTTTTTGAACGTCCATGCAAAAAATGGCTACACTTATTTGATTAAAAATACTGTTAAAATGGTCGAATATTATTGTGTGAATATTATTACAATTTAAAAACTATTTCTCTAACATGTTTGCATGTTAGAATTATTTTTTTAAGGATCTACATGACACTGAAAACTAGAGTAATGGCTGCTGAAAATTCAGCTTTGCCATCACAGGAATAAATTACATTTTAAAATATATTAACATTGAAAACAGTTGTTTAATATTGCAATAATATAATGTTTTACTGTATTTTTAATGAAATACAGAATTGGGTGAGATTTTGTTCAAAACATTCAAAATCTTAATTATTTCTTTAATGTAAATTTTACAGTAGTAAGGCATAATGTTTTTAAGATTTATAATGTAAGAAAATAATGTCGGAATATTACACCTGCTTGCTTGCTTATTCATTTTATGTATTTATTTATTTATGAAGGTATGGGTATGATGGAGGGTCACACTTTTTCTGAGGCACAAGCAGAATTCAGAGACAAATTCTGGGAGTTTTACAAGGTATGTTGCAATGATAAGCATATGTCCTTAGTTCATCCTTGGTTAACCAATAGTTCACTGCTGACGTTTCATAACATACTTCTTTTTTAGGCAGATTGGTGTGTTTGGCCAGCAGCTCAAATGATAAACTTCTACTTCTTGCCACCCAAGTTTCGTGTCCTTTATGTGAATATAATTACTCTGGGATGGGACACTTACCTCTCCTACCTCAAACACAGTAAGAAAGTTTGCACATGGCATCACATAATAATACATTTGTGAGAATTACTTAAGAAAGATTATATAATTAATAATATAGTCTTGGAGGTAAAGGTTTATTTAACTCCTGGCAAGATAAAAAAATAATGTGACACACTCTTCTCCGGGGTGTAAGCTTCCTTGTAACAGGTGATGAATGACGTTTGTGTTTTTCCAGGAGACCGAGTTTTAAACATTGAACAGACACAGAAGCTGAGTGAGCAGCCTGAAGATGACTGAAGAAAAGGGAATATTTCAAACCACAGCTTCAATCATGAAAAAATAATTAAATCTTATTTTCCAAGACTGTTAATGGACAACATTCTGTTTTTAAATATCATATAATACAATTTTATCCAGCAATGCCAGGTACATTGCACATTGTGCCATTGGAATTTTGTTTTTATTGTTTTGAATAATTTAAATAGTATTGAAAAATTAAATAATTGTAAACAAATGTATTTGTCCAAAATCTGTATATTTTTGACATGTATAGGGCAGTTTATAAAATCACACTGTTTACATTATATTCTTAAATATTTTATAGTTTTACTTTACTGTAAGAAGTAATATTTTCAGTTTGGTCAAACATGTTTATAATAACAATAGTGTGCCAATATTATTTTCATATACATTGGAGAAATGCTGTAACATGCTGCACAGGCAGTAATGTTACTATTGATTGTTACTATTATGTTCATAAATGGCCTTTACATGTAAATTTTAACTAATTAATTTAGTTTTTGTAATTATACATTCTATGCATTGGATAGAACTTTTGATCTCTGCTTTGTGAAACTGCCTGAATTTATGATTATTTAATGGAAGAAAATAAAATTATTTTTGTGTGTGTTGAATATTACCATAAACTAGAATGAGTTAACTTTTTTATACGTTAGAACTTGAACTTTGAGGTTGAATCCAAATATAAAAGCACTTTTGTTCATCTATCAAGGCTTCCATCTTTCAGTGGTATATGACAGTTGTTGACGGCACGTGACGTGCTCTGCAGTCAGCACAGACAAACCTGCTGAGTGAGAGTGACAGGACACTGCTCGCCTTCATAGGGGCTTCCAAACTATGATAAAACAGGTGTTCTGGCAGGATGTTCTCACAAACCATTTGCTTCTGAGCTATAAAGGTTACTTGCCACAGGCTAGAAAAACAAACTTTTTTGGAAGAGACCAAAATGTGCTTAAAAATTATATTTGTGAAATGACACATTCTTTGAAGAAAAACACAATACATCTTACCAGATCTTCTCAGTTTTAGTGGTAAGTGTTGTTATCCGCACATTTGAACCGTTCTTTATTAAACTAGCTGTTTTGAGTATTATTTGTTGACTGGAGCTTAGTGTTTCTTATCTTTGTCATTTAACTGTATAGTCCCGTAGAAAGTATTTTTCCAGGCACCTGAAAAAGTTGAGATTCTAGTTTCTGAATAGATTTATTGTTGTTTATCACAAACTATTTTCAGAGTTGCCTCCCATTTTAACAATATGAAGAGAAGCTCTTCTTTGAAGTCTTTCTGGACATCAGAGGTGGGTTATATCAGTTCATCAGTGCTCACAGTCATCCTGTCTGGTTGGATTCTCAATAGATTCACTGTTACCATGCAAATCACCAATTTTTCATAGAAGTGCACACTATCATTAGGTATTATATGGTATTATTAAAATAAAAACAAACTAAAAGGAAATACCTCAATTTGGCTGTTTAACAATATATAATATTATTCATTTATGTTACTTTAATAGTAAGTAATTATGTCAGTATTAGCCTTCACCTGTCTTCTGTGCTGTTCTAGACAGAGATTAGGCTATGTCTCGGTGCAGATTATTTACCTTCTCTGTTTAATTCAGAGGGAATGGGACACTGTGAACCAGCAAGGCCTGCCCGGATCCAAATCCATGCCCATTCACCGCACAGTTAAGAGGACATTTTCAGGGGTCCTCCAGCTTCCCCGTCTGTCCCGCCGGCTCTCGGTTCAGGGAGATTCAGAGAGCACCCCCCGCAAGGCCACCTTCTGCCTCGGCGTCGCCAATGGCCTGGAGTCCGACATTTTTCAAAATTCGTGGTAAACTGCTCTTTTGTCTTCTAACGGCACTTTGTATGACTTTTAATGTTAACCAGTGATTTAACGTTAGTTTTTTAATTTTGGGTAGTGACGACGTGCTTTGTACAGTTTGCGATGAATGAGGAAAATCTTGTTTTTATCGTCTGTTGTAAACAGGTAGGCCTACAAGTCAAGGGTTAAACGAACTTTATACTAAAACAGATTTTAGTTGATAACCTAATACCACATGACCGATCGTCATGTACCTGTTTTCAAAATAGTGGCTTCAAGTCAGCAACTTTAGACGGAGCGGGAGCACTTACTGTGTATGTTGTTTCTTGACTAATATAAGATATAAAACTTATAATTTCACTAAATGTGCAGTGAGCTACATTAGTTCTGTAATAATAGTTCTTAAATGCATATACTTCCATTTTTCAATAATTGATGTGGTGTCCAGAGACATAAATTGTTTTGCATGGAAACAGAAGAGGGAGCCATTGTTCCCTAAAGACCAGGAAAATACCTCTGACAAGAAAACGGACAAAAAGTCATAAACAGTTAGTAAATGTGCAGGACAGGTACGCATTATGAACTTTTTGTTTTAATTATTTACCAAACTATAACCGTTGAGGTAACTTAGTGACATCGTTAAGATATAAAAGTAAGTCATGAGAGAAGGAGGGCTGTCACATTCTTTATTCACCAGATTAATTTCTGTTCATGATTTGTTATTTAATTATAAAAAAACAAACATGTAGCTACAAACTAAGTTTTGTTTCTACTGCCATAAAACGTTTAAAATACCAAGGGTTAAAACCTGATGCATTTTCCCTACAGTGGCTTTCAAAAGTATTTAAAATGTCACACTTAAAATGACTGAATGTCATTAACACAGTGGTTGTTACGATTCTCTTTTAAGAAGTCTCTTATGCTCACCAAGGCTACAAAACAGTAATATTGTGAAATATTACAGTTGAAAATATAATGAAAAATATAGGCTAATTTATTCCTGTAAAATTCAGCAATTTATTTAGTTGTACAATATTTTTGTGGAAATCATGATACCTTTTTTTTCAGGATTCTTTGATGAATAGAAAGTTCAAAAGAACAAAATTGATTTGAAATAGAACATTTTGTAACATTATAAATGTCTTTACAGACACTTTCGATCAATTTAATCCATCCTCACTAGAAGTATTAATTTCTTTTTTAGAGAAAAAAATCTTATTGACCACAAATATAGTGTAGGCTATAATGTTTTAAAGAAATGGAAACCTGAACAAAATTAAAATGAAGAGTTTTATTTTTTATTGTAAAGTTTTAATAAAGGGTCTAATGTTTTGCTTTGTAATGCAACAGACATAAGTAAGTGCCTCTAAAGTATTCAAAACCTTTTCTGGGGTCATTGCATGCGTATTGTTTTTGCGTACACAATCCGGCAGTCAAAGGATCACAGGGAACCTTTTCCCCTCTGATAATCAAAGCCCATGGGGCCCGTGATAGAGGGCCATCGTGACATGAGCCATGCTCTCTGTCTGACTTTATCTGACTTTGCTTTTTATAGTCAGAGCTTTCATGTGACTTCTCCTGGTAAACCTAGAGCATGTGAAAGGCATACGCATTTCTCGGAGGAAATCTGAACACTGCAATCGGCTCTGCGTTGCGCCGCTGGTGCATTGGCTTTTCTGCGCGCCAGGGGACTGGAACAGGAAGTCATTACAGACCAGTAAACACTGGACCTCGCTCGCTAATAGTCTTAATGTGGAGGTGGGGCCACTTAGTGAGCTCTATCATGGAGTCCACTCATTGTAAATCACACTGCCATATTTAGTCTGTTGGAGGGAAGTCTTACAAGTTATGTAAACAAAGCGAGTTCACCAGAGGAGATATTCCATCACTATGATGGCTGGCTCCATTAATGCGCCTGTGATCTCTGAAGCAAGGCTGGATTTCTCAGCTCTAGCGAAGGGTGAGAGATGTAGACTGTGGTTTTTGTGTTGAGAAAGCAGTGCGAGCAAGCAACTTATGCCACGACTAGACACTTGTTTTGCCAGTTGTGAAGACACAGGAACTCTGCTGTCATGAGCGACGTGCTGTCAGAGAGTTCAGAAGAGGAGAGACCTCAGAGGCCCTCGCATCTCAAGCTGAAGGGGAACTCTCCCACCGGCTCCCCCAAAATGTCTCCGCGGGACTCTCCTCGGAGTTCGCCCCGCAACTCGCCTCTGCTCTTCCGCAGGCTGATGATGAACCGCAGCATTGCTTTGCAGAGACGCTTCACTTTGGCTCACACTCCAAGGTAGGATCCAAATCTCTCTGAATCGTTCATTTAGCCTCTTGCTTTGGAGGCTTGCTTCAAAAACACACACAGGAGTCTTGTGGCACAGGCATCTACGTAACAACACATCACAAGGCGAATTTTGTGGCTGCTTGAGACATTCACCCCCCTCATCCAGAATTTGTATTGATGCTAACACTTCTAGCTACAATAATAATCACTATAATCAAGGAGGTGGTTTGTCTGCTGTGTGGAAGCATAAAAAGATGTCTTTGTTTGTGAGGATGTCTTGACCTGAGGTAGTTATTGTCAGCCTATCTCAACAGTGATCAAATGAACTGCTTTTTTGCACGTAGTTATACTGGTTCTGTCTGTTAAGCCCAGTAAAGTCCAACCTAGTACAGAATAAATTAGCTCTAAACATCAGGCTTTGTTCTGCATTATTTGTATAAATGCATGTATACATTCACACAGACTGCACTGCTGGAGGCAAAAATAGTGATCCTCATTTTATAGTGAAATAATTTTATTTAATGTTATTTTGTTGAATATTTTCAGTTATCTGCCAAAACATTTTTACAGTGTAGTTTTTGGACATTGATAGAACTAAGTCAGCATTGCAAATAACACTTGTTAGGTTGTCAGTGTGGTTTGCAAGTTCTGTAATTTGTCGCCTTTCATGTCTGACAGTTGTTTTTTACACTACCTTTCAAAAGTTTGGGGTCAGTAAGATTTCAAATGTTTTTGAAAGAAGTTTCTTATGCTCACCAAAGATTTTATTTGCATTTATTTGGTCAAAAATACGATTTATGCTTCTTTTTTTTTTTTTTTTTTGTATTATTACAAATTAAAATAAGTGGTCTATTTTAATATATTAAAATATATAATTTATTCCTGTGATGCAACGCTGAATTTTCAGCATCATTACTCCAGTCTTCAGTGTCACATGATCCTTCAGAAATCACGATCATGATCAATTCTTATGATCAGTGTTGAAAACAGTGGTGCTTAATAGTTTTGTACAAACTGTTATACTTTTTTTTTTTTCCAGAAATCTTTTGTAATAATGTAAATGTGTTTATTGGTCAATGTGGTTATTTTTGATCAATTTAATGTGTCCTTACTGAATAAAAGTATGAATTTCTTTTAAAAGATCTTGCTGATCCTAAATCTTTAAATGGTACTGTGTGCTACCTCTAATGCTACGTAATAGATATTTCAGCAAAGATGATCATTCTTTCTTTCTTTCTTTTTTTGACCTTCAAAACATCCTTAATTTGAGAATCACGCGATTCAAACCATTATATAATTGCTGGGTTTTGAAGATTGACATGAACAAAACCAGTTAAAACCCTTAAAACTGGCCTTTTGGAAGCCGGTGCCAAAACCCATCTCTAACGCCTGTGCTTTTGACATGTTACAGCCTCTGTTTTGAGCTGTTTCTGTGTCTGTTAAACTTCCAAGATTTGAGGAAGTCAGGGCCTGACAACACTGTAAACATCCCCAGCCATACACGCACATGCAGTAAATGTTGAGAAATCATTCAGTGGAGCTCAGTGGAGGTGTTATACTTGAAAACTGTGAAATAGACATTACTTCAGATATTTATTAACCGATCACAGTTATCAAGTATTTTGCCAAGAGGTGACCAGTGAACTCAGAAGTTGTTTATCAGAGAATAAATCTGCTAGAGAACTGTTTCAGCTGAAATGTTTAAACACAGGTCACCGTGTTCATGTCAGCTGGTTTGTGTGATGTAAGTGGAAAGAGTCAATCTGTCGTCTGTCTAATGGACGCTCTTGGCTCGGTGAACAGTGGAAGTCCACACAGGTCAAATGTGACTTTTAAAGCTGAAACGATCTTTCTTGTGTGTGTCAAGGTTTTGGGAGAAAGAAAGAAACAGGCTGTTGGAGAATTATGGCAGGATGGTGAAGGAACAGGAACGATTAAACAAGCCATATCTCTGTCAGAATACTCTCCGCAAGAGATGAAGCAAATCGACTTTATTTAACATTAGTGTCAGGAACTTTAAAGTGTTTTTAACAGAATGTTACAGGGTTGCAATAACAGGAGATCTGTTTGCTCCAAGAAGTCCTTCCACAGAGTGGTAATGTGTCTTCAGAAGCTTTTCTGGTTCTTAATTCAAGAAGTCTGCTATAGAGATTAACGCATCTCACCGTGGCAAATATTTTGACCCATGAATCCCTCAATATTTAGTAAGCTGATTCTGTGCTACGCTGCACTTACAAAGCATGTGAGTTCAATAAAGTAACATAATCTGAACTGTGGGTTTTTTAGAGAAGAAATGTAACTTCCCCTGAGTCTCTACCACCTTGTTTATTTAGTAAAGGTTTTTGACAACCAGAATTCAAAGGGTGTGTCATTGTAACAGCTTCCTCTGCGTTAACAGCTTTTCAGAGATGCTAGATGTGTTTTGCATTCGGAACTTGTTTGTAAAGCTCACGCTGCTCTTGACGTTCTTCTTAAGCGTTATGCTGTCATGTAGGGATGTAACGATTCACTCAACTCACGATTCGATTCGATTCACGATTTTGAGTTCACGATTCGATTCACGATTTAAAAATATATATATTTTACAAAATGAGATTTAAGACAAATTATGAATTAAATGTGTCCTTTTATTATTGCTTGGACAAAATGCAGCATGTTTCTTTGTGAAATTGAAATATAACACCATAATAATGTACTAATATAGCACTTGCATATTATTGCTCTTTTGTTGGTTTTGATTGCTTCTATTCTCCTCATTTGTAAGCCGCTTGGGATAAAAGCCTCTGCTAAATAACAAAATTTAAATATAATGTAAATGTAAATAACAAAACAAATTGAAATTTTAAAACAAGCTCCAAATCAAATAAATAAGTAACACAAATAAAAGAAATCTCTTCATATAAACAAAATAAGGCTTTGTCTGTGCTCTTTCCATTTAAAATTAGAGGCAACCACTGCATTTTAATCATGATACAAACAAAGATTCTGCATACATGCAACATGAGCAGTTTTTAATCTAAATTAGACTGTATAATTTCGAAATTTGAAGCAAAACCAGAATGGTCTGACTTCAGCTTTGTGAAACTACTGTATACATAAAAAATATTTGCACGAAACAGAAACAGCAGACGAGCTGAATGAGACGCAGATTCACTCTCACTCTCTGCCAGCAGGTGGTTCTTTAAGCGTTTCCTTGGTTTCCGCTGTAAACAAAGCAGCGCTGCACTTATGATCTTTAATATACATTATATAGAGGCAAGATGAAAAGAAAAAATACTATCTAAACTTTTCTAAAGACAGTAAGTTCCCTCACACTTACATTCATATAAACTCCTACCCCTAATTGAATCGCGGGTTTTTTTTTTTTTTTTTTTTTTTTAGCATCTCACATATAGGAATCGATTTTCAACTGGCTAGCGGTTAATCGTTACATCCCTACTGTCATGTGCTGATCTGCCTCTCAAGACTGTTTGGCTAATAACAACCTGAATTTAAGCGCCTGCAGCAGCCCTCACCTCCCTCATCCTCGCCTCACCCATAAACAGATCAACTAAATCTTTGTCTCTTCTCTCCTCTTGTCACTTACAGGCTGCAAAATCATCTGCACGTATTTTTGCAAACATATAAAGACTGTAGGTTCTTTTGTAGTAGGGTAGTCAACAAATAACAACTTTGTGTGTTTAGGTTAAAATGTAATACTAAAAAAATAGCTGCAAGCAGCGATTACCAGGGTCCAAGTGCTTTAAAAGGCATTAAAGCACATATATATATATAAAAAAAGACATTACATATTATTTAGTAAGCCTGTAATCACCTAAATCAGTGATTTATAAAAGCATTGTTGGCAAATCCAGGTAATTTACCATAGAAATATGATGGGGTTTTTTTTACATTTATGACTGTTATAGCACCAGCTGTGGTCCGATCTATCTAAAACTTTGCAGGCTTGTTTAAAATCACTTGTCACATGTCCTTACCAGGTTTTGTCAAGTTTTGAGTTTTCGTTTAGGCTTTATAGGCTTTTGGGTATATTTGGACAGGCCCCATTTCTAAACAACCCCGTTAACAGCTTCCCAAAGGGTAAATTCCAACATTTTTTTTAATTTTTTTTTGATAATTATTGATTTAGAGAGCTCAGAGAATTGTACTGCAGTGTTTTTTCCAGATTGAGCAAAAAACCTAGGACTAGTTCGCAAAAGTAATTTTTTACATTTCCTCAATCATAACGGTTTGATTGACAGCAGTCGTTCTAGAGGCAAAGTTGATCTGAATGAAGAGGTCTATCGTGTGATACCAATATCGTGTGTTTGCGAAAAACCACACGATATACAATTGTTTATAAACTTGAAAAATGCGATATCGCCCACCAGTGGCTGATTTCTTTCAAATTTCTCACAGACCTTTAGGGCTGTGGGTCAATCTGAGTTTTGTTCCCATTGACCTCTGTTAACCTTGTCTAATAGGTTTTTAGATTCAGCTCTTACATACGCATTGTGAGTTTGGAGAAGATATCTCATTCCGTTGAAAGGTTATAGCCATTTTAGTAAAGGCAGCCCTGCCCCTTTCGAACATTTTGGCGTCCCTTTGCGACGGAGAGTCGAAAGTTAAACTTTTTTTGATAATTATTAATATTCATTCTCCAGAGAATTTTAACTGGTTTGGTTCTGATCGGGCGAAAAACCTACGGCTAGTTTGCAAAAGTAAGTTTTTCAAAAAATGCAAAATACCTGAAAATTTCACCTGGGTGATGCACAAATCCGAGGCATGCATTTTGTCTGGCGTGAGCCAAGGATTCCGACGACATAAGACACTTGAGTACTTTCGGTTTCTGTAGTGCCCCCGTCAGGCCAATTGGGGCGAGCCTTGGTGATGTTATAGGCCAGGGGTGTCAAACTCAATTCCTGGAGGGCCGGAGCACTGCAGAGTTTAGCTCCAACCCTAATTAAACACACCTGATCCAGCTAATCACATCCTTCAGGCTTATTTGAAAAATACATGGTTTGTTTGTTGGAGCAGGATTGGAACTAAACTCTGCAGGGCTGCGGCCCTCCAGGAACTGAGTTTGACACCCCTCTTGTTGGCGGTGTGAGTACTATCATCCCTCCAAGTTTCAAGTCTACAACTTACAGTTTAGTCTGCCCGATCAATTTTACGTGGAGATTGCTGATCCTTGGCCATTCTAACAATTACAATAGGGTTTCAGCGCTACGCACTTGAACCCCTAAGTATCCAAACTGCTATGTAGGGTAATGGGATGGTGGAGCTTATCCCAGCATGTCAGGCCATTATTATATTAAATTTAATGTTATTTTATAGAAAATGCCACTTAAAACTGTTTTAGAGAATAAAAAGTATGTCACACTGCAGGCATTTTAGGACAGATTTTTTTAAATGAATGCTGATTATTCTTATTCAGTTTTTCTTATTCTATTCTTATTCTATGTGGAGGCATGCAAGACTGGATAAATAAACAATGGAAATAGTATAGTATAAATTTTGAATTTATATTTAGGGTAAAATGTATTTGCAGTTCATAATAAGGATAGTTCTTCTGCAGGACTATTTCCACATTTGCCTAAATTACTAAAAAATAGATAATTTCGGTTTATGGACAAAATACAAGAGAAATGTATAATACAGTAGAACATAGTATAGCATAGTATAGATTTTTAATTTATATTTTTTAGGGTAATATGTATTTACAGTTCATAATAAGGATGGTCAGACTGCAGTACTATTTCCATATTAACCCGAATTACTAAAAAATAGATTATTTATGTTTATGGACAAATTATAAGAGAAAAAAATAAATAAAAGGAAAGTGCCAGTAATATATCAAGTCAACTGCTCAGTAGGAGCTTCTTTTGTACCTTTTGTAGTAGTAAAAGGTATTTCGTATCCACTAGAGGGTAGAGCTGAGTGACTTTCTGATCTCTCCCATCACTTGACATTCTTGTCATTTTGTACTTATGACTTCGCATTAAATTTTCTAATATTATTTTGTTCTTTTAATATAGACCATCCAAACCACTGTTATCTCAGTTAATATAAAGACTACACACAACGTTTTATATTCTACATAATTTATGCTGGAAACATTTTTCCTGTCATAATTATTAACACACACAAAAAGAAAAAAAAAAAAAAAAGATTAATATTTATTTATTTATTTATGCAAAGTCCAAAAAATTCAGTTTAGGATGTTGAGCCGCTGTGTTTTTTTTTTTTTTTCTTTCAGATTTGCTTTATACAACATTAGGAAGATCAGGCCCTTTCTTTCAGAACATGCAACACAACTCCTTGTTCAAGCTCTTGTTTTGTCCAGACTGGACTATTGCAATGCTCTCTTTGGCAGGTCTTCCAGCCAGTTCCATCAAACCTCTACAATTAATCCGAAATGCCGCTGCAAGATTAATCTTTAATGAGCCGAAAAGAACGCACGTCACATCTCTGTTCATCAATTTGCACTGGCTACCAATAGCTGCTGGCATAAAATTCAAGGCATTAATGTTTGCCTACAAAAGCACCACTGGCTCTGCACCCCTTTGATGTGCCCTCTAGAAGCTTGCGTTCTGCAAGTGAACGACACATTATTGTTCATCCCAAAGAGGCACAAAATCACTCTCACAGACTTTTTCATTAACTGTTCCCTCCTGGTGGAATGACCTGCCCAACTCATCTGAGCAGCTGAATCCTTAGCCATCTTCAAGAATCAGCTAAAAACACATCTCTTCCATCTTTATTTGACCCTCTAACTCTAGAACTCTCTATTCTAATTCTGTTTCATCTATCTGTCTTCTTTGTATCTATTAGTCTTCTTTATATCTATCTGACACTCTAAAATTAGCTTTTTTAATTCTATCTACTTGTTTTCTTTATAAAAAAACTTGCAACGTGTACTGCGTTTGGATAACCGAGTCTTGTCGTAGCGCTTGCATATTGTTGTTGTTTTGTTGGTTTTGATTGCTTCTATTGTCCTCATTTATAAGTCGCTTTGGATAAAAGCGTCTGCTAAATAACTAAATGTAAATGTAAATGTGTGTGCTTACTACCTACCTTTATGTATTGGATTTAGCCACACACAGTGTCATTATTTGGCTGCAGGCAGGGTCCAGTTAGTGTTGAATTTGGAAACAGGCCAGTGATGTGCAGGACTCAGGTTATTACTTTTAGAGCACTTGAAGACGGTAAAGTAGCAAGCTGCAGATGTCGAGCCTCATTTCAGAACGCACAACCGACCCCTGAAAAATACCTTATATACACATGCAACAGTGCTACAGAGTTTCTCTCTCTGTGTCCCTCTCTCCCCTTCCCTCCACCCTCTATCTTTTTGTCTGTCTCTCTCTCTCTTTCTCTCTCTCTCTATCAAAGGCTGGTTGTTTCAGGCCAGAGTTTAGTTTCAGGGCTTTGGATTCAGAGAATGGCACCAGGAGGCTGGATGGAACGGCACACTCTGTGGAGCATCTGATGGGATTATGAGCCTCTCAACTCCTTTTTGGAGCTTTTCCCCGCAGATTTTCAGACTTTTATGCAACTAATAAAATATCAGCAAATACTTTTGATGTTTAGGAGCATACTTTTTTGTTAGGCTCATTTTTTCCCCGTTATGCTCTTCCTTTAAGGACGTTGTGCTATTCGGCAAGGCGAACTTAAGAGTGTCGCGATTTCCCAAAGACTTTCATCCAGGACTTGCTGCACTGTAGAGGCTATGGTGGGCCTTTATGCTGGCGATATAGTGGATTTTTTAAGTTGATATCAAGTTTGAGCACCCAGCTGAACTGGCATCCGTGTTACTATTATTTTTACTCTGTCAAATTTTTGTTCATCAAGACTGTCTCAGCATTATGTTTTTCAGTGGATGGAGACACTGGACGCATAATGGACATGAGATCAAAACAAGAAATATTCTGAGGTGTTGCTTTTAGTTCTGTCACATCCTCGCTGTCCAAAATCGGACACAGTTTCCGAATTTTAACTATAGTATTCAAAAGTTAACGTAACCCTCTATCACAATGAGTAAAGACCTTCGTTTCCCCAGGAAGACAGTGCAGATGAACTATTCAACACGGCGACACTCGTGCATTGGGTATGTATAAGCAGCATTAAATTGAGTTGGTCATATGCTAAAATGAGTTTTAAAGCTTCATTTTTAAAATTTAACTGATTATATAATGCCCTTGGTGGAACTTTGCCAGGTTTTCAGAGCAAAAAACAGTGTCTGTGTTGCACCATGTCATTGTCCCTTGTAATTTTTGCTGTGTTGATGAGCACTTGGACACTTGGAAATAACTACAGAATTTACAGTCTGCGTGAATCAAGTGCTCAGTCCTGGTAGGTTTTTCTTGTGTAAGAATGTCTTGAAGCAAACCAGTCGACTGGATTTCTGACATCGCTAACATAAGCTCTGAAATGATGAGTGCACCTTCTAGTGGAGAGAGCTGCTCTGGAGTTATTTAGACCTCCCTCTTCCTCTGCAAGCACTGTTATACATAGTATGACAGTGTTTAAGTAGGCAGAGAACAGCGCTGGCTGTTATGTGATGTGTTGTGTAGCTGCTATATCTGTGGCCTGGACAGCCTGAGGCCAATAGAGGTAGAGAATCGATGGTTCAGCCAGTGTCTGTTGATGTTCGCCTGTAGCTGGAATGTATAGACACTGTGAGCTTACGCACACGGTATCCTCTGTACTATCCAGCATGCCTGGAATTACCTAACGTAAATTCTGTGTGAGTTACGCTCTTGTACCTTTACAGTATGTAGAGTGTATGCTGTTTAAAATCGTCAAATTCAAACACATGCACAGTAGGTGTCACTCTACATTGTGAGAATGAATAGCCTACATTAAAAAAAACATGCGAAAGATAAAAAGAAATTAATTCTATCTAGCAAGGGCACATTAAATTGATCAAAAATGACAGTAAAGGTAATTTATAATGTTACAAAAATTTCCATTTCGAATAAATGCTGTTCTTTTGAACGCTCTATTCATCAGAGAATCCTGAAAAAAATGTATCACAGCTGTTTCCACTTAATATTGAGCAGCACAACTGTTATTTAAATTGATAATTTAAAAAATGTTTCTTGAGCACCAAATCAGCATACCAAAATGATTTCTAATGGATCATGTGATACTGAAGACTGGAGTAATTGGCTGCTGAAAATTCAGCTATGCATCACAGGAATAAATTGTATTTTACAATATATTGAACCAGAAACAGAAAACAGTTATTTGAAATTGTAATAATATTTCACAATACTGTTTAATGTATTTTTGAACAAATAAATGCAGCCATGGTAAACTTTAACAAACAAACAAACAAAAAAAAAACAACAACCCCTTTTTCAAAAATTACAGACCCCAAACTTCTGCATGCTTTAATGTTATTTGCTCATTTTACTAATCAGACCGATGGTGATAACTTTAAAAAGTCACATTTATCGGCTGATACCAATATCAGATGTCATTAGTTGAAGATTACAGTGAAGGCACTGGTGATCACAGCCGCTATGTGCAGAGATTTTATTGGTAAGTCTGAGTGGTATTTATCTCTTGTAAAGTAGATTCATTTGAGCCTCCTTGAAACACTGCCACTCTTCAATCTATGGCTCTCTAAAGGACCTGTCACAACTCCGCACAGCTTATCACAGTGTTACACTGTTTACAAGAGAGGCTTTTCATTTAGAGACAACACTCTTACTCTCCACGTGACTCAGACAAAGCTGTGACTTGTTTCCTAGATGCATATCACCACAATAGCCATTTAAAGCAGAGCAAGCAGTGTTGTAGAGCATCAGCATTGAAATAGAGGACTGGATATCTATCTCATCATTTATCACATTTGTATCACCTGTAGAGCACCAACTAGTGATGAACGCTTTCAAAACATTGCTTCATGAGGATTCAAAAGCCTTTGAGAATGTTTTGTTTCAGATTAGTGTTCTGCATGTCATTTCAGGAAACGCCGCTTTGTTACATCATTCTATTTTGAAACTTCCCTTATGAAAAATAACCATGGTTTTACTACAAATAAAACCAAAAAACCATTGTTACTATAGTTGGTAACCACAAATTAACCATGGTTTTGCTACAAACCGTAGTTTAACCATGGAATTTGTAGTAAAACTGTGATTATACAAATGGTAATAATACGCCAAAAAAAAACAAAAAACCATTTACACTGTTTTGACCAATAGGTGTCACTAGTGTGCAGTGTGTAAAATTTTGCGAAGTAATTGGTTAAGAGTTTCCCACCGACTGAGAGCTAGATACATCCATCTAGTGATTTGTGTTGCATTCAATTATTTAATTTCATACAACAGTTAGTTCCACTTAAGCTGACTTTTTCAGCGACTCTTTTTACAAGTTACATTGTTATGCCAGTAGTTTGAGTGAGTCATTGAATCATTCTTCTAAACGATTATGCAAAACACTGATTCATTCGGGAACGTTGTTTGTTCCTCAGAGATGCCAACACATCTGTGGTGATTTCATTTGGAGCTATTTTCAGTGGCAAAAAAACAAAACAAAGTAATTGCTAATACTAAATTGTAAGTTATTCAGTATTATTGAGCAGTTGTATAAAAGCAATTTCCCGTTGTGACTAATTTTAAGATATTTATGTTTTAGGGTCGACTGCACTTGAGCCTTGCCTTTTTTCGTATTCGTCATCCTTTCCCATCAAAATGCATGCACTGTAAAACCCGATAAGTTAAGAATACTCAAAACATTTGAGGAAATGAACTCAATTTTTTTAAGTTAGTAGAGCTTAAAGATTTTATGACAAGTGGGGCGGGGCTGAGAGCCATGGGAGCCAATTCAAACCACAGGATCTACTCTTCACCACAACGGTAACGCTACAAAACCAACATGACAGAAATCTATGTAAATCTTAACATAACACAACATTTAAGTACTAACTTGTGTCTCTCTATGTTAATCTTGTGCAAAAACGCACAAAATAACACTTAATTTCTGCATTTATTTTCCTTGTTGTCTGATGCAAAGCATGCTGGGAACTAGAAAACGCAATCATTTTAAGTTCACCTTACTACAACAACATTTTGAGTTTACAGAACTTATTTCAATTAAGTCTAATGAACTTTCATTATTATTTGAGTGAAATTAACTCATTTCATTTCATTTTTTCAGTTCGGTTTTACAGTGTGCTACAGATGCAAAAATGCAGAAAATCGAACCTGATCCGAATTTTTTATGACGGACGATAGTTTCGGAGGCAATGTGTAAATGTGATTGACACAACGTGAGGTCGTATTTACCTTATTATGTAGTTAGTTGGTAATGTGACATTGTAAAGAAACACGTTCCTCTGCACATATGCATTTTTCATTACTTGTGCATGCCTATAGATTGAAAATGTAATAAGCATGCACAGGACATCACTTTTTTCAAAAAAATAAGGATTTTGTAGTTTAAATGGAGACAATAACGGTATCATTTTCAAAAACCTGCACTGAAACCCTTTTTTAAAAAGTTTGTGTTTTTAGGCCCCCAAAACTCTTAGCCCCGTTTATCACTCGCTGACAGGTTTTGCAAAATCACCAACAAATGCCAAATCGGTGCTTGTTCACGCGAGTGACAATCACACACTGTGAATTATCAAAGACGTGATCTGAGAGAATCGTGAAATATTTGGCACACTAAATATCTGGATCTGTTGGTGATTCCAAATCCTGCTGTGTGAAATGAGTTCTGACTGAAAAATACATCAGCGGTGACCTACAGCCAATGAGAGAGCAAGATTCATGGTAGCTGGAAGTTCGGGGAGTAGTTTTGACCACAGTATTAGCAAGCATGGCTTCAGTTCTGAGAAAGGCTCCAAGAAATTTACCATTTTAATAACTTGAGTTATTCCGTCTGGCGACCAGACAGAGTTGTCGGAGATTCTTCCTATTGTAAAGTCATCTTCAAGTTTTTAGAATGACATTTAGACAGAAAAAAGCATTAGAAAGGCAGCACAGAATGAAAATGTGAATGGCCTCTGTCTGAGAATGACAAACTGAGCTAAAACTCAGAATTACATAATATTGGATATGTATTGCATTGTATCTCAGACCCTCAGTTTTTAAAGCTGTTGAGGTTGCAGCTTCTTCATTGCACTGGCTCAGCAAATAACTGATATCACATATTAGAGTAGCACCTTGTTGAGTCGTTCTAAATTGATGTCGAAAGTGAAAGTCAAGTGAGGTGAACCAATCACAGGACAACAGTGTCACTATCCAGCGGACCCAAAAATAAAACCTCAGAGCTCAGAATAGTCGATAGGCGCTGATGCTGTGACAGGAGTCGCTGTGCGTCACTGTTCTGCTCCATATTTTAAGCATGGCTGCTTTCCCCAATGACTCCCACCGCTCATTGATCTGTCAGCCTCTCTCACTGATGATGGGAGCGCTGCCAACCCCTCTGCCCTTTCTCCATTAGAAACCAGCTATCTAATAGAGGATGTCAGAGCAGGTTTTTTTTACCCAGCTGTTTTTGGAAATCTGTTACTGTGCTTTTAGATTATAGGCTGGTGACATCTACTGGTGAAATTATGTAACTGCGAAAATTACATATCAGATTATTTGAAGTAATGATTTGCTTGTGGGAATAGAGCTTCAAAGGTGATCCATCCCATCTTAAACTATTCTAAGCTGGTTTGCTGGTCTTAAATGGTCAGACCAGCTGAAGTGTCCAAAACCTCTCTAAAATCAGTAGCATGGAAATGTACCATGTTGGTATATATATATATATATATATATATATATATATATAAAAAGGTATTGCCATTTGGCACAGTCGGTCTACCACATGGCAGTACTGTAACCCATTTAAGAGAAGGGGAAGGTGGGCTGAAGTCTGGGGTTGGTTTATGTGATCTTCCAGATGGTTACTTGTAGTACATGTCGCACCAGCAGGGGATGCAATGGTCTAATGTAAATGCATTGAGGACACACTGAGGAAGGCCTTTGAGCCGAAACGTTTGTGTCTTTGTCCTACTGGTGATAAATGTAGAATAAAACGAAAAGAAAAGACTGTTTCATGTGAGTGCGGATCATGGTTTTGTATAATAAGTGATTTAATGGATTAACGCACCTAAACGAAAGATCAAGCGACGGAAGAGCGCGGTGCAAACAACTTTTGTGGAACTAATGTAAATGCATCACATTTTAAATTCATTGTTACAAAAACATTTAAAAACTTAAAATTGCAGTACTGACAGCAAATCTACACTGCAGTTTAATTAATTTCTTAGCACAAGGCCAGTTAAATATGTGCTGCTTTGTGGCAAAATGCATCTTCATCTGAGTATTACGAGCAGAGCTAAAATCACACTATGAGTCCTGCTTTGCATTATATTCCATTTTGTGGAGTATTCACTTTTATCCAATGCTTTCCCTGATTCCTAGCAAAATTTATCACAGGAAGTTGGTGTCAGCTGCTAGCCAGACACGCTGCTAGCCAGCCAAGCATCACAGTGTGACAAGCCTGTGACGTCAGCACAGTGATGCTTTATGCATGCTGTGACGTCTGGCTGGAGATTCATGCATCCTTTGAGTCTCCGTTCTGGCCAAAGCTGTTTATTTGCCCATGGATAGTGCTGTTAAACTGGCACATGAGCTCAGTTATTCAGTCATTTCAGGTGTGCAGAGAGTGTAGAAAAGGACAAACTAAAACAGTAATATTGCAAAATATCATTACATTTTTACATAATTGTTTAATATATTAAAAAATACATTTATTCTTGCGATGGCAAAGCTGAATATTATGCTGATTTGGCGCTCATCAGTAACAGTCCTGCTTAACATTGATACATCTAACATAATCGTGATACATCTTTTTAAGGATTCTTTCATGTATAGAAAGTTCTAAGGAATAGCAGTTTTCCTTGTTCAGTTGAAATCATAAAACATTTTGTTTTTAAGCATTATTTGAATAAAAAGTTCAAAAGAACATCATTTATTTCAATTAATGAAAACTTTTGTACCAATTTAAAAGTATTTATATTTTTGGTCAGTTCATTGCGTCCTTGTTGAATAAATTAATTTCTTAAAAGAAAAACTGATGCCAAAAATTTTTTTTTTCTTTTTCTATGCATATGAGGAGAAAGACTGGAAAAAGGCTGAGAGTCTGTACCAGTATGCACAGAGACATTTGCCAGGTATAAACACTGAAGTCTATTTGCTATCTGGAGCTGATAGATTTCCAGGACACTGAATAATAATAAAAAATGAGCACTGAGGTGAGCAACAGAGAATTTTTCACTATGCTGCAGAGCCAAGAATAATAATAGACATCATCCTGACCTCGGGACTTTCATTCCTCATACAGTAATCTGTTAAGAAAATTTCATTTTTACGCTGGGTTTGAATCCGTCACAGTAATTGGTTATTCATTGCACTGTGGAAAAATGTTTTATTAATTCCTGGAAAATCATAACTACATAGGTTGTCATACTGACATTATCAACATACAGCACCTGATCCTTCACTTTTGTTTGAATTTTGAATATTTAATTTAAAGAACTAACATATCAATGTCATGCGTGTCTTTGTCAGGTTTATTAAACTGGATAGTTTTGAGCTTTTAAGAAAATTAAAAGCAGATTTAAACCGTCAAAAACCTCTTGAAAAACATCTTTGCTAAAACTTTATCTTAAATCAATACAAACCTGGCCACTGGCTGCACTTTCTAACAAAATAACCCAGATTACCAGTTCTGTGGACGACCTATGGCCTTGTGTTATTTTCAGTATTTGAGTGCTAAAACACGCATGCTCCAATTTGCATGAATATTCAAATCTTTCCAAGAATTGCCTATCATTATTTTTTTGGATCTTGATTATGATATCCTAACGAACTGTTATGACTGAAATATGTAGACAGTCCAAACAAGGTCATTTGCTTTAGCCAAAGATCTTTATCAGCCCTCATGCTGTGCTGTCCAAACCTTTAACACACAGAAACAACTACATCCTGGCAGTTTTAGCTGAAGCAAGAGATTTGGGGGGATTATTTGTTTTATCAGACAATATAATTTGTTCACAAATTATGTTTAGATAATTCAAGAGAGAAAGAACCACCTTTTGACTCTGAAACTCTAATTAATACATTTAATAATAAATACATTTTCTAATGCAAAAAATATTGCCTAAATAAATATCTTTTTTTAAATTCTGAGAGTATTAACGTTTCTGGGAAAAGGGCTGTGAGAGACCATAGATGTGGTTTCTGTAGCACTTGTTTATGCCGTGTTCACTGCAAAGAAAGTTTTACATCAGAGAAGCCAGCTAAACCACTTTATTTGGAGTAGCAATTGTAGCAACAATTCCGTACTCATATGCTGGTCTCAAGTTGATTTCCTTTGAAGCTCCTTGAGATCTCAAACTAAACTTGTAATTTATCAAGAGTGAATATGAAGATTAAGGACATAAAGACCAGCTCAGGAAGTTATATGCGTGTCTCTTTCAATTCTTGGCAGCAACAGCAGGTTTTCTATTGTTATCTCGGGTTTACTGTAGATCCTCTCTTGAGGGGAAGGAATAGACCTGACTTTTTTCCTTGTCTCACATTTGTGTCTGGACTTAAGAGAGTTTTTAAAAGTCATTCTCATTTTCAGATTAACAGCTGTGTGATGTTACTGTTTTGTTTTTATTATCTTAGTGCTGAGCAGATGCACTTTATTTTTCCACGAGGAACCTTTAACATCCATGGAACCTTTCCTTTCCACAAAAGATTCTTTAGGTTTTTTAAAATGTTGCACTAATCGACTGAGGATCACTCACTACCAGACTTTAAAGTTGTTCTGATCACAACAAACTCACATAGAAACATGCTCCTTTTTGTCAGGAAATGTGTGACAAATAAAAACAATGTGTGTTTGCCGACTGAATGGAATCATAGTCTGAAGCTAAAAAATCAGAGTCTGTGAGCATCATACAGTGTGTGATTTTCTATGAAATCTGTCAACTCAAATCTGCAGACTGGCTCTGAATTTCGGCAAATTAGTGTCAACATGTTCAGATTTTAAATCGGCTTTTTTGCTGCGTCTGTAGTTAATATAGACAAGGTGCTAAATAAAACTTTCAAATTGAAATTGTATTTAATCTTTTTAAACTTGAAATTTATTTTGTATTATATTTTTATTAGTCACACTTTATTTTAAGGTCAAAATCTCGCTTTTGCCTCAATAAACAACTAATTTGCTGCTTATTAATAGTAAGGTCGTTATTACGTTTAGGCATTGCGTATTTGTATTAGGGATGCAGAATATGGTCATGCAGAATTTGTGTTTTATAAGTACTACAAACAGCCAATATGTTAATAATAGGCATGCTAATAAGCAACTAGTTAGCAGTGAGAATTGGTCCCTGTACTAAAGTGTTACCTTTTTATTTTACTCAGCACTTTGGTTTAATCAGCTGCAGACCGAGCAGGAAAGGGTTAACTTCTCAAGGAGGCAGGAACCGTGCTTTCTTTGGTCCCACCCTCTTTCTTGAGCATGATCTCACAGTAAGGCGAGCTCCAGCCGTCTGGCAGCGGTGGGCCAAAGAGTCTAGCTAAAATATGGCACAGACTCTCCTTCGTGAGTCCAGCTACCACACAGAAGCAGAGTAAGACAGAAGCCTGAGGTACCTTCACTCACAGGATCATCTTAGATGAGAAGTTCGACTGGAGTTGACCAAGCAGAAGATCCATGTGTGAATGTTGCTGGAGCATCTCTTGAAGTTGCACACATGCTTGCAGAGTGAAGCATGGGTTTGGACGAGGCCCATCACTCAAGCTCACATCTCTGTTCACTCGCAGAAGTGCCACAGAGGAGGTGAGAGCTGATGGACTATTAGAAGAGAACAGTGGATATCATGCTTTGTTTTTTCTCGTTTTCCTTCATGTAATAATTAACCAGAGGCAATGAGGAGTCATTTTGATCCACGAACAATGTTTACTTAAAAAGAGTGAAAATAAGTCTATTTGTGTGAAGGAATTACATGAGAGACATCACCGGATGAGTGTGCCGGCAAGATGAGTGTGCCGGCAAACTGTGGATTCTCTTTCTCAGCTGATCGGGCACTGAAGCCACGGAACTGGAATTTGTATGGATCTCCATGTGCCGTCAACAGACCCATCGACATTGTGCAGAAACGCAGGCGGTAACAAGCTTTGATGATTTATTCTGCTAGGCAGCGGTACTGACAAATATAGTGTGGTCCAAAAGTCTGAGACAGTTTGTGAAAATATAAATAAGTATATATAAATGTAACTTGTTTCCTGGAAAGTTATTTCATCGACAAAACAATTTGAGTAAAAGATGAATTAAAAAATCAGCTGCATGAACTCCAGAAGTTTGTGTCAGTGATGATCATGATTTTCAGACATCCAAAGAGCATCTTGAGCTTCACTGAAAGTAGAGCAGCTTACTGTCTGTACAAGTCATTTATTTGATTCAAATCTTATTTTAAAAGTCTTATTTTATTTTAATAAATACCTATAATATTAAAAAATTTCATAATGCTTGTATTATTTTTTAATTGATGAAAAAAATGTATACATTTGTGTATTTCGAGGTTTCAATTTAATTGAATTTAATGTGGACTTTTAGACCTAACTATACATTTAAAAACACTTCAATCTAAGGCTGTTGTATTGATAACTGGCTGTTTTTTTTTCTTTACACCTGGTATACAGACAGAGACAGATTGTTATGTGGTTTGGCTGTATAAATCTTCCACTATGTCCATGGAATAACCTGTTGATATGCTCTGACCCATGGAAACTCTTTTCTGACAAGATCTAGTAGTTCTCTGCTGTCTGATGGCAGTAAAGCACTATGATAAATGAGCAGTTATTCTGCCAGGGTTTTGCGTTACTCTGTGTGCGCAATCAGTGATCTTGAGTATTTTCTGCTTTTGCATTTATTGTGTCATAGTCTGGAAATCAGTTCATCTGTAACTGTTCCGCCAAATGCCAAACAGCCCTGCTTACTGTTTTACTGAGAACATCCAGCATTTAACACCTCTGATTTACCTGAAATCAAAAACCGTTTTTTTTTAAATTCATTTATTATTAACCAATAGCATTAAGAGATACAAAAATAAATATGCAACAATAAAAAAAAGTTGCCCCCCTTGTTAACAATAAGCTAAGAAATTCTTTTTTTTTCTTCTTTATCTGTATTAGTACCAGGACTGTAAATTTCTGTTGTTACAGAAATTGAAGGTGAAGAATATTTCCTGCAGCATTAGCGCTACCATTCAGAAACATAATGACTGTTTTCACACAGGTTTCCTGAACGGTCAAACAAAACATCCCTGAACTCACACCTTTGTATGGGCCAGTGTTACTTTGAAGAGATGCCCAAACAAACAGCAATGTTTTGGTAGCACCGAGTGTTGACACTTTTCATGAAAACGGCTTACTTTATAATTGCTTTTTCATATTGTCCCAGGAAAAGATTTTAACACTGAAAAAAATGGCACACTTTTTGGAGTGGTGATTGCATGTACGTTTGCTCAGTTGCGGTTATTGTTATTCACATAAAACTTATTTTCATATAAAACACCAAGTGAAGAAATAAAGGTTGCTGTGAATGTTTGTCAGGGCCGCCTTCTAAGAAAATGCTCAACCTGTTTTGTTTTGTTTTTTTTCATGGCTATCTATAGAAAAATCTTTCATTTCATTTTCTTACGAAGCACAATGTGCCATGTCTTAGTGGAGTAGTAATTTTATGGGGAAATATGGGATTTATGAAATACAGAGGAAATCTGCTTTAGTCAGAGGGGTTTTTGATTTAAAGAGAACCATGAAGCCTCTGTCCTCCCACAATATCAGCAAGGCTGCATGGACCAAGCCAGAGACAGTACACTCCTTTTGGACACACACACATATGTTTCCCACTCGAATAGCCATCAATGTCAATGTTGACAGCGGGATTACAGATAAAAAAAACATGTGTTTCCATTTCTTTCCACTATTTATTTTCCTAGGCCATATCTTGCTGTATCAGATAAAGTACAGGACATTTGGGAATTAGAGACTTGGATGAAAAATGAAACTTTTATTACAAATGATTATTTTAATGGAAATTTAAGGGAGAATATTACTGAGGTGCTGTATATTGTAGCATACAAAGGCTAGTGTTGACATATTGATTCAGGTTTTAAGAACACAACCTTGGTCAGTCTGCAGCTATTAAATTACAAAATACTTTGGCTTTATGTATCGCAGTTGTGACTTTATACTGCGCAGTGTCTTTAAATCTCACATTTGCGGTTTTTATAACAATTATACTTTATCTCACAATGTGACTTACTCATAATTGGGACTTTGATTCTTATAATTTTGACTTTATATCTCACAATTGGGACTTTATATCCTGCATTATTTAAATCTTACAATTTCTATTCTTTTATATATAACGATTTTAATTTATATCCCACAATGTGACTTTAAATTTCACAACTGAGTAGTGACTTTATTTCTCAAAATTGCATCTTTATATCTCACAATTGTTACTTTATTATTTAAAAAAAATTTTTTTTTTTACTTTGAGGCAATAACAGGCTTTTAAATGTACAAGATTTTGAATAAACACAGGACTAAACATTTCAAGCCTTATGAAACGCATTGGACATCAGTTTTGTCTTTTCACTACATTACTGTTTGTAAAACTGATCATTAGAATCATTAAAAGATCAAAGTTCAACTAAAACATGAGAATAAGCGTGTAAAGACATCTGTCTCTTCTTGTGTAGATTGTCAGGATCTGTTAACCATTTGCCAACTGTTCAACATATTTTCTAGAGCCTCATGTCCAGAAAAATGATTTATGGGACTTAGCGGATTATAGTCACTAGAGGCTAGGAGTGCCACGTCTTCTGCTGTTAAATGTTAGCGGCGAGGTTAAGGCAACACTACTAAACAAAAAATGGTCTGTTTGGAGCACATTAAGGCTATTATCTAAGCACTTGGCCCTATGATGCTAAATTGTGTGACCTGACAGAATATTGTTCTGTAATGAATATGTTGAACGGTGTTAGTGTTTTCTTAATCTTTATTAGAGAGAAGAATTCTAAAGAATTCCTTGAGAATATCCATTTGTCTCCCTCTTGGCCGATGTCTTGGCGGTGTTAGATTGCAATCGCCTGAACATCTGCAGCTCATTCTTCTTGTTTTTTTTTTTTTCAAAGTGAAATGTGTCACATGGGATTACTTTTACCCCCAAGAGCTACAGCTATATTCATTTTAAGTTGACCTATTCTAAAACGATGCTAGTGTTGTCTAAAACGCATGGGCTGTTAGCTCTTAGTGTTTGTATGTATGCAGTTCACAGTAATACCTGCAGATATCTCTGAATTCTGCTGTAGGCAAGTGATTTTAGTGCGTCTCCAAAGCTATATCAGATCACTTTTTTTCTCCATAGCATGGCTAATTTTGGTTAGCTTTCCCATCACTTTACTGTTAGATTACTTTCATAATGTATGCTTTGCTGGTCTGTTGTTTTCTTATGGTCACTAATGATGGTAGGATAACAGACTGAGCTCTGTCCGTGTCCTCTGAGAGACCCTCTGCTGTGTTCACAGAAGTGCTCAGTCACAGACCCCGCATGGAAAATCTGAAGCACTTCGTTAACTCTGTTTGTAGTGATGGTCTGGCATGATGCACGAGCCGACATGTATATTTTCCTCTGTGTTTTTTATTTGAAGGATATTTTAAGATCTCGTATAAAAATCCAAGTTCTTATTATATATTATTTCTTTTTTATCATTTAAAAAAAAAGAAAGCTTTATTTTTAATTTGAATAAATGCTAATTTGTGAAACTAATTAAGCCACATTTTGGTAAGGTATATGTGAGTTTTATTTTAATAGTGTTGGTTTACAGATGTAGTGTTTTTTAATGCAAAGTGGTACACACAAAAGTGTGCCTCATGTGGGAAAATAATTATTTTGACTGAAACTGCTATTCTTTAGAACTTTCTATTCATGAAAGAATCCACGGTTATGTAAGCTGTATCAATGTTAAGCAGGACTGTTTTCAACATTGATAATGATAAGAAATGTTTCTTGAGCAGTTTCTGAAGGATTGTGTAAAATACAGTAAAATAGAAAACAGTTATTTTAAATTTGAATAATATTTCAAAATAAAACTGATTTTACTGTATTTTTGAACAAACAAATGCAGCCTAAAAGAGCATAAGTCTTCTTTCAAAGTTTAAAACTTACAGACCCTAAACTTTTGAATGGTAGTGTATTACTATTTTATGCTGAATCCACCTGAATAAATTAGGATACACAGATTAAGGTAAATATTATTACATTTTTTACAGTGCAAACAGCTAATTTTATTGCAGTAACAAGTAATGAACAGGGCTGAATGTGCCCACATAAAGTTTGTTTACATTAACTGTAATAAGGGTAGTTTTCAAAAGTACAAATGTGTGTCAAAGTTCAAAATGAAATGTCCATTCATTCCTGTAAATGAAATTGCAAAAATAGATGATGGGATGCTCTCTTCTCTGTAATATTAACGTACATTAAAGTCACCACCAGGTTTCTGTTTAGCAAGAAAATGTATGTGGAAATATCAGTGTAATGCGCCTTCAAACGTCTATGACTTAATTCTGGCTAACCCCCACTCATGCTTTAAAATGTCAGTCTAAATCAGAGACAAACCAAGCTTATTTTTAATCTTGACCATAAATGTTCAGTGGAAAGCTGAGATCACAGCACTGCCCCCCTTCCCTTCCTTTCCTTCTCTCGCTCTCTTTCTCTTTCTGTTTCTCTGTGCACCCTATTGTGCCTTGGAAATCTTTATACAATCTCTGCAGCTCTTACCGGTATGGATGTGCTCCACATTTTATGTGCACAATTAGGAAAAGGCAGCATGCACAGAAACGGTGATTAAACAATCGAGGACACATCCTCTGCCCGCAGTGTCTACGCACGAGTATGTGACCTGCTGGATGACCCTGTAATTAGCAGCCTCATCGGATCGGTAACGTCTCCCGTTGCGCTTCTGTGAGACTTCAGTCTCAACGTGAAGCACCAAGAAGGCTCTTTTTAAAACTCAAATGCATGTTCACTTGTGGTTAACTGTGCTTTAAAGTTTTGCTGTCGTGCAACACAATTACCATTTGTGAGGCAACAGCTGTCTTCCAAATCTGCTGTGGTATGTTCATGTATGTCCTGGCCTCTGGGTGATCATTGACGTCATGTAACGTTGTGTCTCTCTTAAATGTCATTTTTTTTCTTGTTGATTAGAAACAATGGAGAGAGGAACAGGATGAACAGCCTTCTGGCTGTGTCCCAGTGGACTGGTTATTCAACTGCGAGACTAATGCCTACGTGAGATTCATATGAACTTGTGGCTCCGCCTCTATTCTTCTTTTCTTTACATGAAATGCTGCATAAACAAACATGCTCTTCCTTTTCCTAAGATGTTCTGAGTGTAGGTTAGACCCGGGTGGGACAGGCCGGGCTGGTGCAGCCCTGTAATGTGCCCGGGTTAGGACTGACGTAGCACCAGTGTCTCGTGACGCGTGCTGGTTGTCAAGTGTTTAGATACTGACGGTCAACAGGCTGCAGGGCATTTAGTATCAGCTCTTTACTCCTCACACTGGAGGTGTTCTTGAAATGTCTGAAGGTTTCTGCTCGAAGCCTTTGTGGAGAGTTGGTCTCCGCTTAGAATAAATTTCAACCTGTTCCTGAAGGCAGTGATGAGCTGAGTCGAAGTCAGGGGTGTGAAATAACATTTGAGTTACAGTGTGGATTTTTTGTGGATCAGACTTGAGCTGAAAACACACACGAATGGGGAAAAGAAAAGTTCCCACATTTAATTACATTTGTTTAAAAGTCAAAAGAAATGTTTTTTTCGTAGCTTATGAAATTGATTATAGTAGAGCTAATGCACAAACTGTGCAAATGCAGTTTAATTCTCAATGTTTTGTTTATGTAAAACTCATCCTGAAACCCAAAAATCTACAGAATTTCTTGCATTTTAAATTCAGCAGTAATGCATTTTAGACTTGTTTGACACTTCAGTACAGTTGTTTACAGACTGTTCACTGATGCTACTTGTATAGCATTTTTCATATCTTTTACATTATTTATTTATTGATTTATCGTTTGTTTGTTTGTTTTTGTTTGATTGAGTCGGTTGTTTATAACCAACTCAATAATAATAATAATAATAATAATAATTATTATTATTATTATTATTCCAATGCAAAAGAACAGAGTACAAGTATATACTCCTTAAGGCACAGTGTATCTATAACCAACTCTTGTTTTAAAATGTATTTATTTATTTACTTACTTACTTATGGATTTGTTTATTTATTTGATTTGTATTACTATTATTATCATCATCATCATCTTCAAGTTGACTTGGCAATAGTCACCATGTTATTTGTTTGTTTGTTTATTTATCTATTTATTTATTTATTTATTTATTATCAAGTTGTTGGCTATAATCACTATGTTATTTATTTATTTATTTATTTATCATCAAGGTGTTGGCTATAATCACTATGTTATTTAATTTTATTTATTTATTTATTCATTCATCATCAAGTTGAGTTGGCTATAGTCATCATGTTATTTATTTATTTATTTATTTATTTATTCACTGATCAAGTTGAGTCAGTTTAGTCACCATTTTATTTATTTATTCACTCATTCATTCATCATCAAGTTGAGTTGGCTATAGTCACCATGTTATTTATTTATTTCATATTTTTAAATTTATTTGATCATCATCAAGTTGAGTTACAACATACACTTTGTACTCTGTAATTGTACTATATACTATCATCATGCTTTGACTGAAAAAGGCTGGCTTCACACATGCTTATTCTATCATGAGCCACAGGAGGCATCCTATTCCCAGAAAAACTGCCCATTTTTTTCCACAGCACTACAAGCACAAAGACTGCTCACACCGTCCAGTTATCTCATTGGTGGAACTGACCGCTATTCGGTGATGCAGACAGTTGTCATAACAGTGTAAAGACTGTCAAAGGAATAGTTGAAAATTAAAACGTAACCCTATACTTTCAGGTTTATATAATAAGCTTTTCTTATAAGATATTATTGTGCAGAGAAGTATCTGTATTTTTCACATCAGATTCACATATTGAAGCCAACAGAACTAGAAACAACGCATATGGCAAGTGAACATGATTGTTCTCCAAAAAGAATTATTTGAATTATAATTTTTTTTATACAGACAAAATTGTGATGCTAATCATATTTTATGTACCTCAGTTTAAATGACTAAAATGAGGATCAGTATTTCCCTTCATTTCCATCGAGAAGGGATTTTTCCCATACTCACCTGTGAGAGTAATACAGATTTATCATTTCAATTTCCAATGCTTTGTGCATCATTTCAGTAATGTTCAATGCATTGGTACAATATTAAATCAATAATAATAATAGTAAGAGAAATCAAACATTTAAATTTTGGTGATATCTACTTCTAGATAAATTGGCTGATGTTCCTATATGCACTGACGTAGTTTGCACATGCAGTACAAAAACAGCATCGAAAACACAGCTTCACTAAGTGATGAAATTCCCACATTCCCTTTTGACGGAGGATGTCTTAAAATGGCAACATGGAAATGTGTGGGTGGATAGATGCATGGGCTAAAAATAGCGCAGCAGAAATCTCCATAAATATTCATGAATGGGGGGAAGAATCTGAGGCTACCTGCAGCTCTAAATATAGCGCTTCTGCTCGGATCCCTCGCACAGAGACGGGCTATTTATAGCAGCAGCTCTGCAGAAGCACCTCTCTCTGAGTGTGCACAGGGACCCATAGGAGACACAGCATTAGAGATGAGGGACGGAAGCAGAAACCAAGTGGAAGCGACAGCCTCTGCCCCAAGCACAGGTATTTTTAGAGATGGATACGATGTCCCCTCACGCCAGAACATACAGTAGTGTGACAGTAGTGTGAAGAGATGAGCTATTGTGTATCTGTTTTGTCCATTCAGAAGAATGCTGCTCTCTCTCTCTCTCTCTCTCTCGCTGTCTCTGTCTATATGTCTCTCGCTCCTGTATGCGGTCACATGAATAGGGTGCACTGGGTTGATTATGTAAGACCGTGTTAGAGACATCCGTCTTGTCCTCATGCAACATCTGTGAAAGATGTGAATGAGGACATGCGATTGAGATGGAGATTGTACTTATATGTATTTTGCAGGGTGGTTTGCATGTGCTCTAGATCAGAGGTAGACGGTAGAAGTTCAGGAAAAAAAATGTGTAAAATAAATGTTCTTATTAATAATTAACATTATTATTATTACATTTTAAAATATATATTATATTATATTATATATCATTATTGTTATTGAAAACAAATTATTACAATTATTAAAAGTAATTAATATATATATATACACATATATGTTTGTGGGGGGTTAAATATATTTTTATATATGAAATTTGTACATTATAATTTGAATTAATATTATATTTTAATAAACACTAATAAATAGTAAATATTTTTAAATAATAATAATAATTATTATTATGAATATATACTATTATATTACTATATATAAATTATATTAAATTGTAATTCTAATAAATATATTGTGTATTATTAATATTATTAAAAATAACAAGTACTATATATACATATGTGTTTGTGGGGGTATATTTTTATACATGAAATTTGGCAAATTTATACATTTATAATTGTAATTCATATTATATTTTAATAGACACTAATAAATAGTAAACATAGTATTTATTTTTTAATAATAATAATTATTATTATTATGAATATACACTATTATATTACTATATATGAATTATATTAAATTATAATTCTAATAAAAATGTTGTCTATATTTATAATATATAGATGACCAGATATTATGTTCAAAGCACCTTTTAGAAATATTTAATATGCTCAAATGTGACTATCATGCAGATAAAAAGGTTAATAAAGCATAATACATAATACACGTTTTATTTTTTTATTTTTATAAAAAGCTGAATATACGGTACATTGGAACACACGATTGAACTTGAGCAGCATAAACAGCAGTAATACGTGTTGAACTGGAAAACAGAGGCTATAAATAGTGTTGTTTCCTTTATCATGTTATTGTTATTCATTTATGCAATGCATTTCCTGATCTCCCAAATATAGAAAAAAAATTGGCTATTGACTTGCAGTGTTGTTCCACTCCTTCACATTAACCTAATAACATGTTGTAGATGAATACATTAGCAGTGGATCATTATCAAACAGACGGCACATCAGAGGCAGGACCATTGATTAATGAAATCACCATATATGGTGTGTTTCAATTCTGTGCCAGTTTGATTGGGAATTGACTTTACCTGAGGAGGTTATTTTTAGGCCTCTCACATGCTTCCACGTCAATGAGCGGGGGCTATTTTTAGCTTCGCATTCCTGCATCACATTGACCTTGAAGAACACGGCTCATTCAGAGCTTTGCTGCCTCTGTGTCCCAGGAGGTCTTACCCACTCCACAAAACCTGAATCTGTCACCGAGATGGACAGATTGACCGCACTCAGACTGGCTTAGAGGAGGAAGAAATCTCAAATGCATTTCTCTCATTCACTTTCACCATGACAGACTTACTAGATCTGTGTGTGTGGAATGAGGTCGAATGCTGTAGCTGTTTTTACATTCTACCAGTGTTGCTGTATACCATGGCATTTAAAGGGATATTCCACCTAAAATGTAAAATTCTGTTTTTATTTACTCACCCTTTGTTCTGCGGAACACAAAAGAAGATATTTGAAGAATGCTGGTAACCAAACAGTTTTGGTTCCCATTGACTTCCATTGTATGGTAAAAAAATAAAATAAAATAAAAAATAAATACTACCAATATTACCAACATTCTTTTAGGTACCACAGAACAATCAGTCATACAGGTTTGGAATGATATGAGAGGATTAAACACATGGAATTTAATAATTTAATAAATAGAATGTTTTTTGTTTTATTTGAAAAAATAAAATATAATATATTTAAATAAAATATATTTAAAATAGTTTTAATAAATATTTCTTATGATGTAAAATAACTGAAAAGAATAAATATTCTGCTTGATTTCTAGGTGCCTATACTCAAATAAGTATATTTATGACTTTTAACACAAATGGTCAGATGTTTTTAGGATTTATATATATTTATATATATCCTATTATATCAATGAGCATTAATTTAAAGGGATAGTGATATATTAAAGCAACAATTGAACCATTTGCTCAAGAGCGCGTGTCACATTGAGTGAAACAATTTTTCTTCCTTTTTTGTTTTTCTAATTATTTTTGACTTCATAGATTGTTGTGTTTTGTGTGTGTGTGTGTGTGTGTGTTTTAAAAACTAGTGTAGTTTTTTAATACTGGCTATTTATTGGTTATCGGCTATAACATGAATATATTTTTAGCTTATCAGTATGATCCAGAATTTTTAGACTGGTGTACTCCTGTTGGATAACATGATCGTCGGGTTTTATACAAACTTGAGTTCATGCAGTTTGAGTGCACTTAACTTGTTGTGCTGATTTATTATAATGTAATGTTAAAAAAAAAACCTGTATTTAAAAATATAGTTTTGTTCACTAGTGGTATCAGACTTCTGGACCCCACTGTATGTAAATGTGTCTTTTTTTCTTGAGTGATGTAGTGTCAGAGCTGCTGGCTTGGTATTAGTGAGGCACTGAAATGTATCTTGAGTTTTGTGATATTGCCTACTATTTGTCTAGCTGTGTCATATTAACCCGCAAGGCTAGTGCTTACATCTAGATTGACACAAGAAGAGAGTATCTCACTGCGCATTTGTGTGTAACCATTTTTATCAGGGTCTCAGTGACCTTCTGCACTAGAGTTCAGGTCACGTCATTGTCATTAACACAGGGTGTGTACTGAGCTTATAGAGACAGTTGTAAAAAAAAAAAATCATCCTAATGCAGCAAATCATCCATAATGAAATCTCCTAGGTGAATTGTGTGAACCCTTTCTTTCTGTTTTTCTTTCCTCAGTTTTGATGTTGAGAATGGACCGTCGGTGGGCCGCAGTCCTCTGGAGTCCCAGGCCAGTCCAGGCTCCGGCCTTGTGCTGCAGGCCAATTTCCCTCACAGTCAGCGGCGGGAGTCCTTCCTGTATCGGTCCGATTCTGACTTTGACCTTTCACCCAAGGCCATGTCCCGAAACTCATCCACGGCCAGTGAGCTGTGAGTATCATTCGTCTCATTTATCCTCTAATATACAGTCAGGTCCATAAATATTGGGACATCGACACAATTCTAACATTTTTGGCTCTATACACCACCACAATGGATTTCAAATGAAACGAACAAGATGTGCTTTAACTGCAGACTGTCAGCTTTAATTTGGGTATTTACATCCAAATCAGGTGAACGGTGTAGAAAACAGTTTGCATATGTGCCTCCCACTTGTTAAGGGACCAAAAGTAATGGGACAATTGGCTTCTCAGCTGTTCCATGGCCAGGTGTGTGTTATTCCCTCATTATCCCAATTACAATGAGCAGATAAAAGGTCCAGAGTTCATTTCAAGTGTGCTATTTGCATTTGGAATCTGTTGCTGTCAACTGTCAAGATGAGATCCAAAGAGCTGTCACTATCAGTGAAGCAAGCCATCATTAGGCTGAAAAGAAAATCAAAAAAAACATCAGAGAGGTAGCAAAAACATTAGGCGTGGCCAAAACAACTGTTTGGAACATTCTTAAAAAGAAGGAACGCACCGGTGAGCTCAGCAACACCAAAAGACCCGGAAGACCACGGAAAACAACTGTGGTGGATGACCGAAGAATTCTTTCCCTGGTGAAGAAAACACCCTTCACAACAGTTGGCCAGATCAAGAACACTCTCCAGGAGGTGTATGTCTGTCAAAATCAACAATCAAGAGAAGACTTCACCAGAGTGAATACAGAGGGTTCACCACAAGATGTAAACCATTGGTGAGCCTCAAAAACAGGAAGGCCAGATTACAGTTTGCCAAACGACATCTAAAAAAGCCTTCACAGTTCTGGAACAACATCCTATGGACAGATGAGACCAAGATCAACTTGTACCAGAGTGATGGGAAGAGAAGAGTATGGAGAAGGAAAGGAACTGCTCATGATCCTAAGCATACCACCTCATCAGTGAAGATGGTGGTGGTAGTGTCATGGCGTGGGCTTGTATGGCTGCCAGTGGAACTGGTTCTCTTGTATTTATTGATGATGTGACTGCTGACAAAAGCAGCAGGACGAATTCTGAAGTGTTTCGGGCAATATTATCTGCTCATATTCAGCCAAACGCTTCAGAACTCATTGGACAGCGCTTCACAGTGCAGATGGACAATGACCCAAAGCATACTGCAAAAGCAACAAAAGAGTTTTTGAAGGGAAAGAAGTGGACTGTTATGCAATGGCCAAGTCAATCACCTGACCTGAATCCGATTGAGCATGCATTTCACTTGCTGAAGACAAAACTGAAGGGAAAATGCCCCAAGAACAAGCAGGAACTGAAGACGGTTGCAGTAGAGGCCTGGCAGAGCATCACCAGGGATGAAACCCAGCGTCTGGTGATGTCTATGCGTTCCAGACTTCAAGGGTGTAATTGACTGCAAAGGATTTGCAACCAAGTATTAAAAAAAGTTTGATTTAAGATTATTATTCTGTCCCATTACTTTTGGTCCCTTAACAAGTGGGAGGCACATATGCAAACTGTTGTAATTCCTACACCGTTCACCTGATTTGGATGTAAATACCCTCAAATTAAAGCTGGCCGTCTGCAGTTAAAGCACACCTTATTCGTTTCATTTGAAATCCATTGTGGTGGTGTATAGAGCCAAAAATGTTAGAATTGTGTCGATGTCCCAATATTTATGGACCTGACTGTAGCTCAGGAAATGTCCGGACTCTACATACTAAATGCATTAATGATGGCTTTTAATTCTTTAAACAAATTTCAATTTCTAAAATAACTTTATTTTTTTGAAATATAAATTTTTAATTTACACTACCTTTCAAAAGTTACTACCTTTTGTACGTTTTTTTAAATAATTTTTTATATGCTTTTATTCAACAAGTATACATTGCATTGATAAAAAGTGCCAGTAAAGCCATTTATAATGTTACAAAATAATAAAATAAAAATGATACAATTTAAAATAAATGGTGTTCTTTTGAACTTCATTAAAGTATTCTGAATTTTTTTTATTACCGTTCCCACAAAAATATTAAGCAGCACAACTGTTTTCAAAATTATTAATGATAAGAAATGTTTCTTGAGCACCAAATCAGTATATTAGAATGATTTCTGAAGGATCATGTGACACTGAAGACTTGAGTAATGGCTGCTGAAAATTCAGCTTTGCCATCACAGGAATAAATTACATTTAAAAAATTAAGATGGAAAACTGTTATTTTATATTGTAATAATATTTCACATTATAGTAGTTTTTACTATGTTTTTAATCAAACAGATGCACCCATGCTAAACAAATTAGTTTTCATGTGCATGTTATTTGAGTCACTGCAAGCTTCACGTGTTACAAGCTGCACAAGTGTGTTCTTGAGCTACAGTGTTTTTGTGGCTGGAAGAGTTCTGTTAATTAGGACTGTAAGCATTTGCCTCATAACAGATGTGACTTACTCCAGCTGGTTGATTATGTCTGAAACACGGTTCTCCCAAGACACACTTTTTAATAGTGTATTACATCAAATCGTATTGCTCAGTCACTTTGGAAAATCCAAGGCGCTGGTTAAAAACTCCTTATTATTACCACTTCCAGCTGTTCTTTCCATCTGAGCACGCTTGCATGTCAGCTCTGGTTTGCCGGGATTTCAAGTCGGAAAAAGGGGCACCACATTCTCGTTTTTTTTTGTCTGCAGTTTATTTTTCCAGCCTGCGTAAAAGCTAGTCGCTCAAATCGAAACACCTTAAGGCTGGTTTACACCACCCCAATAAACAAGATCAACGGGGTGAACACAACCACCTACAACTGCTGTTTGTTGGGTTGACGTGAACTAGTGTGCTTAATCGCAAGTCACCAACTCTTACTTGTCTTTTCAAAGGGAAGAGAGTTTGAAGCACTGGGAAGTCAACTGGCTAAATCGGTGAGAAGATATAGAACAATACTGACCTGCTCTTAAAAGGGCTGTCCCCCATTACAGAATCCAGGCCGGTTCTCTCCCCTAGACCAGTCTAACCTCAGAGCTTCCCCTGTTTACTCTTCACCACCATAAGCGTTACGCATGCCACCAGAGAGGCTTTGGAATATATGAATAAAGACGCAATTCCCAGTGTGTTCCCTATTTCGGCTTCTCTCCCGCTGCTCCTAAAATACACGTGCATGACACACCCTATCCGAGCCCATCTGTGTTTTCATTACGTGTTTCCATAAGCTTTTAATGTAGGATATCTAATATCCCATTGGAGAATCTGAGGTACCTTCCTTATGCTGAGCTGTATTTCTTTATTTCCATCCAAACTGCATGTTAATCAAAAGCGTATTACCGACCGCTTGCTCTTTTGAATGATGGTGTGCTGTAACCTGAAGCCAACCACATCCTTAAGTCTCCACACTTAAACTCTTAGTCATTCTTTTTCACTGATCCTTAAGTAATTTTATGTGCCTCCTTTTATTATTGGGAGATTAAAGAGCTGTCTTTTCCAATATGCCATTTTTATGTTTGATTTGTGATTTGTTAATGTGTTTTTCTCTTACAGACATGGAGAAGACATGATAGTTACACCATTTGCACAGGTTAGTATTAGAGTGGGCCTTGAAAATGAAAGCTTGCGCAGTTGATCTGACATTAATGGGCATTTATGGACTTGGCGTCATGTGGTTTCTCTGTTGAGGAACATGGTAGTTTGACTTTGCTCTCCCTATATTTTAAAGAGAGATTAATCTCCTAATATTTAGAAGTGTCTTTTTTTGTGTAAGTGGAGTGTGCTGCCTTTGGCATTGGCGGGAACAGCCCTTCCGCTCTTATGCAGCTTGCTTTACGTGGGATTTGCGTCACCACTGTACTCGGTTTACAAAACAGGCTAGGAATCCAATACCGCGTTTGTCGATATGGATGCTGACAGATGAGAAATCTGCATGGCTTTGGAAATCAGATACCCTTTATGTCCTTTTGAAATTCCAAAAGAGCTGCAGAATTTCAGACAAGCCAGACGTTTTACACAAATCTTTCGTTTTCTAGGTCACCTCTCTATGTAACATTTATTCTCTCTTGCTCGCTGCAAAAATCATTGTATGAACCTGTTTTTTTATCTTGTTTTCAAGTAATAATACCTAAACATTGAAAAAATAACATGAATGTATTTGAGAAGCAAAATGGCATAATATGTTAAGACTTTCAAATTGTTTCTTGCCGTTTAAGTTTACTGTAAGACATAATTGTGTGAAATTTAGGTTTAAAACTATTTAGAAGATTATATATATATATATACGTGGTCAGAATTGTTGGTACCCTTGGTAAATATGATCAAAGAAGGTTAATCCTGTTAATCCTTTTTATCTTTTATTTTAAAAATTCACAAAAATCTAACCTTTCATTGGCGAATAAGAATTTAGAATGGGGGGAAATATCATTATGAAATAAATGTTTTTCTCTAATACACATTGGCCACAATTGATGGTACCCTTTTATTCAATACTTTTTTAAACCTCCATTTGCCAGTTTAACAGCTCTAAATTTTCTCCTATAATGCCTGATGAGGTTAGAGAACACCTGACATTTTTTTTCATCCAGAATCACTCCAGACCCTTTAGATTCCCAGCTCCATGTTGGTGCTTCGTCTCTTCAGGTCACTCCACTCATTTTCTATAGGGTTCAGGTCAGAGGACTGGAATGGCCAGCAGAAGCTTGGTTTTGTGCTCAGTGACCCATTTTTGTGTTATTTTTGAGGTTTTCTGTTTGGATTATTGTACGGTTGGAAGATCCAAACATGGCCCATTATAAGATTTCTAACGGAGTCAGTCACTTATTGATTTTTTTATCTGTTGGTATTTGATAGAATCCATGATGCTATGTGTCTAAACAAAATGTCCAGGACCTCCAGCAGAAATATAGGCCCACAACATCAAAAATACAGCAGTATATTTCATTATACACATGGGGTACTTTTTATCCCTGTGTTCATCAAACCCATCTTGAGTGTTTGCTGCTAAAAAGCTCATTTTTTTGTTTCATCTGATCATAGAAGCCAGTCCCATTTGAAGTTCCAGTCGTGTCTGATAACTGAATATGCTGGAGTTTGTTTTTGGATGAGCGAGGAGAATTTTTCTTGAAACCCTCCCAAACAACATTTGGTGATGTAGGTGCTGTTTGACAATTTTTTTCAAAGGTTTTCTGACTCCGAGACTCAACTATTTTCTGCAATTCTCCAGCTGTGGTCCTTAGAGTCTTTAGCCACTAAAACTCTCCTCCTCACCGTGCATTAGGACACCACTTCCAGGCAGTTTCATAACATTTTATGTTGATTGGAAATTCTTAATTATTGCCCTGATGGTGGAAATGGGAATTTTCACTGCTCTAGCTCTTTACTTAAAGCTACTTCACTCTTTTCTTAAAGCCACTTCACTAATTTGTGAAGCTCAATTATCTTTTGCTGCACATCAGAAATATATTATTTGTTTTTTCTCATTGTGATGGATGATTAAGGGAATTTGGGCTTTGTTTTCCCTCCTATTTATATTTCAGTGAAACAGGAAGCCACGGCTGGATAATTTCATGTTCATAATCACCCTGGAGTGCTCAAAATTGTGAATATGAATGGGAATATACTTCAGAGATATTTTACTTATAAGAATTTCTAGGGGTGGCAATAATTGTGTCCAACGTGTATTTGAGAAAAACATTTATTTCATAATGATATTTTCCCCCATTTTCAAATGTTTTAGTTCAATGAATGGTTAGATTTTTGTGATAAAAAAAAAAATCAAAGATCAAAAGGATTAATAATGCAGGTTTATTTTCAGAGCCGCCTTTGATCATATTTACTAAGGGTACCAATGATTCTGAGCATGCGTGTGTGTGTGTGTGTGTGTGTGTGTGTATATGTATATATATATATATATATATATATATATTAGTGCTGTCAAATTATTAATCAAGATTAATCGCGTCCAAAATAAAAGTTTTCGTTTACATAATATATGTGTGTGTACTGTGTATATTTATTATGTATATATAAAGACACACACATACAGCATATATTTTGAAAATATTTACATGTATTTACGTGTATATATTTATATTCATATATATTATATTATATAAATATATTTATTATATAAACGTAACATATTTTTCTTAAATATACATGCATTTGTGTATTTATATATACATAATAAATATGCACAGTACACACACATGTTATGTAAACAACTTTTTTTTGGATGCGATTAATCGTTTCACAGCACTTATATATATATATAATTGTTTTTCATATAAATACACTTTTATTATATAATATATAATAAAATGTTATAAATTGTTTACTAAATATTCTATATTTAATTCTATAAAACAATAAAAATTTTAAGACAACATACTTAGAAAAGTGCTCTGAAAGCATCTTACACCGTTTTGCTTTATCTTAATCTATTTTTAACGGTTTTGATATTTTGCTGGACTATAACAATACAATAATAAACACTGATTTCTGAATACAGGAATTTTTGTAATACTAAATTATTAAGCTGTAAGTGAGTTGAAATTGCTTCAAAAAGAAAGAAAGGACTAAGGATGTGTTCTTGGCACGGACCTGCATTATTGTTCTTCTCATAGGTCCTTGCCAGTTTGAGGACTGTGCGGAGCAACTTTGCTGTTTTGACCTATCAGCAAGACCGTGTCCCGAGCAAGTAAGGCCCAATAAAGAGTGTAATGTCTATTCAAATGCTTTCAAAGTCATGCTTGATCTCCACTGACACAAATCTCCACAGGAGATCCACTGGAAACAACCCACCATCCATGTGCAAGACCAGCCTTCCAGGTTAGACAACAAACTCTTGTAGAAAAAGATAACAGTACAAAGTTTATTTTTAATACATATGATGATGAACACATTTCTGTAGTCATGAATGTAACAATGCTGTGCTGTATTTTGCAGAGGAGCCGTTTCAGAAGTTGGCAGTGGAGACTCTGGATGAGCTGGACTGGTGTCTCGAACAGCTCGAGACTCTCAAGACACGTCACTCAGTCAGTGAGATGGCATCTAACAAGGTAAATCTTCCAAAATAAAAGATGATTCATTACTGACAGGCCTCAAATATCCCAACTTTCACCCAGGGACTTGCCCTAAGTGCTAATAACCATCTAACACAATACATCAACTCTTGCTAATAACAGCACCCAAATACTCAACATGCCTCCGTATGAATTACACATGCGTCAGATGTCTATTTTAGATGGGAATGGGATTCATGCATGTTCTGAATCACTCCCATCCCCCTTCCACATCGTGTGCGGAAAAATTTGAATGAGAGAGTGGAGTCATGGATGAATCTGCTTCCCCCACCCCGTCTATCTCCACTCATTCCTGCTGGGGATTTCACAGCCTGTGTGACGTGTGATTAGCCCACCCACGCAGCGACCACGTGCACCGCAGATACATACTCTCACACATGCGCACATATGAACACAGGTTTGAGTGTTTTCACTCTTGATAGCATCATTAACATTATCTGCTGCATGGTCAGCAATCACCCTGCACTAGTTGAGATGAAAAATATAAAAACTGAGCATGCAAAAACCTTACATTTAGGTTCAAATAAAAGTACTGCATTTTGTAGACATTCATTTTTTTGTCGTCAAATTTGCAGTGCCATATTTCCGTTCGGTTAAGATGAAACAATTCTTGAAACAATCTAAATTGCTAACTTTATAAGATTATGATGCATCATGCAGTATATTATTAAATTAAAATAAATGGAAACATTTGCTAATTTAATTTTGAAAGCACATTGAAATCATAAAAAGACAAGAAAAAGATTTATGCAAATTTTGTCAAACATAAATTATTATATTAAATTAAGTTGTCATTAATGTAAAATAATCAAATATTCTATGTACATTTTGTCCTGATGAGTTAATGTTATGATAAATAATGGATGCAAGGATAATTGAAAAGTACTACCTTGCAAACGTTTGCTGTTTTTGAAAGGAGTCTCTTATGCTAACCAAGGCTGCATTTATTTGTTTACAAATACAGTACTTAATGGTAAAATCATGAGATATTATTACAATTTAAAGTAACTGTTTTCTATTTTAATATATTTTAAAATGTAATTAATTCCTGTGACAGCAAAGCTGAATTTTCAGCAGCCAGTCTTCAGTGTCACGATTATGATTAATGAATAATTTGATTTGGTGCTCAAGAAACATTTCTTATTGTTAACAATGTTGAAAACAGTCCTGCTGTTTAATACAAAAACATGATACTAGAACAATGTTTTTTAACATACAAATCAAAATCTAAATCTAAAAAATGTTGATGCGGATCACAATTTCTCATATATGACGCATTAGTGTGATATAAAACATTCAGAATATATAAAAATGCCTCACATTTGCTTGTTTTCCCTGCTCTGCTCTGTCAGAGTGAGCATCAATTTATTTCCCTCGCTCATTACAATGGAAAACACATCCACACACATGCGCACAAAACATGAAGCGGCTCCTGGAGCTTTCATCTTCAAACCAAGTGCACATGGTGCAGCCCCAGCCCCCTGTATCCACCCCATCCATCCCCTGCATGTGCCCTGGAGCCACGAGCCAATCGCACGCCTCCCCCTGACCCAGCCTCTGTGACAAAACCCGTCCGATTGGCCGGCATGCGGCAGCGAGTGGGGAGCTACCTGCCGGGAGGGAGAGAGAGAGGGGGCTGCTGGGAGGAGCCTGATCTCTCTGTTTACACATGAATCAGGCAGAGTAGGAGAGCAGAGCATGCGGCAGCGATGCAGACTCGCTCCAGCCAGCGGCACACGCTCTCAGCCTGCCACAGGTGCAGCCCATGGCAGCTGGAGCTCCCGGTGCTGGGCTGAGCTCTGCAGTGCCGCCACATTCGGTTTGGACCGCTAGACTGCTGTTGAAGCGGGCATCTCGGGCGATCTGGAACGTGTCTGTAGCATGTGCACCAGCCGGACGGAGCTTCTGTTTTGTTAAAGCTTCATTAGGTGCTGAGATGCCAGACGTCAGTTACTTGCTCTCTGTGTCATGGATGTATGTTCAGGTAAGGCTCGTGTTGTGATTCTGCTCTTGGGAGAAGCTCTTGCATTGTTTTTATCTGAAGTTGAGAGGGATGCTCTCGTTGACACTCTATAAATCACAGATGGTGCAGCGTGTTGCTGTGAGGATGTCAGTTTGGGTGTGTTGGGGTGTTTCTGATGTCAGTGTGTGTGTGTGGCTTCTACAGTACTACTGTACATTTTGCTGCCTCAGTTGGAAGTGTTTCATTCTGAAACCTCGTGTATGATTACATAATAGCACTACACAGATGAAAGGCACTCCTCCTGCTTGGTCCAGCCCCTCATCTTGGGTGACTGTGGCAGCTGAATGAAGGCCTGCTGCCACTCTTTAATGCAGTTATATTCAGTAGTATGTCATGTAATGTTTTGCAGCACACTTTGTAGAATAAAAATGTTTTGATTTTAATAGATTCCATTAGGCATTGTATGGAAAGGCTCTAATGAATTGTATGGATTTATTCAAATGAAATACAGTGGATTGGAGATGTTGATTCTCAAAGTGTAATTGTTTTGTTCTTGTGTCCTTTTCTGCAGTTCAAAAGGATGCTGAATCGAGAACTAACCCAGCTGTCAGAGACTAGCAAGTCAGGAAACCAGGTCTCAGAGTTCATCTCCAGCACCTTCTTAGGTAAAACCAACTATATTGTACTTTCTCTAATTTAATACAAATGTTTTCATTTCAAATTATATTATTAGAACAACACAAAATATTATTTATGGAAAAAAAATCTAAATTATTAGTGTTATTTATTTATTATAATAATATTTATTAATATTTTTAATCAGCTTGCATTTTTATATTTTCAGTTTTTAGTCATTTTCAGTTATTTTAAATTTAGTATGTTTTAGTGATTTTATGGGCTTTTGTCATTTGTGTTTTTATTTTTATATTTAATGTAATATTTTTATTTATTTGATTTTTTTATTTTAATTTTATTTTTTTACATTTACAACTACTTAGCTTTAATTTATTTTAGTTTTAGTAATTTTAGTACTTCAGCTTATTTCAGTTAGTTGCTAATGCAGTTCTAATTTTTTACACTTTTAAAGTTTCCCGCAAAATTGTGTATTTGTATTTGATATCATTTCAGCTTTATTTTGCTCAAACTGGCAGGACATTTTGACTTAACATCGTCACTGTTACAAATTTACATAATAACATTTGTTTGTTTTGAATCCTAAAACTTTTAAGTTTAAACTGCTTTTTTTTTTTTTTTTTTTTTTTCAGGTTTTCAATGTGCATTTAATGAGCTGTCTGTCATTGCATGTAGTTATAAAAATGAACTTGTGTTGCAGAGAAGCAACATGATATGGAGATTATGTCCCCCCCAACCAAGGAGAAGGAGAAGAAAAAGCGGCCCATGTCTCAGATCAGTGGAGTGAAGAAACCCACACACAGCTCCAGTGTCGCAGCTTCCAGCATCCCACGCTTTGGCATCAGCACTGACCAGGAAGATCTGCTGGCCAAGGTGAGCTCTCACGGCCAGTAAAACACCCTATCAGCAAACTAAAATCACCATGGTGAACATGGACCTTATCTGCAGTAATTATAACAAAGTCTGTTTTAAACTGCATCCAACTCCCTTTTGCAGGAGTTGGAGGACTTTGACAAATGGGGTGTGGATATTTTCAAGATATCTGGGTATTCTGGAAACCGACCCCTTACGGTAGCAATGTACACAATCTTCCAGGTATAAAATGTGGAATAAAAAAACTTTTCTCATGTAGTTTCGGTCAAAGCATTACAATAACAAATGTCTTAAACCTCTATTCCACAGGAAAGAGACCTGTTGAAATCCTTCAAAATCCCTGTAGACACATTCATTACCTACATGATGGCATTGGAGGAGAACTACCACTCAGATGTAGCATACCATAATAGCATCCACGCAGCTGACGTGGTCCAGTCCACCAATGTCCTGCTGTCCACCCCTGCCCTGGAGGTTTGTCTCAGTCAACTCCCTTTTCATCATCTGTTCATTAGTCTCTGAAGCAAGATGTTTCATATTTGCAATTCTGTTTTGCTAGGCTGTATTCACCGACCTTGAGATCTTGGCCGCAATGTTTGCCAGTGCAATACATGACGTGGACCACCCTGGAGTGTCCAACCAGTTCCTCATCAACACAAGTGAGTGGCCACGGCAGAGCAACAGCAGCTTGTCATTGTGGTTGCACACTGTGTTGTTGACTAAGAATGTAATACTTTTCTCCAGACTCAGAGTTGGCTCTCATGTACAACGATTCCTCTGTTCTGGAGAACCACCACCTGGCTGTTGGCTTCAAACTGCTGCAGGAAGAAAACTGTGACATTTTCCAGAACCTGACCAAGAAACAGAGGCAGTCGCTGCGCAAAATGGTCATTGACATGGTGAGGAAATGGAGGCAGTGACGAATCTGTGAGGCAATGATGAAGAGCTCCAAGTGAGAGAACTACAACCAACACGTGGTTTTATTTATTTACCGTGTATTTGACTCTTTACAGGTCCTAGCCACTGATATGTCAAAGCATATGAACCTGTTAGCGGATCTCAAGACCATGGTAGAGACCAAGAAGGTGACAAGTCTGGGCGTTCTGCTGTTGGACAACTACTCTGATCGCATTCAGGTATTCTTTAAGCTTCTGTGGAGCATTCTTTTTTGCCTCATAAGTAAAAGGTTTATAGTTAAAAATGTGTGCTTAATCAAATGCGTAGGTTCTTCAGAACATGGTGCATTGTGCTGACCTGAGCAACCCAACAAAGCCCCTGGAGCTGTACCGTCAGTGGACAGATCGCATCATGGTGGAGTTTTTTACTCAGGGGGACCGAGAGAGAGATAAGGGTATGGAGATCAGCCCCATGTGTGACAAACACAATGCTTCCATTGAGAAATCACAGGTGAGTGAGGGAAAATGCTAAATGATATGCCACAAACTGGCCTTGAGGACTTTGGGCCTCATTTAGAATATAGTTTTATAATATAATATAATAAATCAGTGTTATAAATGAACAAAAACTAAAAGCTGAAATAAAATAGAAATATTAGATGAAAAAAGTTAAACATGAAAAACCTAAACGTCAATTAGAAAAGTTGGCAACTAACTAAATCAATTTAAGTTGAAGTATTAAAGCTATTAAAATGATATATAATTAAACGTATATCATTTAAAATTAAAACTGAAATAATACATTCAAGCAAATGTTGAAAAATAAAATAAATAATAAATAAAAAAAATAAAATAATAAAAATAACAAAACCATATGAAAATTCCTAAATCTAAAACTAAAATAAAAAGATTATTCTAAATAATAACATATATGTGACCCTGGACCACAAAACCAGTCATAAGTAGCACGGGTATATTTGTAGCAATTGCCAACAATACATTGTATGGGTCAAAATTATCGAGTTGTCTTTTATGCCAAAAATCATTAGGATATTAAGTAAAGATCATGTTCGATAAAGATATTTTGTAAATTTCCTACCGTAAATAGTATATATATATATATATATATATATAGTATATAATTAATACTAAAATAGCTGATTTCAGACTCTGGAGCACCATATTAAAAATATATGCATGTACTCATATATACAGTATACACAAATAGAGTAATATTATATAGTGACAACACATTTTACAAAATTGTATGGATATATATATATATACTAATCTTTCTTTATTAATCATTTCTGTTTCTAATCATTTCTAATAATAATGAGTCATTATATACAGATAAAATTGGATTAAAAATTTATAGATATTGATATTATATAATTATGTAAAATGTGTATTATAAAAATACAATAAATATATTATTATATAAAATACAACAAAAATAACTTATCATTGTTATAATTTTTAAAACATTATATATATATACAGACATACTATTTATTTTAACTATTTTAACAGCCTTACATAAGTAACACTTGTACACATTTATTAGTGTTTAAATCCACTGTTGTAGAATGACAATACAAACTCATATTAACTGCTCATTATTCGTCCATCAGGTGGGCTTTATTGACTACATCGTGCACCCACTATGGGAGACCTGGGCGGATCTGGTTCATCCTGATGCCCAGGAGATTCTCGACACACTGGAAGACAACCGTGAGTGGTACCAGAGCATGATCCCCCACAGTCCCACCTCCACCCCCGAGGATAAGGGCGGTGTGGTTGGGATGGGAGCGATGGGTGGAGGCATCGCCTCAACGGGGGAGAAGTTCCAGTTCGAACTGACCTTAGAGGAGGAAGGGGAGTCTGACGTCGAGAGTCCCGTGGATGAAGAGTTCACTTCCACCACACAGGATTCCTCCAGGACAGATCCAGAAGGCAAACATCCGTCTTCGGCTCCACGCACACAGCAAGCCAACCTGACCACTCGCTCCCCCGGCTGCAGGACAATGTCTTTTAAGATGGGCGAGCCGCCAGACAGTGAAGATGAAGATAGAGAACTTGACCAAGAAGGGAAAAGCGTGTCTTGCCTGCGTCTGGGAACATAACACTAGTGCACTTTTTCAATGAGTTCTTTTTTCTTCTTTCATACCTCTTCCTCACCACCTCCCTATCCCCCTCCATCCCATTCTTAGCTTCCTCGGGTGGAGGCGACGCAGTGCAGGAGAGCAAAGGAGAGGTAGGAAAGCTTCCACAGGACGTTTTTATACAGTAGTCACCTTGCACTGGAGAAAGCTCCTACTCTACGGACTGTCAAAGCGTGAAGCTTTCTTAAAAAGTTCTCGGTCTCGTGACTTCGGGATGCCGTTCGGCTTTACCGTCAAGCGTAAAACTGCCAGTGTGTTATGGACTGAGAGGAAACGTCCTCAAGTGTCTTCCTGTGACATCCCAAGTTTAAAGTTAACGAACAAGTGGAGCCTTCCGAACATATTGATCGATAAACAGGACACTTTTTATGTGAGACGTATGTGCACTAAAATGTTTTTAAAAAGATACACTGTTGACTTAAAGCTGGTCTATTAATAGCTGAACAGAACAACCTAACCTTAACACAACAGAACATCTCAGGATTCAAAGAAACGATTGCTTTCATGTAGCAAACAGCTTGAGGGTACCCACATAGTGACCGCCGTCTTCCTTGGATCACTATAAAATCTGTAGACTGAAGTCGAGCCATGATTGTGATCTTTTCTATTAGTATGTGACGCCACCTAGTGCTTAATAGTGGAACTGGAGCCACGTTTATAGGATTTACCACTCCAGCCAAACACAGTGGCTCTGTATTGTTGTTCCTTTGCACAGATTATACTCATCTGACCGTTTTAACTTAAAAACCCTTCTCACCTTTGTTTGTAGGAATGCTGATTTCATTTAAGGCATTCACATGGTTTACATATACTTCTCGTTTATTTTTCTATTCTGCTTCATCCAAAGCATGAGCGTAAGCATTATTACATTGTACGTCACGGTTTTAAAACGGCTTGCTTCTGATATTCTAGGTAGCACTTTAGAAGATATCTTTGTCTTTGCCAAACGTAGCTCCATCAGTAAGGGCTGGAGTCATTCTTAACATATAGAAGACTAGTATTCACCGTGATCTGCAGGGTAACCAGCATGTGTACGCACCCTGTATGTACATTGGTCTCTGGAAGGCTGGGCTAGCTTGGAAACCCACATTAGCTGTATAGGAAGTGATCGGTGTCCTTAAACCACATGTGTACTTTCTCTCTCTTTCTGTGCTGGTCACACTGAAAAATATGAGGTATCTTAACATCTTTACAAATGTATGATGTCTAAATAAAAGTTCTAAAACGAGAGCTGCGCGCTACAAGATAACACGTAAAGCCAAAGTTCGTTTTCTGTGCCAGACCTTTTGTGTTCTTTGGTTTTTGGTGATTGATCAGTGCTCTGCTCTTCACAGGGACATAGCCAATGACAGTACAAGTGCCAAGCAAGCATGATCCATGCTGTACTGTAATTTCCATGTTGCCACTGGCTAATTTCCATCAATGACATCTACTACTGTCAGTAACATACTGATTTGAGCATTTAGTTTTCTTTTATTTCATTGTTCAAAACTGTCGATTTGTCAAGCTGAAATTTTATTTAAGAGTATTCATGATTAATAAGTCTTTCTGACTCAGTGTGCTCATTGTAAGTCAGATTATTTGTGTCCTTTTTATACCATGGTATGAATTTTAATATTGGATACAGTGAATCTTTGTATGTAAGTGGATTACAGTAAATGGGGCTTTTAATTATTGGCTGTATGTTCATCTTAATGTCAGTCTGTGCTCTTTATAGCAATGTTTCATGTGGTGAGAGAAATGCTGAGTGGCCATGCAAAGTTTCGACAGATTGTATGCACACAGCACACCTCTGTTTGGTATTTTTCTGTCGCAGATCTGACAATCCCAACAGTACTGTTTATCACTACAACGCTGTTACTAATGTTGCTGTGATCGTTTCCTGTTCCCAATGCCAATAAACAAAGAAATATTAGTAAGCTGGACTCATTTGTGTTATATCGAAACCTATTTCCACAATATAGGCTATATTAAAAAATGCTTTGGTAAATTATAAGATAATAAAAAAAAATGGAATTGGACAAAGAGTTGAAATAATGATATAAATCATAATTATGACATATAAAGTTGAATTTATTATATAAAAAGTTAATTTGTGGCAAAAAACATGATATTAAAAGTTCAAAAAATTACATGTTATAATTATGACAAAAGTCGAAATTATGACTGTCTCAACATCTCTGTTGTTATAATTTTGACTGTCATTATTTTGATTGTGTCACAATCATAATTAGTACAGTATGTCATTATTTTGACTATTTATGTTTGACTTTATATGGTATTTATGGCTTATAATTTCTCATAAGTATGACTAATCAAAGTTTTTGTCAATTTTTTTAATCTTACAAATATTACTTTATTTCAGAATTATTACTGAGTCATGATTTCGTCATAATTTTAGCTGCGATTTTTAATTTCATAAAGATCTAATCTCATTTTAGTATGTATGACTTATTATTGGACTTTTAGATCATAATTTCTCATGTCTTAGTTAAGATTTTTAATCTTATAAATTATAATATATATAATTATAATCTTTAAATATATATATGTATATGTGTGTGTGTGTGTGTATATATAATTATGACTTTTTAACTAATTTTATTGAAATTCTGAAATGTAAGAAATTATGACTTGAAATTATGAAAAGGGCCTCCACAGCATTAAATTAAAATACCTCAAACACGCACACACAAAAAGAAAAAAAAGAAAACTCGTTGCAAAGAAAAATGTTCTCGTTGCTTCATGCATCATTCTAGAAGACCGCTAAGTCGCTAAGGTGACCGATCGAACGTGTAATTGGCTCATCCGCATGTCAGTTATTGTTTAGCCCCGCCCCCAGCTGGCTCCCGTCGAGTGACGAAAGCAAGAGCGCAGGTGCACAAGCTGGGAACTGCATCCAAACCACACCAAATAAACCTCCTGTTAAGGTAAGCTGCGCTTTCTCTGGCAACATCTTGCATTTATTTCGAAATGACAAAGTCGCCGCATAGAAACGTCAGGAAATCAATGGTTTAGATTTAAAAACAGCGTAACCTTCATTTGACATCGCTAACTGGGATGGATCGTAAACAGCCTCTGCTGTAATCCATCGCTGCATGCTACAAACTAACGTGTCAACTGGCTTTTGACACTCAGCACATTGTCGCCGGCAGTTATGATGAATGCTGTCTGTTTGATCGATGGGATGTTAGTCACTCACTGACCCGAATAAAAATGGAAATCAGTCCGTGTGTTAAGCGGATAGATGCTAACCGGAGCTCAACTGACTTAACCACTATCAGCCATACAGCAGTCTCGCTCTCACAGGCTGCCATTTATTTTAAACGTATCGATTGGACAATTAGCTCGTAAACGTAGCAGCACTTCTCATACGCAAAGGTTTCTTGCTCTAATCTTGTACGCCTAGCCTGAGCCATATGCTTGAATTAAGCCTCGATGTGAGCCTGGCTGCTCAGGTGGCCTGACAAATAACAGACTAAACAGAGCAGGAATAAACATTCAGGGGCTGGTTTGTCTCTGTATGGGAAAGAAAGAACCCCCTTGGTCTTCCATGATAAAATGGGAATATTAGAATAAGCTTCCTCTGATATTGTTGGTGTGCTAAGGTCCTGGGCTAAGCATAGGGTTTAGCCGGCACAAAACCTTTAAAATCCCTGGCTACACGGACTGCCTAGCTCAGTCCATAAGGATACAGGGAAAGTGCAGGTTACACCCTCTATTCACTTTGAATTTGTGTTGTAATTCAGCAAACAGGCTGTGAATAAGAAAACATATTTGTTTCAACACATTGCCAGGAACCGTTTCTGACACCATTGTCCGTTGAACATTGTACTGTATAAAAATAATCAGCCTTGTACTGTAGTTACTGTATGTCAGTTTTTTTATCTGATTGCTTCTACAGTGAATGTCTGGAGAATACATAACGGACTGTAGTCACTCATGACATGATTCGGTTCCTTGGAAAAGACTCATTATACTAGTTATTTGTTACAAACAGTGTTATTTATGTGCAGTAGTATGTAGATGAATTTGGCTGTTATTGGTCACTGTGTTCACTAAAATAACTTTAAATAAATTGTGTGGCATTGCAAAACCACCAGTTTTTTATTTTTAATTTACTTGGTTTTATACATAGCAACTGTCTAAATCCTTTTCCTTTTAATTAATTATGTTTGTTGCATCTGTTAATTTCTCTATCCACATGAATAACAAAGGCTATTTCCCAAACCTCTACTATTCCTTGCTTAGATACCAGAGATAATCATCCCAAAAGTTAGTGATATTTTAACCCTTCATAGGACTAGTTGTGCATTTACAGCTTAAAAAATAATTGACTTTATATTTGTCCTCTGGTTGTTGTATGGATCACATCTTTCAAACTGGCATACAATAATGTACCCAAATGCCTGACTTCCACAACAACCTATTCTTCATCACTGCCCTCACCCTCATTGCTTCTATCCTCCTTGGTCCTCAACAACTTGTTTTATTACTACAACCTGATTTTCTGATGCACTCGTATCACTATCATCAATACGTTCTGAAATAAGTACAGATTTGTCTCTCCATCTTCCAAAAATCTTACAAAAATGAACCTAAAACACATGCATAAAGGCTATTATACTGCCTGCCAAAGCTGGTCAATAGAGCCAGCTACACCAAATATGCATCACATAATAGGACTTTGTCAGTTATGCATGACGCTCAGATTTGTTGGTCTCTGAGTTATTGTTTTTATAAAAGTGCATTAAAAATGACAAAAAACACATTTGGATGTACAATTTTATATATATATATATATATTTTTTATAACTTGAATTTATATGTATTTTCTAGTCTAATGTGACCTAACATGTGCTAATGTCTCCTTTACTACTTAGTTACCAAAAATGTGAAGCACATGGTAAATACATTTTTATTTTACTGGTTGAAGGGGATGTCATTTGACATCACAAAAAGAAATTTTTTTTGGTTGAACATTAATATTGTATTTTAAATGCAATTTTCTTAGCATCATTTATAAATGACGATATCCCACAGAGGTTTAACTTATAATGCATTTATAAAAAAATAAAAAAATAAAAAAACTGCACAAATAAAAGAAGTTTCACACTATACTTAGCTGGGTATCCTCTAAAAAGATGTAGGACCGAGACTTGAACCCTTCCCATTATTAATTTACTGTCAAAATGCAAAATTGAGCCATCTTCATAATTCCTTTTTTTCTTCAATTCTAAGTCCAAGGAACAAGAATGTGCAAAACAGCATATGTACAGTATGTGTAACCTGAAATATAATGTACAGGTGGTGGTCATATAATTAGAATATCATCAATATCAAAAAGTTGATTTATTTCACTAATTCCATTCAAAAAGTGAAACTTGTATATTATATTCATTCATTACACACAGACTGATATATTTCAGATGTTTATTTCTTTTAATTTTGATGATTAGAGCTTACAGCTCATGAAAGTCAAAAATCAGTATCTCAAAATATTAGAATATTACTTAAGACCAATACAAAGAAAGGATTTTTAGAAATCTTGGCCAACTGAAAAGTATGAGCATGTACAGCACTCAATACTTAGTTGGGGCTCCTTTTGCCTGAATTACTGCAGCAATGCGGCGTGGCATGGAGTCGATCAGTCTGTGGCACTGCTCAGGTGTTATGAGAGCCCAGGTTGCTCTGATAGTGGCCTTCAGCTCTTCTGCATTGTTGGGTCTGGTGTCTCTCATCTTCCTCTTGACAATACCCCATAGATTCTCTATGGGGTTCAGGTCAGGCGAGTTTGCTGGCCAATCAAGCACAGTAACACTATGGTCTTTGAACCAGCTTTTGGTACCTTTGGCAGTGTGGGCAGGTGCCAAGTCCTGCTGGAAAATGAAATCAGCATCTCCATAAAGCTTGTCAACAGAAGGAAGCATGAAGTGCTCTAAAATTTCCTGGTAGATGGCTGCGTTGACTGTGGACATCAGAAAACACAGTGGACCAACACCAGCAGATGACATGGCAGCCCAAATCATCACAGACTGTGGAAACTTCACACTGGACTTCAAGCAACATGGATTCTGTGCCTCTCCACTCTTCCTTCAGACTCTGGGACCTTGATTTCCAATGTAAAATTTACTTTCATCTGAAAAGAGGACTTTGGACCACTGAGCAACAGTCCAGCTCTTTTTCTCCACAGCCCAGGTAAGATGCTTCTGACGTTGTCTCTGGTTCAGAAGTGGCTTCGTAGCCCTTTTCCTGAAGACGTCTGAGCGTGGTGACTCTTGATGCACTGACTCCAGCTTCAGTTCACTCCTTGTGAAGCTCTCCCAAGTGTTTGAATCGGCTTTGCTTGACTGTATTCTCAAGCTTGCGGTCATCCCTGCTGCTTGTGCACCTTTTCCTACCCAAATTCTTCCTTCCAGTCAACTTTGCATTTAATATGCTTTGATACAGCACTCTGTAAACAGCCACACCTTTCAGTAATGACCTTCTGTTACTTACCCTCTTTGTGGAGGGTGTCAATGTTCGTCTTTTGGATCATTGCCAAGTCAGCAGTCTTCCCCATTATTGTGGTTTCAAAGAACAAGAGATACCCAGAATTTATACTGTAGGGATGGTCATTTATTCAAACTCAAATGTAAATATTCTAATATTTTGAGATACTGATTTTTAATCATCAAAATGAAAAGAAATAAACATTTGAAATATATCAGTCTGTGTGTAATGAATGAATATAATATACAAGTTTCACTTTTTGAATGGAATTAGTGAAATAAATCAACTTTTTGAAGATATTCTAATTATATGACCAGCACCTGTATATATAGGTCAGTTTTTGATAAATCATCTCCCTTGGCTTCATGTGATAGTAAAGTGTCCACTGAATGACCACTTCAGAATCTCGGCGAAAGTAGTAGGTCATATTAGGTCAAAAACAATACATTTTGGCATAATACTCTTTTCACATAGCCTACTGTTTTTGCCTTCTATATACTGTGGAAGTAGGCATATTCAGTCGCAGTGTACTAATACATAGAGATAATCACTTAAAAAAGTTAAAAATGGAAAATTAATAATGGTCAAGCAACCTCATTTGTACCACTTGAGATGAACTGATGCAAATATGTCATGTTATGGAAATAAAATGTTGTCTGAAAAGTTTTTAAAAAGTTGGCATGAAAAGAAAAAGCACCTTATCTGTTTTCTAAATCCATGTTATAGATCTTATTATGAAGATTTCATCCATGCATATGTTTAATTTTCTAAAAATCTTACGACCTTGTAATGTTTAATCAAAATATCATAACCGAACCTTCCGGTGAAAACGTCAGACTTCTCTTTGGTGACACATGCAGGACTTCTCCAGTCATTTAATCTGTTTAAATCACGTCCCTCTAAGCTCATGTTCACTTTTGCACTTTTGAGTGCAACACCCACATCTTAAAACCCACTCAACAACCAGTGCAAGTCTTTCCCTACATTTTGCAATAATCCATTGCGCTTGAATATACGCCACAATATGGAAGAAAAGATCCATCGCAATTCTATGAATCACCTTCTTTGTTTTATTGTTGCAGATGGCCTCAGCAAATGACGCTCGATATGGACAAAAAGAGTCTACGGATCAGAACTTTGACTACATGTTTAAGATACTGATCATTGGTAACAGCAGCGTCGGCAAAACCAGTTTCCTGTTCCGCTATGCTGATGACTCCTTCACACCCGCTTTCGTCAGCACTGTCGGCATAGACTTCAAAGTGAAGACCATCTACCGGAACGACAAGAGGATAAAGCTCCAAATATGGGTGAGGAGTTCCTTATCGTTTGCATTTTTTCTTTCCGCTTCCAAGTCTTGAGTTTTGTGTTAAAGTAAGAAGTGTTTTATTATTTTAACCAACAAGACATTTTCACTCCAACTTATGTATATTTCAGGACACTGCTGGGCAGGAGAGGTACAGGACCATCACCACAGCATACTATCGTGGAGCAATGGGCTTCATTCTGATGTATGACATCACCAACGAGGATTCCTTTAATGCCGTTCAGGACTGGTACGAGAGTGCTTGTTGTTGTCTGTGGCTCATAAAATTGACACATTTACAAAGATGCGACCTAGTTTCTGTCAAAACACAGACTGTCCTGAGAGCATGCGCTATATTTTTCAACAGCCAGGTGCGATGTGATATGATTCCAGCAACAAGTAATTTATCCACACTAAACATGAAATTGCTACACAACATGACACAATCTCATCGGTCAAAAATCGGCACAAAATGAAACTTCACCCTATATTCTAAATGCGTTTTATTGAGCTTCTTGTAAACAATGCAATGAAAATGACAAATCATTTAGTCCTACTTAAACCCGCCCCTCCACAATAAGCTGCAAGCTTCAATTCAGTTCATCTTCCTCCATTGTGCAACGCCCACATCTGCAAATCCACCGAACAACCGATGGATATAGAGCCAAGTCCCCATCCTACATTTTTGTTTTTTTTGATAATTAGTTACACTCAGATGTACATCACAGTACAGAAGAAGAGATCTGTTGCTATATCCATTTAATCCAGACTTGAATATATTGCTGTGTGGAGTGGGATTTCGGACCAGTAGGTTTTCAGGATGGGCAGGGCTTACTGGCACAGTGTCACAGAAATAAAACCAATCGACAATAAACTACTGCTGCCGCTTTCAGTGGTTACAGCTGGTTTGGACAAAAACTCTTTACGTGGAAGTGAATCTTTTTATTAATTTTTTTTTTTTGTGTGTGTGTGTCTCTATATATAGTGTGTGTGTGTGTGTATATGTATATGTATGTTTGTGTGTGTGTGTGTGTGTATATGTATGTATGTGTTTGTGTGTGTGTGTGTGTGTGTGTGTGTGTGTGTGTGTGTGTGTATATATATATATATATATATATATATATATATATGTGTATATATATATATATATATATATATATACGGTATATAAATATAAATTAAACGATTAATCAGTCGTTCAATATCCACTATATAAAAGTTTTTGTTTACATAACGTGTCTGTATACTGTGTATATTTATTATGTATATATAAATACAAACACATGCATGTATATATTTATGAAAAATATGTTGTTTATATATAAAGTATATTTATATGTAATATAAAATATAAGAATATAAATATATACATGTAAATATTTTTACAAATATTTACTGTATGTGTGTATTTATATATACATAATAAATATACATAGTACACATACATATATTATGTAAACAAAACCTTTATTTTGGATGCAATTAATCGTTTGACAGCATTAATATATATATTATATTTATATTATTGACAAAATATGCATTAAATATATGGCAAATGTCATCACAACCTGCTATTCTTAACATACATAAAGTTAAATGAATAAAAATAGGTAAACCATAAATGGAAGTAAATCTTTACCACCGGATACAGTGTCAAAAGCATTTAGCCTATTAAAAGTAACTTCTCATTATCTTGTATTTTAATAATTTATTTTATTATTATTATTATTGATATCTAATTACAAATATTTAATTTATTTTTAATTATTAAAGGTCTTTTTAACATGTTTATATATCAATTTGAATTACAGTAGCATCTAGGCTGTTCAAATGCTTTTTCTTAATGACTCGTTTACTGCTCTTAGGTCCACACAGATTAAGACATATTCATGGGACAATGCTCAAGTGCTGCTGGTGGGAAATAAGTGTGACATGGAAGACGAGAGAGTGGTTGCTTCAGAGAGAGGAAGACAGCTGTCTGAACAGCTAGGTTGGTTTTCCTGAGCAGAATGATTTTTCACTAGAATTTCCTTCATATGCAGGATGTTTTCTCGTAGTTCTTAGTTTAATTTGAATATAATAGTGCCTTTTGCCTCTTTTGACTGTCACAGGCTTTGAGTACTTTGAGGCCAGTGCCAAGGACAACATTAACGTGAAGCAGGCATTTGAGCGACTGGTGGACATAATCTGTGAGAGGATGGCAGAGAACCCGGAGTCGGCGGATCCGTCCACCGTGGGAAACAGACAGGGCCCTCAGCTCAGTGAGCAGCCGCAGCGCTCCCACAAAGACTGTGCTTGCTAAGGGTCGCTCTCAACCTCTCCACCATTCCCAGCAGATTGAACAATGGACACTCTAGGAAAGAAGGCTTTGGTAAGAGAAGAGCTGATGGGATGCAGCTGTCCCTTTTGTGAGATTGACATGCATTTTTGCTTCTCTTATATTAATATTGGTAACCAGTGCTCCTCTCATCTCTTAAGAATTTGAATAATTTAATATCTTTTTGACTTTGGGGGGTCAAATTAATTCCAACGTGAAATTGGGTGAATCACATTTTGTTTTAGTACACTGTCTGCTAAAACATTCTTCTAAATGTTGTTAAATGTTCATGAGCATTTCTTAGGTATGTTTTTGAATTCATCAACTTCAAATTCACACAAATATCCTTAATGCATTGCTAGGAGATATTTTATTATTTCCTAAACAGAAAAATATACATTTGGGACCAGATTGTTATGTGGAAACCATCAGCATAAAGGCTCATCCCAAGATGGAACGTTTGAATGAATCCAGAGCTTGAATTATTTCGCTGTTCATTTTTAAATTAAAGAGTGAAAACGAAATGCACACTAATTAATTTGCTCCCTATTATTTTTTAAATAACAGCAGGTGTATTTTGTAAAACATATATTATATAAGCAAAAACGGTATATGTGTGATAATAGATGTAATTAGGAAAAATAATTATGATGTGCTTAATTGCTTCTTGTTTTGTAATATGAAGGAATTAATGAATTTAAGTGTATTTTCAGTTACTTGTTCTGCTTTTACTCCGGTTCCTACATACAGGTGGTCTCAAACTCCTCATTTTACCATAAAGAAAGTGTGTGAGTGTGTGTGCATGTTAGTATGCCATCCTAATATATTGCAGATGTTTAGTTTTTACAAGCATAGATGAGGATTTCTGCTGTTCTGTGGGCTGAAAACAATAAAAGCTTTAATGAAAAGAGAAACTAAATCAAAGAATAGCAGCTAATGGGACAAGACTGTATTAATATTAAAACAAAATGCATTGTGATTTGCTTGAAGTTCTCATTTAGGCATTGGAAACAAATACTATATGCACCACTCATTGATCACTAGAGTATTAACATATGTTAATGCACACAATAATGTTAATTTAGTTGTAATTAGGTATGTTAATTTACTGCTTTATTTATTGCTTATTTATTTACATGCATTTTGTTGGTGTATGTGTTCTGCTGCGTTAGATTAAGAGGGCTACCGCTATACTTATAGAACATCTGAAATGTCTCGCTTTTATAAATCAGAGTTTTAAACACAAAATGCAATGAATGTTTGGAAACATCGTGTCTGCAGAAGTATGTGTTGATTTCCCCTATGCAATTCAGAAGCTTTGTTATACCAAATAGTCACTGGATATGCAGAGATACTGTTTGTAAGGTAATTGACGATTTATACCCTTCATTTAAAACCTTTTTTACAGTCCAACAAATAGCAAACCACTGGGATTTCCTTTTTTATACAGAGAAATTTGACACATTAGTATGCTTTATATGCAGAGTAATCACGGAGTTTTGGTTTTGATACTTTTTTTGTAGTTTTTTTTGTTGTTGTTGTTGGCAGTTCGAGTATTGTTTGTTTTGTAATTGTACAATAGTTCTTCAGTTCCTGCACTATGACATAAGGCATTATCAAAATTACAAAGTGATGTACATCATGCTGCGTTTCACCCTGGGAGATAATGATAAGAATAAACCACTGTATTAGCAACTGATATAAGCAGGACACTCAGTGTCATAAGTTTTATGAGAATCAAGTGACCACTTGCATCTGTTCAATAAAAAGCTATGTTTGAAATCTTTTGTGACTTATTGCTGTCATTGTTGAGCTTCTTATATTGTCTTGACAAAGAGGGGCCTCAAAAAGTTGAGCTGCAAGACTGGATGCAATGCTTGGTTTGCTAGTTTATATTAAAGGTTTATGATGTTGTAAGAAACAATGAAGAGTTTGATGCATACTCTGCGTCTTCAGATTATTTATTTATTATCTGATGGCGGCTGAATGACAAGTACAGATGCTAAATAAAGAGAGTCTGGGGAATTGAAATCATCCACATGTTAAACGTACTGTATAAATCACATCCTCATAGCATAATCTAAACATTTTTTCCGCACGGGTTTATGGATGGACGTTGCAGTGAAGACCTACGGAAACCTGTTACGAATGCTCTGTATTACATTACAACAGTAATTTGTAAAATATGTCTGCGTTTGGTTCGTGCTTTCAGATGTTTATGGATAATCCTGCTGATGTCTATGGCATTTGTGATGGAGGGATGATGGTGTCCCCAGCTATGGATTTTTTGCAATTTAACAGGAGTTTGGTTGAAGTTTCTTGTGGCCAGAATGACTCTTCAATCTGTACAGAGGCGTATTCTTCTGTCATAGATCATGTGTTTTACCAGGAACAACAGGAACTTTGGAATGTGAATGGTTTTACACACTTGAGTCCAACTGAAGAGTTTCACACCACTCAGAATGGACAAATACGAGGAGAAAGGTTTATGTTCAACAGTTCAGACACAGATAGGTCCAGTCTAAACACAAAGTGGTCACAGTTTACCTGCCAGTGGCTGGAGCGATCTGCAGGTGCTCCACAGTGCTGTAAGAAAACCTACTGCACAATGATGGAGCTCATCTCTCATCTGACAGCGGAGCATGTTAATCTGTCAGGACAATCCAGTTACGTTTGTTTGTGGGAAGACTGTTCTCGTCAAAGGAATCCATTCAAGGCCAAGTACAAACTGATCAATCACCTAAGAGTGCACACGGGAGAAAAGCCCTTTCAGTGCTCCTTCGGATGTGGAAGAGCATTTGCACGGGCGGAAAACCTGAAAATTCATGAAAGGACGCATACAGGTAACACTTCAGTTGTTGTTTCTTTTTATTAATGTTGTTGCATGATTGTGTTGAATTTTCTTTTTTTTTTGTTACAGGTGAAAAACCTTTCAGATGCCCTTTTGAGGCCTGTGAAAGGCGTTTTGCAAACAGCAGTGATAAACAAAAGCACATACGTGTCCATGTACCGGAGAAGCAATATATGTGCACACACTGCAATAAATCATATTCTCATGCGAGCTCCCTCAGAAAACACGCAAAGGTAATTAGAATTTAAACATACAGCTCAATTAGAAATAATATAATAGATAAATATATAATGGATAAATGTATAACAGACCTGCATTCTACCATTTCCAAATTTAATAGAAGTGCTTTTACATATCCTGTTTTTTCTGTTCTATCTCTCTTCTTCATCAATGCAGGTCCACCTGCCGGTCGTGGAACCTACTCAGAACTACAATTATGACAGCAGCTATAAAGATCCAAGCCTTTTTCAAATAATATTTTAATGTGTGCCCTAGTGTAAAATTTAGCATTTGTTTTTCATTACCATTTTGGTTAGAAATCAAATCAAGAGTATCAACATGTGAGAATGGTGCTCCACAACTCTAAACTATGAACATAATTATAAAGGTTGTATAATGGAATAGTTTACACAAGAAAAACTATGGAGTTACTTATTATGCAGCAATTAATTTAAATGCTATTATTTAATGATAGCCATGTTAGTGGATCTTGTAAGCTGCATGTCAAAACTGTTACAGCATGATGTGAGATACAGACATATATACTGTAATTTTAACTGTGCAATTTTTTAAACACGCTACGGAAAAAAAACTGTTAATAGGTTTAACAGTAAGTTCCTGTACTATATACAGGGAAAAACTGTAAGAGATCTAACCAGACATTTCATGTCATTTTACAGTAAAATGCTGTTAATTGTACAGTTTTTAGAAGTAAAAAATAACAAATCAATGTATAATTTAGTCAAAAACTGTAAACTGATATTCCCAGAATTCCCTGCATGACACTCCACATTTGAAAGCATTTTGTTTAAATAATCATGTTTTTTAATAGTTTTTGTTATCAGTTATGTACATTTGGGCTTTATGTTACCTCTTCTGTTGTTTAATGAAAGTTTATTGCATTAAGTATCATGTGTGTTACCATGATGGTGTTTTGTGTTTGCATGAATGACTCTGTGCACCTTCTATATATATATATATATATACATACTTCTGCTTGTGGTGAAGCTACTTGTGATGAGCTTTGATTCTTCATGTGGCTTTCTCGCACCTGCATTATTATGGTGCTTGTCAGTATGTTAAAGGTACAAAACAGATTTTTTACTTGTTTACATTCAAATTTCCTTGTTCGCAAATTAGTTTTATACTGTCCATTTTACAGTTTGTTCTGTAAATGTGTTTACAGTTTTTCTATATTTTTTACAAAATTATTCTGGAAACCACAGTGTAGTCATGAAGCATATAAATGTGAAACTAGTTGGTCCAACTGTAGCTTAAACTCTAAACACTAATGTTAAGAATGTTTTACAAAATCATCTCAACATTGTTGTCTTGTAAATGATCGTGTTCAATTGAAGTGTAATAAAACATTAAACACTGCACATTTCAGATTCACTTTTCTTTTCTTTTTTTTTGATCAGTAACAAAATTAAGAGCATTGTAAATGGCACAGCGAAGGGGAAATTGTAGATTCGTAAATGTTAATGTGCCCAGTAGAGGACAGTGTGTTCTCTTCCCCTAGACAGAATAAATCCTCCACACACTGATCTAATGTCTCTGAACAGTAATTGCATTCATTAGAACAGGTTGACTGCCGCTAATCACAGCTAATCCATCTGCAGGTTAAAGTTTGGCCTCTAATATATAATTAGTATAGACTTTACATTTAACTGAAACTGGATTTAAATGGATAATTTAACCAAAACTGAAAATTCCATCAACTTCTGTTCAACACAAAAGATATTGTGAAGAATGTGGGTATAACAGTATTTTTATTTTTGGATGAACTATCCCTTTAAATTTCAATTAATTTTTGGTATAATAATTCAAGTCAAGTCTGCTTTACTTATTTTTATTTTTTAAGTGGTGGCCAAAATGATTAGAACACTAGTATTTTCAGCAGCTAAAATTAGATGGTTTTAAATCAGTTATTTCTATTTTTTGCTGTAGTGCAGGGGTCATCAAACTTGATCCTGGAGGGCCGGTGTCCTGCAGAGTTTAGCTTTTGGAGCAAAACTCTGCAGGACACCGGCCCTCCAGGACTGAACTTGGTGACCCCTGCTGTAGTGTGTCAGTAGGAAATATCAGTTTACATTTCCAAACATTCATTTTGCCATTAATTGTAATAATCCAGTGAGATTTTTGTTTGCACAAGGAGTCTGACAACAGCCAGTGATCCACACAGAGATCTGATCTCATTATCATCCAGTCTGTCTGGAATAACATGAAGAAACTGAGACAGATTAAATCCAGAAGAACTGTTGCAGGGTCTCTAAGATGCTGCAAGAGACCTCCCTGCAAAACTACTGAAAAACTATGCGCAAGTGCACCAAGGGCAAAAGCTGCTTTAAATGCAAAGGATAGTTACATTTAATGTTGATTTAATTTAGTTAATAGAAGTTAGTTGATAAAAAAAAAATCTATTTGTGACCCTGGCTCGGAAAACCAATCATAAGTAGCACGTTATATTTGTAGCAATAGCCATAGTCAAAATGATAAATTTTTCTTTTATGCCAAAAATCATTAGGATATTAAGTAAAGATCATGTTCCATGAAGATATTTTGTACATTTCCTACCGTAAATATATTCAAACTTAATTTTTTATTTGTAATATGCATTGCTAAGAACTTCATTTGGACAACTTTAAAGGCGATTTTCTCAATATTTAGATTTTTTTGCACCCTCATTTTCCAGATTTTCAAATATCTCAGCCAAATATTGTCCTATCCTAACAATACATTAATGGGAAGCTTATATATTCAGCTTTCAGATGATGTATAATTCTCAGTTTTGAAAAATTTACACTTACGTCTGGTTTTGTGGTCCAGGGTCACATTTATGACATTATTTTTCACAGCAACCTAGTTTTACAGCATTTTTACACAAGTGCCTAAAACTTTTAACAGTGCTGCAGTTTTGCAGGTAGGTCTCTTGAAGCATCTTGGAGACGTTGCCACAGTTCTTCTGGATTTAGTCTGTCTCAGTTTGTTCTGTTTCTTCATGTTATTCCAGACAGACTGCATATTGATGAGATCAGATCTCTGTGTGGATCACTGGCTGTTGTCAGACTCCTTGTGCAAACATAAATCTGACACACTACTGCAAAAGATAGAAACGGACTTAAAACCATTTTTTAACTGGTAAAAATACTAGTGTTCTAATCATTTTGGCCACCACTGTATTTTGTGAAGTTGTCCAGTAAGTATAAGGTTTCAAAAATATCAATTTTTAAATGAAATGTGTATTTAATGTTTATTCAATGTGTTTTCACATGTTTAGTTTTAACACGCTGATTGTAGATATTTCATGCTAAAGCTTTATTTTCTGTCAGTTCAAAAAGGGCACATTAAGTGCAGTTGCTATGTAAAAGAGTATATCAACATAATGAAGATTATTTTTCGGAGTGATCCCCAGTGATTCTCATCTGAAGGGTTCTCCCAATGGACCAAACTATCAGAGCTACCTGTCATTTTAATGTGCAGCTGTCAGCAATACCTGCGTCTCTCATTTCCAGCAGTATGACGGGCCTTCAGATGCTCTAATAATGTTCATATGTCCTTCTCATACTTCATTGATTGGTGTTTTCCCTTGAGTGTTTCTTGATTAATATAGCCCCTAAAAACACACTCTACTGTACACTAAATTAGGCTATACTGCTATAAAGTTTGGGTACAGTTTGTTAGAAACTTGAGAGGTAAACCTGTGGACATACAGAGAGCCACATGGTGGCAGAGGTGAGACATTCAATCCTGGCTGGATAGAAATGATCTCAGGTATGTCACCACAGGCATTTTGCCCTTTTTTAATACCATCAATAATAATAATCTAATTTTGAAATAAAAGTAGTTTTTATGGTGCTTAAAGAAAGAACTCTAGATGCCATAACTGTCTGGAAATGGTAAAAATGAAAATAAAATCTCTTAACTCTTTGAAATAAAAAAAGGTATACTCTTTTATTATTGTTATTTTACATTTATGAAAAGGGACATTTTTCATTTAACTTACTCCCCCCCACATATCATTAAGTACATAACATTATAATAATGTAAATTATAACACTGACGTAGTCTGCAGTCAAATGTGCTTCTGTGTGCTGACAAACCTGACAGCCGTGATAATGATCAAAAGACGTAAGTAACCTGTGCAGAAGTAATTGAAGCACTGTTTGAAGCCTCAGGCCCTCTTCCCCACATGGTTTAGACATCCATTAGTGAGCTTGATTTGGTTACAGTAACAGTATCATGAAGGGCTGCTGCACTTACCCGATGATGACTGATGAGTATACGTGATCAAGAGGTCTGGCAGGTCTGGCAGAAGTGTAAATCATAACATCAGATGAACATCATATTGGTTGTAGTACAGTACATTTTGACTTGCCTGAAGTGATAGCCAGCTGCTCAATGGTGGATATTATAAACCTGACTTAAAATAACTAAATAAATAAATAACTCTTCCATCTAGTAAATTATGACTTCAAGTGGTTCTGTTCAGCAGGGCAACATTAAATAAATAGAACAACAAACATTCTGCATGTCTTATCGAGTTCAACACTGGTCAGCTCACAGTGCTCTCACTCCCAAACACAATTCTGCATGACCGACTCCTTGGCTTTGGTGGTTTTCTAATTTTCTCAGAATGAATTATGATAATTCACAATCATTTGGCCTCATGAGACTTAGAATATAAAAATATGTGCTTGTTCTAAAATAGATTTTCCTGGAGGTTCCCTTCTTTGCGTTTTCACATAGATGTTGTTTGACCAAGAAAGTAGTGATTGTAAAACAGAAAAAAATAAACATCAAAGGATAATGTTATAAAGAGTATATGTAAAAAAAATAAAATAAAAAAAATGATCTGAGGCAAATCCTGATCTGTCCATTTAAGTCTCCCGCTTCTGAGTTTTTCTCCTACGACCTAATCATACTGTACATGGGTGTTTCTGCAACTACGGGCACTTTTGACTCTCCAAAATTCAGGAAAATCAACAGGTGAATTTCAGGTGAATTTTAATTTTAACCATCAGAGTCTGTAATACTTATATAAAGGTCAACAAAATTGCATGGAGTCATTAAGATTTTAATCTGGAACATGTTTATTTTTTATGTTTTTCAACAAAATGTCCTTACCACAACGTTACAATAATGTTCATTATATACATTTTTCTTTTTTTTAATTTCTATAAAAATGTAATATTCCAATAGCTTTCAAATTTTGTGGAGTTTTGTAAATACTGATATAAAAAAAAAAACATGGAAAAAAATTAAATAAAGCAGAGCTGCGGTAATGGCGTCTTGTGTCGGTAAGGACACAATGTTAAAGTGCCATGAAATCAAAAACAGGCTACTGTACAGAATAACAGTAAAATAAACAGAAAACAGAAGGTATTACATGTGTAAAAGATAGTAGTAGTTTTGCAGTTAAGAACTCAAATTGTTTTTCATGTTTAAAAAAATTATATCTCCTAAAGTGGATGTGTTTGTTGCAACAAACTGATTTGAGGCATGCAGTACTTTGTGTTTTGCCCTCTGGTTTCTTTTATTTATCCTCCACTGCCTTCTTTTCAGATTTTTCCCTCTTTTTGTCAGCTGGGAGACACTCTTTATCTGCCAATTTTCCTTTCTCTTTTTGTAACGTTCTGTTTCCTTCTGTAGATACTCTCCATACTGTACCTCTCTGGGTCTTTTCTCATTTCCTCTCTGCATTTCTTTGATCTTATTGTTGATGAATTTGGTCTCATCTAGGGATACAAAATGTCATGTTTAAATATAATTTACAATAGACTGAATATTTGTAATTTAATATACAGTAAACCTTGAACTTGTCTCTACCGCAACACAAGGTCTTTACCACAACACCTAAATTTGCTGCTGTAAAGACATGTTGCAGAAATGCATTTTTGCTAATATTGCAGCTAATTGGCAGCTAGCAAGGTCTACTACATTAGTTTTGAGTCTTGGCATCTTAATATACATTAATTAAACTGTAATATACATTAATTTGGTTTTAAATGTAGTTCAAAGTACAGAATTACTAAGCTGTATGGTAAGGACACACAATAAATACTGACACAGAAAAGATTATATTTACCTTATATTTTTGGGATCTTGTGAGTGAGGTAGTGAGGTGGCCCAATCTGTCAGCAATGTGCTCATGTGCTAATTTCTGTTTCCAGAGAAACTAGACTTGTACTAGACTATACTCCATAATAAAAGCATTTTTTTCATTGTTGCGGTAAGGACTCAAAAGTGTGGGACAGGCACATTTAGTTGAAAAATCATAAAAATGATCAGTAAATAATACAAAAATAATTAAATTGCTGTAAATTAATATGTCTATTAAACAATTTAATTTGAAATAATGTCAAATTGTGATTCAATTAGCTCATTTTACATATTTCAAAATTGTGACCAGAGTTGTGGGATATGAACAAAAATGGTATTTGGACCTATAAATGCTTCATAATTTTATATTAAATCACATTAGCATTAATTATATTTTTGTCAAGGTGTGTAATGACACTGTGAATATATTTATAAAGCATCATTATGACAAATTTTAACATAAATCTAAAATTTCACTGCTGGGACTTAAAAGTGCCCGTAGTTGCAGAAACACCCACATATCCTTTAGAGTTGTTAGAGTTTTCAATGTAAACTTGTAAATTATACATCAAATATTTGTATACTGTTTAAAAAAAAAAATTGTCACATTTGGATCTATTTTTTTATATCTTCTATGGACGTATAGGTGAAAAACCTGAGGCAAAACTGATATTAATTGAAATATAATTATACAACTGACCTTCATTTTATGTGTGTGTAATATTGTCTCATGCCCTCAGTGAGCGACTGTAGGAGATATTCTGGGCGGTGAGGCTCTGCTCTTCATCAGAATCCCTCAGTAGGTGTCGAGTGAAGAGCGCTCGGCGATATCAAACTCATGTAATGATTAATACAGAGGCTGCAGACTGCATGATGGGAATACATGTGAGCAGTAGCCAAACAATGAGCAGGCCTAGATAATGCAGTGTAGGCGAGTCATGCATTAGACTTTATATTGTGTACCCTTGAGAACCACTATGTCCCTGTTCCACAGTGACAGTCCTAAAATGAGGCAAATCCTACACAGCAGTGTTATGCAGGATGTTTTTCTCATGTATGTGACTCACATCAGCAGTGGCAGCGGAGGGCAAAGGTTAACTCCCAGACTGACTCATGTTATGTCCAGGTCATGTAATACCCACATTCACTTCCCAACAATGTCGTAAACTTAAGTAGTTTCTATATTTCAAATAGAAGGAAAAATAAATTATGCATTTTAATTCAGCTAAAAGCAGGCTATTTTTTTGCCTCTGGTTGGTTCAACTTCTAATTCTCATTACACTACCTTACAGGAGTTTAGCTTCAAAATTGCAGCAACATACAGTATGTACCATGTAAAATATTGTACATTTTTGTTTATTAGCACCGTCAGGAGGACAAATGTGTTTTTGGGAGACAACAGGAAAATCAAAAATATCTATGCAAACAAACTTTAAAAGTCCCTGAGGGTTTTTTGGTGTTTGGTTTTTGCTTGGCCTCAAGATGGCCATGTTGATTTAGGTGTGGACTGTGGACAAATTATAGCGCTCTCTGGGGTACAGCTGCATGGGAATCAGAGCTGTGAGATTTGGACTATTATACATTATTATAAAAACTCAAAACCACAGTGTTTTCTTGCATTCAGTCTTAGCCTACTTAACGCTTACTTTAAATACTTCACGTAAAATTACCAAATGAGGAGACTGTTTGGCATTATTACTCGCTCTGGAAAGATATGGTAGGCTACTTAAATACTTTCATATCTTCACGCAAACTTCCTGTTTTTTCCCCCTGTATTTTTGTCAGTTGCGATTTTCAAAACATTCGGCACAGCAATAAGAAAAACACTGCGTTAAATTTGCTGTGATATAATCAAGTTGTGTGCATCTCAGTTATCGTTTGAATTATACATGACTTGAATTATACATGTTTTGCACATTGTAATGTTTTCTTAGCTGTAACGTTAGAAACTATATAGGTAAGATTCAATATTTCTTGCCTATCGGCTATTTATTTGGTCAGGAATTGTTTAATAAACGGAATAGATGTACATTCAGTCCAATATTTGACATTAATAGAATTTTGATTAAAAATATAGATGTGCTCTTTAACATTTACCCAAACAAACAGGTGGAACAAATATCCTTAATAAGGGCAGGGGGAACTGCAGACATCAGCATCCACATTGCTCCCTGAAGGCAACATTAACTTTTGAGCACATGGGTGTATTGAATTAGCCTCCTATTGATGCAGCAACACCTAATCCATTTACTACAAGACTTATGCTCCACACTCTGTCTCTGGCCAGTCTGTTTGTGGAAAAACTGACTATATTATTGTCTTTTTGCAGACAAAATCAAATTCTGTATTATGTGTTCTTAACGATATACTGTCTTTGGCCTGTTAGAGCTGCCTCTACTTCCTTCTAGTATTCATTTTTGTCCAAATACATAGATTAATGGAAATGTCTCCAGATGTGCTAAATGTTTCCATGCAACTGCAAAGGAACATTTCTGGTACAAAATAGCTGTGTTATAAGCGGAACAAATTGGTATGACCAGATCACGTTGAGAATTCGTATTTTAAAAGGACTCTCTCACAATTAAATTACTTTTAGTCATGACATCATACGTTTTTTGTGCGCAAGACCTTTTGTGCTATAAAAACTAGACTGTTCAAAGGAAGAGACGAAAGAATAAGCTGAATACAAGGATGAAGGAGTTGGATTTATCCTTGGGAGTAAAACAGGCACCAGGGACTAGAGTTCCCAGAGGCCTCAAAAAATGAGGGATAGACTACTAGCAGTCAGTTTGTAAACTCACACTTGAAAACTATCTGAAAAATGTCCATGGCTTTATGAGTGCTTTGGAACAGTATGTATTGTGAAAAGCGCTATACAAATACATGTCATTTATTTTTGTACCTTATTTGATTCTGTCTGTAGCATGTGACATCAGTAAATTCCTCTTATCCTGCTTAGTCTCCTTCACCATGGACATCAACATAATGTCCAATATATTTCCCTGCTGCTTTATGAAAGTAGCTGAATGCAATATCATTAGGCTATTGACTGTGAGCTTGCTTTAATATTCACAGAAGGCCATTTGTTTGTCTTTTGCTATTCATTTCACAGGTTTAATACCAGGCTCGCCCTGATGATATGCATTAATATAGAGCCGTCAGAATAAATCATGTAAATGTCCGTGCTGTCGCACTACCAGCCTGTACCTTTTTTTGTTATGTGCTCGAAGCTAGGATAATCATGTAATGTGTTTTATGCTAATGTGCAGGCTTTTTACGGAACAATCCATTGAAGAAATGTTGTTTACAAGCATGTGGAAAAAGAAGAACCGAACATATTTTTCATGTTTAAGAGAAAAAGGTGACCAAATAAATGATGGGAAAATCTGTCTCTGCCCTCAAGGGTCTTTTTTTGCCTCTCTCTCACCCCCCACTTTTTGCTCCCATGACCATGGACGTATCCGGCCCCCGCTGTGCATCCCCCACTGAGGGTCCCTGGCGTAGTTGTAGGACTATCGGAGAGGTATAAGAGGGGTGTAGAGGAAAAGCACCAGGCACTCTGTTATGACCGAGAGTCAGGACGGATCTCTTAAAGCCAGTTTTGGAACTGATGGAGCAGCTTGGATATCACCTACACTAAAGGTAAAAATACATTTATATATATATATATATATATATATATATTTTTTTTTTTTTTTTATTTATATAAAAATTTCTTTATTTGTTTTTTCTTTATTATATTTTTTAATTATTACCTTAAATGATTTTATCAAACCCTAATCATAGCCCAAAGAGATGAGTAAGCTTGTGAGCTAACAAAGAACAGATGTCTATTTGTTTGTAAATTCATCAAACTGACACATAACCTCAGAAAACACACTAAATGTGTCATAGCATGTTTGTTTGTTTTTACCATAAAGCGGCATCTAATGTTTACAAGTGTGTGTGTGTGTGTGTTGTCTGTCTTGTCTGTCAGTGTCTCTCCAGCTACTTAACCCACCATTGATGTAAATGACTGTGTTTCATGTGTTCAGCTCAGCACATTAAGATTCTATGTCAAGGTAAGAGGACTTTTTTGTTGTTGTTACTCTGTCACAGTTTGAATGCATAAACTTTTCTCTACTCTGGGCTGATCATATTCATCATTGTAGGGAGTACAAAGATTTTATTAGAACACCAAAATAAAAATAAATGCAAACAAAAACAAAAATCTCTTATCAGTATGACAAATTGCATTATTCTGATCAGCCACCACTTCCTGAGCAATAGCGGATGTCTGATAAGCATATTAAAATAGATTGAGTGATATTCAAAAGACGTGAACCTTGGAATGCAATGTCGTCTGTTATTGGTTGTTGACTCCCTTGGCAGCATGCCTGCATCTGCTTGCATAATATGTGCTTGTGTTCCCTAGTGAAAAATAAATATACTAAAATGTATTTAAAATCCATTTATTTCATTCTAAGTATACTCCAAATACATTTACATATTTATGTGCTTAATAAAAATACCCTGCAATTGTACTTTTTGTATACTAAACTGGTATATTTAAAGTCTGCTAAATTGGAACAACTAATTTTGTACTTAATGCACTTTAATTGTGTGGGAGCACTTTAATAGTGACATTAAAACATATTTTAGACTTACATTATGTCTGTAAGTCTCGAGTGATATGTCAGTAAATATGTTAATAGATTTGAAGTATACTTAGTATGAAATAAATGTATTTTAAATATATTACCTTTTTACTATCATGAAACCAGTGAAGAAATAGCTTGAGCAGATCAATGCTAATTCTTTATGAATACAGAATCTGAATTCAGTTTTATTGGCCAAGTAAGTTACAGTTACAAGGAATTTGCCTTCTTAGGTATTTCCATAAATAAAACTAGAGATACCTTTTTTCAACCGGTTATTCATGATAAATTAGATACAGCATACAATATAGACACACTGTACTACATTCAGTATATCAATATGTAGTATATCTATAGCCTTTTCAAATGTGTTAACAAATTCTTGCCTAGAAATATGTAGCTCTCTGAGAGCTTGACCTTGTTTGACCTTTACTCCCATGAGAAGCAGCCTGATGTGTTTCCATTATGGTACATATGTGGGAGCTTTAAGACGATGACCAAACTTAATTCTCACGGTGCATATATCATGTTTAATAAACATTATTTATGTATATTAAAATATTTTAAAAATCTATCTATCTATCTATCTATCTATCTATCTATCTATCTACAACCCGAATTCCGGAAATGTTGGGACGTTTTTTTAAATTTGAATAAAATGAAAACTAAAAGATTTTCAAATCACATGAGCCAATATTTTATTCACAACAAAACATAGAGAACATAACAAATGTTTAAACGGAGAAAGTTTACACTTTTTTCCACTAAATGAGCTCATTTAAAATTTAATGCCTGCTACAGGTCTCAAAAAAGTTGGCACGGGGGCAACAAAGGGCTGAAAAAGCAAGAAATTTTGAAAAGATTCAGCTGGGAGAACATCTAGCTACTAATTAAGTTAATTGACATCAGGTCTGTAACAGGATTAGCTATAAAAGGGATGTCTTAGAGAGGCAGAGTCTCTCAGAAGTAAAGATGGGCAGAGGCTCTCCAATCTGTGAAAGAGTGCGTAAAAAGATTGTGGAATAATTTAAAAACAACATTCCTCAACATCAAATTGCAAAGACTTTGCAAATCTCATCATCTACAGAGCATAACATCATCAAAAGGTTCAGAGAAACTGGAGAAATCTCTGCGTAAGAGACAAGGTCGAAGACCTTTGTTGGATGCCCGTGGTCTTCGGGCCCTCAGACAACACGGCATCACTCATCGGCATGATTCTGTCATTGACATTACTAAATGGGCCCAGGAATACTTCCAGAAACCACTATCGGTAAACACAATCCGCAGTACCGTCTGCAGATGCCGACTAAAGCTCTATCATGCAAAAAGGAAGCCATATGTGAACATAGTCCAGAAGAGCCATCGTGTCCTGTGGGCCAAGGCTCATTTAAAATGGACTGTTTCTAAGTGGAAAAGTGTTCTATGGTCAGATGAGTCCAAATTTGACATTTTTGTTAGAAATCACGGACGCTGTGTCCTCCGGGCTAAAGAGGAAGGAGACCTTCCAGCATGTCATCAGCGTTCAGTTCAAAAGCCAGCATCTCTGAAGGTATGGGGGTGCATAAGCGCATACGGTATGGGCAGCTTGCATGTTTTGGAAGGCACTACGAATGCTGAAAAGTATATAAAGGTTTTAGAGCAACATATGCTCCCCTCCTGACAACTTGTATTTCAGCCGTACAATTGAAAACCACATACTGCAGCTATTACAAAAGCATTGCTTCGTAGTGGAAGAGTCTGGGTGCTGAATTGGCCTGCAGTCCAGATCTTTCACCTATAGAGAACATTTGGTGCATCATTAAATGAAAATTACGTCAAAGACGACCACGAACTCTTCAGCAGCTGGAAACCTATATCAGGCAAATTCCAACACCAAAACTCCAGAAACTCATAACCTCGATGCCCAGACGTCTTCAAACTGTTTTGAAAAGAAGAGGAGATGCTACACCATGGTAAACGTCCCAACCTTTAGCAGGCATCAAATTTGAAATGATCTCATTTTGTGCATAAAATTGTAAAACTTCTCAGTTTAAACACTTATGTTATCTATGTATCTATGTATCTATCTGTCTATCTATCTTTGTTATTTATGTTCTAGACCTCTAGTGTTCTAACAATTCTAACAAATTATAGTATAAATATAAATTAACATTAACTAAGATAATAAATTCTGTATAAGATAATAATTTCTGTAAAAGTATTGTCCATTGTTAGTTTCTGATACCTAATATATCAACTAATGTTAATAAACTGAACCTTATGAATTTTCAATATAACTGGAAGGAGCTGTTGAAGGAGGCCTACAGTCAATCCAGTTGCTGTTATTCAAAATCAACAAGCTCCTAAATAATATGAGCAGAGAGACATCTAGTGTTTGTTGTAAGTAATGCATCTTTCAAATGGGGAAAAAAACATGTGATAAATTGCTTGAAACTTTTTGCCATATTAACCATCTGTATCCACTCTGTTCTCATAGGGCTCCTTTAGCGACGCAGCTTTTTAGGCTGTGAAACTGAGGGCGTGTTTGACAGATCTCCAAAATGGACAACATCACAGCCGATGCTAACGTGGGACTCAAGCTCACATGTAACATGACCGGGCACCACGATTTCATCTTCACGTTCATCCCAGTAGTCTACAGCTGCAACTTTATCATCGGAATTGTAGGCAACAGCCTGGTAGTCGCTGTCATCTACTTCTGTTTGAAGCTGAAGACAGTTGCAAACATATTTGTTTTGAACTTAGCTGTGTCAGACCTGACTTTCCTCCTCACCCTGCCCGTTTGGTCCATCTACACTGCCACAGGCTACGAGTGGCTCTTTGGAGACTTCCTATGTAAAGCCATTGCTGGAATGGCCCTCCTTAATCTATATACTAGTATTTTTCTCCTCACTGCTCTCAGCATTGACCGGTATCTGGCCATCGTTCATCCTGTCAAATCCCGCCGGTGCCGTACGGTGGTGTATGCCCGTGTGACCTGCGTCTTGGTTTGGGTAGTGGCTTTCCTTTTAAGCCTTCCCACAGCCGTCATCCGTGGGATCCATTTTATCCAGCATAACAATGTCACTGTATGCGCCATCCTAGATGAAGAAGACCTTCGCAATGTGCTGGCAGCTCTCAGTCTGATGAAGAGTGTTCTTGGATTCCTTCTTCCCATCACCATCATCCTCACGTGCTACTGCCTGATTGGCCGGTCTCTGCTCAAAGCACGAGACATTCAGAGGAATTCGAGATCGAATGGGGACGAGGTGTTGAGCATGCTGGCCGCCGCCGTGCTGTCATTTTTCCTTTGCTGGACACCACATCAGATCTTCAACTTCATGAACATGCTTGGTCTGCTGAAAGTGATCACCAACTGCGATGTCATTGAGATCATTGACACCGTAATGCCGTTCACCATTTGTATTGCCTTTTTCAACAGCTGTATGAACCCAATCCTGTACGGTTTTGTCGGGAAGAACTTTCGCAGGAACTTGCTGAAGCTCTTGAGGTGTTCCTCCACTTCTGTGGCGTCTCACCCCACCCTCAGTACCAAGATGAGCTCTCTCTCGTATCAAGCCTCGGAGTCATTACATCTCTCCGTCAATAAAATGTCCTCAATACCTCAAGCCACATGAGAAAAACAGAAAGTGAATGAATCTCCGATGAATCATCTTTCTAAACTCACTGATTCAATTCAGAAGATGACTCTTGCTTATTGTATTGTCACTTGATACTGGAATGGGAACAAAATATAGCGATTCATCTTTTTGTCTTTCAGGGTATTGTGTGTTCAGTGTAAATATAGCCTACTGCAAACTATTCATTATCAGCATGCTGGTATGTGTAAATTTGATCCAGCAACATTATATATATATATATATTGTGTTAAGTTAACTTTTCACCTTCCTCGCCAAAGGACAAACTCATGCTGAAAATAAGAAATATATTTTATATAATATTTCTAATATTTCACCCATCTAAGCTGGTAAAGTGTCATTTGTGCAATTTAAATGCTGTATTTTCCACCAGTGTGATAAATGAATGAACTCTTCATCAATCTACACATTTTTTTGCAGCAGTATTTTTACTCTGTTTTTAATCTGAAATCTGAATCTCTGGGTTCCTGTGTCTCATAGCTCCACTGATTAGACCTGATTAGGGGTTACAAGCATTTTATGCCACATACCCCCAAATATGATGATCTCCTTCTGAGAGAGAGATATAAAAGGCAATTCATGGTTATCTATTTATAATTGATATATAACTGAACATTTTTTACACATTAATAATAAGTTTTTAAAAACTGCATTTTTTCTACACACATGTGATTTATATTATTGACAGCAATGGTTTTCTTATTCGTTTATTAATTCTCTATGACAGTCTCATGATTTCTGACCAGTCTTTAGAAAGCAAAATGAAACACTAAAAGTGTCAAGTTCTGTAATTTTATTTATTTAAATGGATTTAATTGACCAGAGTCCCTGGACCCCAGATTGAAAACCCCTGGATTAGACTATGGCATGGGGTCTAACAAGATGTATGCAGTGCTATCATATGGTCACCACTGTTTAGTCTTGTTATGAATTATCATCTGATAAATGTTTTATATTTCTTACACCACTGTTGTCATTTAGCACTTCAAGCAGGCTCTAATGGTTGGTAAAACTGTTTATTCTTCTGATAAATTGTATTTTGCAACATGCTGTTCTATATAATGTACTTGAGTCTGAAAATGTGTTAAGTGGTAACTTTTAACAGGAAAGCATAAAATAAATCTATTAGAGTATCCTCAACGTAATCACTAATGCAAGGATTTTTATTTTATTTTTTATTTTTTTTATCACAAGATGGCATCAAATGAAAAAGTAGATGAGACATAATTCATTGTTACTGCTATGAGACAGAAGAGGAACTTACAACTGCATTTGGACATGAACTGAAAACTTTTATTACTTTGAATTACATATATAAACGTATGCATAACTAGTTTATTTTATCTCAGATCATGCCTGGAAATGTGAGTTTCGTTGCGTAATATCTCCCGATGTTTTTAACTAATGTTCTGAAGTGGCTAGTGGTAAGTGGGGGGGGGGCGTGTCTGTTGTCAGGGGTCATGTGACCATGAAAGTCATGTCACTAGTATAAATCCTCTGACAGACCGTGTACTGCTTCTCTCCAGCGTTTCTCACGGAGGCCTTGTATCCGGTTCGGTCTGGCTGCAACGTGAGCCATGGCAGGTAGGCAAAGTTATGAACCGTCACATATCTCCTGTGCCTGTAAAATGAAGTAAATTGCAGTTGTGTTTGCGCAAGTAGCATGAACACAGCTTATAACGCGCGCTGCCTCGGACGTCGCCGAACTCGCGGGATATCAGAGCTGAAATTTCATTTCAGTGTTGTTTAGACGTGTTGTCCTTCTAATATTTGACGATATACACAGTTAAGCGTTTGGTCTATTGCCTAAAGGGCCTAGTCGCGTCTCATACGCAGTTGTCTGGTGTGCTGTGTTTACGGTTACATTCACTGGCCTGTCATGCAGGAAGCGCTGCCGTTAGTTTGTTACTTCGATCTCGCTTGAGTTCACTGCAGTCTATCACACAGCCAATGCAGTATTTAAAGCGCGTTTTCTTTTGTACGGGTTGTAAATCAGTTCCTCCAACATGTGCTAGTGCATCAGTTATTGTTAAACGAACGCAAATATCAAATAAATGGTCAAAGGCATTGAGAAACAACAGCAGGTAAGAGTTATGCACATTATTTTCCACGTTTAGTGTCAAAGTACCAACAATGAACATTTTTATCGGATTTTAATGCTAGTATATTTATATTTGCTAGTGTGTTATTAAAATATTTATTTTACTCCAAATCTTACAGGGTGTCGTGGTCTCATTTTATACGTTAAATAATTACGTAGAGTAAATTTTCTGACAGAAATTGACCAGCTGTCTATTTCTTCCACAAAAAGTTCCTCAAGATGCTGAAGCATCATTTTAGGTGTGGCACAGATGGAAACCCGGTCTGGATGCGCGAGTGGAACGGACATCGTTCCTCTACTTCGCCCAAAACCTTCTGTTCTTGTTCGGCTAGAACTCCTTTCTGGGATTTCTGGTTTCTCCGTAGTATGGTCTAGGAATGGTGTGGAAGTCCCAGTGCTGTTGTGTTAAATAGAAGTCCTCTTGAAAAGCTGCTTTGCCAGTCAAATTTGAGTATTTGAACTAATTGTATTTTTAATACAAGGTATTTCTTGTGAATGTACAAGACTTCTTATTTGTTAGCTGAATTATCAAACAACAAGAAGAATAACACAGTGCAGTTATCCATAAAACATTTTACACCATAAACAGGCATGCTAAATTAAAATGACAAACCAGTTTGCAAGCAGAACGACATACGTTTTCTGTACAGCTAATATAAATGAATGTGCAAGGTGTCAGACTCTTCCAAGTTAAAAATAAAAAATTAATGCTTCCACACTTGGGTTTAAAAATAAGAAAAATGGTCATTTTGCATGTGCAATATATTACATAAACTAGAATGCATACAGTAAGTGATGATGGTGGTGTGTTTTGTGTTAATATAGACCAGGCTTTTGTCACTCTTGCCACAACTGAAAATTATGCCAAAGGAGCAATGGTGCTTGGCAAGTCCTTGAGGAACCACAACACCTCGAGGAAACTAGTGGCCCTGATTGGCCCCCATGTCTCTGAACCCTCCAGGTAGAGTGCTTGCTGTGTTTTGTAGCACAGCTTGGTTTTCAACTGCTTTGTGTTCTGTCACATAGGGTATTTGTTGTCCACACTGCAGAAGTGTGATCTATAGATCAATCAGTCTCACTTTGTGCTCTGTGTGCTACATTGCAGAGCAGTGCTTCGTAAGGTATATGATGAGGTCAGGCTGGTGGATGTGCTGGACAGTGGGGATGCTGCACACTTGGCCATGATGAAGAGACCTGACCTGGGCGTCACCTTCACCAAACTCAACTGCTGGACTCTCACAGAATACTCCAAATGCGTGTTTATGGATGCAGATACTCTAGTGAGTGCTGTCTTATGTTAGCCATGTTTTTATGGTGTCTTTGAGAGGTTTTCATTGGTCTTCCCTCTTGTCTCTAGGTTTTGTCTAACATAGATGAGTTATTTGAGAGAGAGGAGCTCTCTGCTGCACCAGATCCCGGCTGGCCTGATTGCTTCAACTCTGGTGTGTTCGTCTTCCATCCCTCCAACGAGACATTTGAGAAGCTTCTCACCACCTGCTCAGAGACTGGCAGCTTTGATGGCAAGTGACACTTTTGTGTTGTTGTTTGAGAAGCTGTAAGGGGTGTTTTAGCATTGCATGACTGCCTTGAATAATGTTTTAGAAAATAAGTTTAACCATATACTTTGGAATTCATAAAAAAAAAAAAAAAAGGTTCCTCTCCTCCAGCACGTCTATAAGATATTTAAACCCCGAGTTGTGCAAGTTGCGCAAACTTGCTAGAGTTCAACGTGGCCATGAGTGAGTTCTTTATCAGGCATGTAGGCTGAACACAAGGTGGTTCTGTGACTTTTCTCTTTTTTTTTTTTTTTGGGGGGGTGCGCAACACACCACCTGAGGGAGTTATTCCTGGGCTCTGTGTGGGATGAAGTAAACAAAAGCCTCTCAAATGAGAGACTCCTGCTAGATCCTTGTGAAATTGCTTTGGTTGTACTGTACAGGAACTCCCATTCAAGAGACTTATACTTGATTACATGTAAATTCAATCCTTGTCTGTTTTTGACAACGTGTTTTAAGAGATACTGTTTTTGCCACTTCAGTGTTCCTGTGCTTTGACGTCTAACCCAAGTTATTGTTAAAAAGGACTCCTCTTTTAGTTGGAGAACTAATCTTAAAGAATTGAGTCTCTGAAGTTATCAGTAGGCCTCTGGTTTGAAGGTCATTGAGGCAGTTGTATTCCGGTTTCATCTTCGTATCGCTCAGTTTAAAAAAAAAAAACAGTATTGCCTCATGTTTAGTTATCTTTGTTTATATATAGCACAACATACAGAGGGTTCATGTAGTGTGATTGATAAGTCCCAGTCACCATGCCATACAGCCTATGGCATAATCTCTGAGTGTCTGAAAATATCTGGGTGCTACTAGGTAGATGTTCCCTCAGAAATGAAAATTGTCATTTACTTACCCTCATGTTGTTCCAAACCCGTAAGATTTTGTTCATCTTTGAAGCACAAATGAAGATGCTTTTAACTGAACCCAAGACATTTCTGTCCCTCCATTAAATGTACCAAATGCTTTAAAAAGTTAATAAAGATATTGTAATGGTAATACATATGAATCAGACTGCTTAATCCAAGCAAGCATGTTTGAGCTTCCTTTTACCATATTTAATGAGCTCTACAGTGGAGGTCAAAATTAGAGAACGATCTATAAATACTTAATCTTCACTCAAAATTTGAAGGAATATTAGCTGTAGGCACAGCACTGATCCACGAACATGTTTGACAAAATAACTAAGGCATTTCAACAAACCTTTATTTTGAGGATAACAAAGTAATCAAACTTTAAGAACAATAACCACTGTAGCACAAGATTACTACAAAAATGTTGCAGCGTTACGGCTGTCAGAAATTAGTAGGAAGTGTAGAGGCCTCTGCTTTAAATGACTTCAGCACATCTGTGGCTGCAGGACATCACTAGTTTCTCACACTGCTCTGGTGTGATCTTGGTCCACTTAGGGCTGCACGATTAATCGTTAGAATCGTGATCTTTTAACTTCTAAATAACAATGATTCGACCATGTCAACTTTTGAAAAAGTTTCACGGGAACATTCAAATCTGTGTTCGTGCTGAGAGCAGAGTTACCATGTTTAGGTAAGAAAGCACTTCAGTCTTTTCAATTACACGGTATTATTCCTGTTTTACACATTCATATTATCACAGAAATACTGGCATGAAAGTTTATAGTTCGACTATAAACCTTGATGTCTATGGTAGAGCAAAAGTAAGTGCCATTGGCACTTCAAATAACATTTGCATGGTTTACATTGTTTTGCTACTAGGTGGCGGCAAGAATTTTAAAAATGTTTGTCATTGAATCATTCATTCAAGAGATTTGTTTAAAAACACTGATTCATCCAGTAATGAAACAAATTAAATATGAGTCATTGAATCATTCGTTCAAAAAACTTTCATAATTTTAATATTTAAAAATTGGTGTATTAAATGTATTATATTTTAAATGCATATACAGTATATTAAAATGTTTAATTCATTCAAATTAATTGAACACTTAAAAAAATTGTGATTTCTCAATTTATTCAGAATCGTCCAATCGTGTAGGTCTACACAAAACTTCCCATTTTGCAGTGTGATGGGAACATTGTCTGGCATGAAAAATTGCAGGCTAATTGGGAGTTGCTTGCACGGAAGGAACGGCATGTTGCCATGTAGCTGTATAAGAAGCCCAACTCCTGCTGCAGTAAACGTCCCCCCCAAACCATGACCTTTCCTTCTCCACCTTTCGCTGACTTTATGCACTTGGGCTTCAGTCATTCCCCAGTTTGATGCCAAACAATGTTTCCCGTCTGTCCCAAATAAGTTAAAACTTGCTCTCATCACTAAAGTGAATTTTGGACCAGTTCTCCTCTCTCCACACAACATGCTCCTCAGCAAAGTTGAGCCTAGCCTTTTGATTCTTTCTGAGAGGCTTCATCACTGCAGAGTGCACTTTTAGTCTGACTTCTCTTAAACATGCCGAGAAAGATCCTTACCCTGTTCAGCACTGAACTGACAAGCAATTCCAGCTGCAGTGTTGAGCCTAAATTAAATCTGTTCATCATATAAAGTGTCAGAAGGTTTGGACTTAAACTGCCTGATTTAATATGGATTCATTAAAAGATCAAGTTTCGTTAAAAGTATATTTAGGGTTTCAATGGTAAGTCTTGGAACAACGTTAGGAGTGCATAATCATGTTTGTTTGATTAATTGACTTCCCTTTAACGTTCTCAGTCATAGTCTAGTCATGTATTAGGACACCATGTGCTTTTCGTATGTAACGAACGCATGTCATATGTTCACTGATAATCTGAGGTCAACTAGACTGAGGTCAGTTTTATTTGCTTGCATTCCCTTTTGTGAAAGCAAGGGTTAAGGATAAGCAAATGGCTAGGCAAGACTCCTGAAGCAATCTTGCATGCATGCCCCCCTCCTCAAAGCCTCCGTTTGCTTAACTGCTCATTGCTTCATCGGTTTAAGGAAGATTTCAACCTTCTGTAAATATTGTTTTCAAATCGGTGAAGCCCCTGAAACAAAATCTTGACTCAAGGACTGTGCTATTTCTCATTCAATTTGTTTGCTCGTCTTGTTTTCATCAGGTGGGGATCAGGGTGTTCTCAACAGCTTCTTCAGCGATTGGGCAACGGCAGACATTTCGAAACACCTTCCTTTCATTTACAACCTCAGCAGTATTGCCATCTACACTTATCTCCCAGCATTCAAGCAGTGAGTGAGAATTAACATGCTAGATTTCATTTTGGAAGTTGGTGTTCCTGGCATATGGTCCTTGCTTTGAAGTGTTATCTTCATATGAATGTTAGATTTTCTTGGAGATGTTATGTATTTGTAGTTTGCGTGAAGCTCGCCAAGGTCAAGAGTGAGCCCAGTCACGCAGCAGCATTGTAACAAGAGATGAATTCAGCACCAGAAATCCTTTCTGTTCCTGGCCTTGCACATCAACTTCCTTCAAATACATACTGACCTCCAAAAATAGTGGGGCTATTTTAGGGTCTTTACACAGAGCCTAAATGTCATTTTGAATAGTTTGTTACATGATCTTTTTTCCATGAGCAACACATACTGTTCTCTGGTTAGTCAAGCTTCCATTAGATCTAATTTGTATGTACCGATTGAATCTGTATGCCACAAACTGAAAAATATCTTAAATTCCTGTGACAAACTTCTGCCTATAAATTAGATGTTTATAGGAGGCAGATTTTATCAGTGTTGAACAGTGTATTGTATTATGATTATAGTATAGTTGGAAGTTCACTTTTGAACACTTCCGGTTGGCAACTGTTTGGGATTTCTGAAACCTTGTTATTTTGGGGCAACGATCTGATCATTCCTTTTTCTCTCAGATACGGCCATGATGCCAAGGTAGTTCATTTCCTTGGCAAAGTCAAACCGTGGGATTACAGTTATGACACCACAAGCAAAACATTAAAGGGACAGTCCCATGATGCATCTGACATGCACCCAAACTTCTTGCTGCAATGGTGGGAGCTCTTCTCTTCTTCAGTATTGCCCCTCATGAAGGAGGAATATGGTGACCAGCCCTTCCATTCCGGATGCACAGAGGTAAGCAACGGTTTCACTGGTTCTGCTCTACTGCTGAGAGTGACACAATGATCATTTAGGCAGCTTTTTGCCAGCATTGGACAAGTGTTTTTTTTTTTTTTTTTTTTTTAAATTCTCATTTTAAAATCAAGTGGACATGCCCCAATAAGTGAAAACGACCATCATGGTTTGAAAACGCCACAGTCTCTTTATGCTCTAACCTTCTGCAGTCTAGATTAGGGGTGGGACGTCATAATTTTAGCAAGTTGGGTAAAGGGATGGAAAAATGCCCACTGATTGGGAAACGTGCTGAGAGGCATAATCGACTGTGAATTCACTTCAAATATGGACCTAAAATAATTCTACAAAACACCTGTTGCGGTTTTGGTCCTCGTTCATGAAATTTCATTTAACTGAATCAATTTATGTAACCTGTTTTGTGAAGTGTTGCATACCATATTATAGACTACTATTGTTTGAAGTGTTGGGTATGAATCTCTTCATGAATGACTTTCCATCAATTCACACTCTTCATGTACTGTACTGTACTATTAATAAAATAATGTAAATGCATGTTAATTCTATTTTTTGATTTTCTTTTCCCCTTAGAGTGAGATTCACGTTGATGTGGCTCAGATGCACATATCCCATCATCCCCCTTCACCTCAGATGTCGTCTCATGAGCGCAAACAGAAGTGGGAACAGGGCCAAGCTGACTACATGGGAATGGACTCTTTTGAGAACATAGAGAAAAAGCTAGATTCCTTCCTAAAGTGAGAGACTTGTTGGAACAGATCATCTGATCGAGTTTTGTACTAGGGTACTTATAGGACGTGAAATAACATTAAAAAAAAAAAAAATTAAAAATACATCCTCTAATTTTTATACCAGTCCAGATCATCTATGCAGCTCAACTACTCAACCTCTTACACACTGTGATTGCAAGAGTTATTAGAATGACACAATATGTCACTTGCTTCATTTCCAGAGGAGTTGTGACACAAAACCATTCAGGCATTGTTTCTGATCTCACTGAAGACACTACTGTTATTTTTGTATTATTTAAAATACCTTAATGTTATGGTCCTACAACTTATTTGCCTTTTGTGTGTTTGTGAAGATCAGAAATGTTTGAAGAAAAAAATATAGAAACATACAGCAAACAAAACAATACCAAACCTTGTAAATGTCAAATATACTATACACCACTCCACATTAATCTAATGACCACCTTTGCAATGATATTGTGTTTACAAGACACTGTGTGCTGCCAACTCGCTTGCATTGTTAATACTGGCTCTAATACACATCAGCAACTCTTATTGTGTGAACCAAGGTCACTCCGCTCTTGCCCACTAGGCAGTCACTCCCTGTACCAGGGATAAGGCACAAGGGTTTAGCTACACCTGGTTGCAACTTCTGGTAATACTGTTAATGCTGTAGCTGTTCATAACTAGTTTGTAACCTCTCTGTAACTTTACCCTCACCTACAACATCTGAAATAAAGAACTAGTAGGAGTCCTAATTTACTGTTGTTAAAACCAGCTTCATCTTCCATGAACAAAGACTGCATGGTGTTTATTGTAATGAAAATAATCAGAATAACCATTTGAGATTAAACGGATATTGTGTACATGAGTTGAAACAAACTACTTTAATGAACAATTTGCAATAAAGTAAAAAAAAAAAAAGTGCTATCTTTAATAAAACACTCTGAAATGAACGGACAGCAGTAAAGTTATCTTATTAAATCTAAATCTCCATGAGGGCTCGGATCTCCTCAATTCGAGCCTGTTTTAGGTCCTGTGGCTTTTTCACTCCGAAAGCTTTGTCCACAAGCTCCTGCTTCTTCTTCTGAATCTTCACCATGTTCTCCTCCACAGAGTCTTTCACAATAAACTAAATGCAACCAGAGAGCGGAAAGAGTCATCAGTTGTGAACTTCCTGTCTTGAAAGGCCAACCACTATAATCCAACAATAATTTTATGCGCCAAAGTACGTCACTCTTTTGTGACAATATTCAGTTAAGTATAGAGACCAATTCTCACTCTTAACTAGTTGTTTATTAGCATGCCTATTATTAACGTATTGACTGTTTATTAATACTTATAAAGCACATATTCTGCATGACCATATTCTACATAACTAAACTCAACTATCTTACTATGAATAACAGCAGCAAATTAAGAGTTTGAGACAAAAGTTAGTTAATGGTATGTTAATAGCGAGAATTGGACATTAAAATAAAGTGTGACCAAATATTTGTGTCTGATTAAAATTAAGGCTAAAACTGAGTGACAGTTTGAAAAAGTTCTTTCAGTCCATTCACCCTCAGTATACTAGACAACATGAGTTTTTATTACAATATCATTTATTTACAACAGAACTGTTGTGAATGTGCCTTGTACTAATATTTTTGCAAAACTATTAATAACTTGTGTGTTCAAGACCAAACCGTCACAAGATGAAAACAGTGCTTTATTCGCAAATGTTTTATCCAATATTCAAATTTTTAAAAAAGTTAAATTTGCAACTTTAGATGAAAACACTAATGAATTTCAGTCAGTTTTGGTTTAATGACAGTTACACTGGGGTCTCACAAATGTAATTAATGGTTCTTGGTTCATTTTGAATCGTATATAACTCAAAAATATTTAAATGGCTAGTCGACCCAAAAATTAAAATCCTGTTGTCACTTCAGAACACCAAAGATATTTTGAGAAATGTCTCTTTTGACAATAAAGTTCATGGTTACCAAAAGCAGAAGTAAACCACCACTGAACTGTCCCTTTAATACAATTGTTTAACTAGTTCTTAAGGGTAAGATTCACCCCAAATACGAAAATTGTCATCATTTACTCACCCACATGTCGTTCCAAACCTTTCTTCTGTGGAACACAAAAGTCATACAGGTTTGGAACAACATGAGGGTCGGTATACCAGTGTCAGAAACATCGCACCCTCTAAAAATATAACAATTTTCCTCAACTGTACCATTTTTGAAGTCTAGACTTTTTCTAAGTGTTCATTTTTTGCCAAACATTTTAATCATTGTAGTCAATCTCGTGCCCTCATTAATGTTAAGTGTTAAAGTCTTGAGTTAATCAATATCATGTTCTGTTACATTTGTCGGCACTATCTTTTACACAGAGAAAAATGCAAAGCATGTAATAATAGCCATTGGGATCAGCTGCTATCATTCCTCTGCACGCCTGCCATGGCATAAATCAAATACTGTACCTTAGTGATCACCACATCTCTGCTCTGGCCCAGTCTATGACATCTGTCAAAACACTGATCCTCTGCTGCAGGATTCCAGGCCTGAACAAACAGTACACAAATGAGCTCTCCGAGTGAATATAAGAGTCAATTCAATCCCCATTATAGATGTATGCACACACAATCAATGACATTACCGCCACCTAGTGGCAGATGCTATCCTGGCTGAAGTCAACTCACTGGATCCATCATGAAGACGTGGGAAGCAGCGGTCAGATTAAGGCCAACGCCTCCAGCTTTGAGCGACAGTAACATGATGGTGGGATGTCCTGGAGAGGAGTCTTGAAAATCCTGAATGGCCTTTGCTCTGGTCTTCTGAGCCATAGAGCCATCCAGTCGTGTGAAAGAGAATCCATATTCCCTGCAGACAGCAGCAGTGTCAGCACACTGGACCACTAATGGCTGCTTCTTTCAGTATGTAGTACAGTCTTTAGTTTATAGTAGCCTCAACAAGGAAAACTACCTCAAGGGAACCTCTATAAGATCCATAAACCTGGTAAACTGAGAAACCACAAGACTCTTCACAGTGGGGTCTTCATTGCGGAGCTTCAACAGGTTGCTCATCAAAGCATCCACCTGCATAAAGAAAAGCAAATTATTGAAATATGGATACTCATAGACCAAAACTAAAATCTCTTTAGCCTCAAGAAACTAAAAAAGCGTTGATGTTTACCCATTTCACCCATCTTTTTTTGGATTGCTCTGAAACCATTTTCCACATTTGTATTTGTTTACCTATACTGTACATATATAGCGTTGGGGGTAACGTGGGTTATGTAATCCGATTTACTACATTACTAGTAAAGTAATGCATTACTTTTTAATTTAGAAGGAAATATCTGACTTACTTTTTCAAACACCAGTAACACCAGTTACTTTGTTTACCATGTGTTGACTAACAGCTCTTGTGTTGCCATGTTGAGCGAAATCGTGAGTAAGTGCAGAGGCGTTGTGTGCGCTGTGTGACACGATGTCACACAATCCTTCAGAAATCATGCTAATTTGCTGATTTGGTGCTTAAACGTTGAAAACAACTGTTCTGATTAATAGTTTTGTGGAGAATGTGATGCATTTTTTTTTTGTGATTCTTTGATAAACAGTTCAAAAGAACATTTATTTTAAATAAAAATCTTTTGCAACATTAATGTCCCACCCATACCATAACAGTCACATGGTGGAAAAAATAACAGGCATAATATCTATGTTCAATTTACTTTGGAACTTGATCGCCAGTTCTCCCCAGTGGCTGCTCCAGCCTGCATTTCTTCTCCAGGATACTCCACCAGCTCTTTGGTCTTGATCTGAGCACGACACAGGGGGCATCTGGCCTGCTCCTGTGAGACAGGAACAAATAATATCCAGAAACGACAATACATCTCAGGAATCTTCAGGGAAACTCTCAGATACTGAAACAATGCTGACCTTCTCTGATCGGATGACCTCACAGATGCAGGGCCTGCAGTACACATGAGCACAGTAGGTGATAACAGGCTGACGTAGGGAGTCTAGACAGATGGCGCACTCCTCGTCTGAGCCAGAGTTCAGCACCAATGTGATCTTATTGATGAGACGCTCCCGCAGCTCACTAGGGGTCCCAGGATCATCTAACACACATCCAAAACATTTGTTTCCCCAAAGACACACAACACAACTGATTGAGGAGCTGCTGCTGCTGCTGTAGTGGCTAAAGCATAGAATGTATCTGTATTTAATAATAATTTCATGTAATAGTAATTATATTAATTTAATCAGCAACTGTTTAATCTCCAATTTATACCTGCCCCTGTGTATTTGCCCAAGAGACTGGGGTGACAGCAGTACTGCCTTAGACGAACCAGGATGGCCAGCACATCAGCATAGTTTGTCATGATGGTTCCCTCTTCGAAATACCTGTAAATACATTGTTCCTGTTTTTTGTCCTTTATGTAATACTGATGCTCTTCAAAGTGAACAAAAGTGCGCCCACCTGCCAACGATCTTCCTGCCCTCCTTCCTGACCTGTTCATACTCCTCCCTTTCTTCCTCAGAGAGAGTCACATGCTGCACAAACACTCTCCGTTCAGGTAACTGCACCAGCATGCGCCCGGCCACTTTACTGTTCTTAGTGCGCCTCAGTGTGATGCCCTTTACCAGCACTTGCAAGTTCCTGAAAACACATTTACAGTATACGGTAGAAAAAGTCAATGCATTGAAAGGATGTGGTTTGGGATACAGCTGTTAACATACTGGAGTCCAACTCTGTCGCCCATGGTCACAGGTCTCTGAATGATTCTGTTCCACCACTCCTTCACATCGAAAGGCTTCAGCTTCAAGAAGGACATCAGCATGTAGAGATCCTTCAGGGAGTTCTGAATGGGGGTTCCTGAAGGTAAAAAATTCAAATGATGGACTTCATGGGCATTAAGATAAATAATCTGTCCTTTTGGTAGTATTTAAAGGCAAAACATCACAGAAATGAAGAAATAATCCAGGACTGAGACTGTGACAGTAATCTTGTAAGCGTACCAGACAGGATCCACCTGCGCTCTGACTGCAGCTCCAGTATAGCTTTACTCTGAAGAGCGTTAGGGTTTCTGATGACGTGGCCCTCATCCAGCACCACCCTCAGCCAGTTCACTTTGTGCAGAGGACTGCTGGCTTTGTTCTGCAGTGAGTTAAAGTTACTTTTTTATTTTACCATCTATCCAGAGCTTTAACAGAGTGTCTATTTACACTAAGAGTCTGTCTTGTTGGCGAAAGTTATTTACACAAACTCTGCCAACCATTGCCTAGTTTTACCAAAAATTACATAAGAAATGAAGCCAGTAACTGGGACAGTGTTGTGAAGAGTACAGACAGTGGATTTGGCTTTTAATGCAACTGACCCAAATTCAAATCCAACTTTTTCCAATCCCAATCTTCTCAGTATTGTAGTACATTATAAAACAGCACGCAATTATAATGTATGGAGTGTAAATTATCATTTTAACTACACCTACCCTAACCCTACCCGACACTTTCAACTTTTCGATTTATTTCCTTCATTTTTGTGGAAAATAAATGCCTTTCTGATGTGATATGAAATTTTGAAAAGGGAGAAAAAAAGATAGGCAACAGGCGGACACGAAGTCGGTAGATCGCGTCTAAAAGGTTACAGCACGCGTTTTATCACCTACACCACTGGAGCTGTTGTTTGACAGTCATCTTTTGTAGTGTTGACTACCCCAATCACACGTTGGTGGGCAGAGTTAGTGTAATATAGCCTCTGCCAACAAGGCAGGATATTTGCACAAGGTGGACTATTTCCAATTTAATAAAGGGGGAAAGGTATCTAACAGACCAGATGTGATGTCCTCACGTTGATAGGATGGCCTGAATATCGGCCTTGACTCATGTAGCTCTGTTTTCTGTTTCTTCGTTTGGACGTTTGAGGACATTATTATTAGCATGAGGCTGCGTTTTAAATCCACTTACCCCAAAATCTGATGAAAGCACATTGTATGTTGTGAGAACCACATCTTGCTCAGACAGAAGTTTGACAGATCGTTTGCGATCTGCACCGTAGTACAGGTACACCTTTAATGTGACATCAGCTCTGATATGTTGCTCAAACTGGTCCTGGATGGATATGAAGTATAAAAGAGAACAATGTGTGTTAATGATTATTTATTTATTTTTTTTATGAAATGTTTTAAGAAATGTTTTCATGAGCAGATTTTATACACTCACCAGCCAATTGCTAAGGACAGACAGAGGACATACAATCAAAGTGGCTCTGGCCCCTGAGCCCCCACCGCCTCCAGATGGGACCTTACCAGTGCCTACAACCCATAGAGATGGATTCCTGTTAAACTCTCTCGTACAGTAATTAACAAACTGAAGAAATGGTCAAAGTTACACCCACCAGAACCCTTCTTTGCACTCTTTTTCGCAGGCACAACCTGTGAGGAACTGCACTCCAGAGCAGCAGCAAAGTCCACATCATCCAGCAGAACCACTCCTGCAATCGAGAGAATGAGAACATAAGCTGTGACTGAAAGTATATCTAACGCTAAGGAAAGTCTGCCTTTCAGTTTACCTGAGAAATTAAAAGACAGGAAGTAAGGGTACCTTTCTTGGTGTTGGCAGGCTTTTTAGCAGTTTTCATTGTGGTTTTTGCTATAAGACACAAAAAAAGCATGATACAAACATCAAATTGATGAATATTATTATCATTTTTGCATTTTTCTGTAAAAAGGACTTTTTGGGATTAGTTTTTTGTTTAAAAACAAAGAATCATGGTTTCCACAAAAAAATATTAAGCAGCAACTGTTTTCAACATTGATAATAATAATAATAATAATAAGAAATGTTTCTTGAGCACCAAATCAACATATTACAATGATTTCTGAAGGATCACGTGACACTGAAGACTGGAGTAAAGGCTGCTGAAAATTCAGCTTTTCCATCAGAAGATTTAATTACATTTTAAAATATATTACATTAGAAAAGTTATTTTAAATTTCACAATATATCGAATTTTTTTTTATTGAATTTTTGATTAAATAAAATGCAGCTTTTTTGAGCATTCTTTTAAAAATATTTTAAAAATCTTGCCAACCCCAAACTTTCAAACAGTAGTGTACATTGCATCAAGACTCAAAATAGAAACCAACCTTTCTTCTGAGGTACACCTTCCTCATCAGCATGCAGTCTTTTCAAATGGGATGAACTCGCTGGTTCATAAGATTCTTCATGGTCTTCACATATATTAATATAATGACTGTACGGGTTAGTATTCTACATGTAACTTAATAAAGAAAATAAACACATATTTTTTAAGCATTTCACTTCAGAATGGATTGGAGTTTTATAGATTTACATTTTTTACCTTTTGAGGTTGATTTCATTCTGGAACTTGAAGATGATCCTTCCTGAAAAGTGATATTTTTGATATGTTAACAAGTTATTAAAAAACTTGAATTCTACACATGCTTTATCTGTGTTTATTTGTAATATTTCTGGATCTTACACATTGTTCCAGTGGTAGAGGTTTCCCATTGTGGAAATTAGAGACTATCAAGGCAATGGTGGTGAGGGTTTTTCCCTGAAACACAGCATACACATTCTGAGCACTAGTAGGGCTTTACTGAGCACTAAAAGAACAGCATCCAAACTAAGTTCATCTCACCAGCCCCATGTCATCAGCCAAAATCCCACCAAGCACTTTCTCTGGCCTTTCCTTTACAGCAAAGTTAGTGAGAACGTTAAAGTAGAAGCCACTCTTCTCCTCCCAGAATGGGGGCAGATCATTGCTGTTCTCACGAGAGGTCATCCACGAGAGCGCCTGCTTCTGATGTGGGAGCAGGGAAGTGCACACCGCCTGTACAGACAGACATTAACAGAGACTGACTGATGGATGAGATTGACAGTAAAAAAAAAAACTGCTTTGTGTTTTTCTGTGCTCTGACCTCTGCTGGCTCCATTTCTCTGGTTTTATCCTCCATTAAATCATCAAATAGCCTGTCAAAGGCATTCTTCAGCTGATAGAATGTAACAAAAATAAAGTTTTATTAGCCAGTTCATTTAAATTATGAAAAATCATCATAAACATATAGATTGGTGGTTCTCAACTGGTGTGTTGCAGCTCTGTTTGGTCATAAAAAGCAAGGAAAAACAATTCTAAATGCAACTAATTATGTTATCAAATAAAACAAAATGATGCAAAGAAAAAGAAAATATATTATATTAAATATTATTAATATTTTTTCATGTTTGATTATACAGACATTTTTGTTGGGACTGCTTTGGGTCTAGTGTAGAAAAAATAAAATACAATTGAGAACCACTGATCTAGATTTTACCATACAAAGGCATACCAGACAAAGAGAACAATAATTAATCTTGACATCTTATAACTAACATCTGTCACATGAAATTTACCTCTTCTACAGTCAAAGGAATGGCAGACATTTTTGAAGACAAACCGAGCAGGTCTCTACCCAAAGATGTTTGTGTTGTGTACCCTAAGATAATAAAATATCAATTATTATGTGTTCACCAAAGAACATTAAGTAGCAAATAAACAAATTAATGAACCTTTGAACCCGGTGCCAAGTTTGAAACCATGGCGTCTCATCTGATTATGCACAGCTTCTCGGTTCTCCTCTTTGCCCCAGAAGGTGAGGTTTACAGGCATTGAAAATTTATTTGTCTCTCCACAGGGCACAACCCTATTAGGGAGATCAAACACAATAGTAATCTGTTGCAATGAATTTGCAATAAACAACACACACGACAAATCTGTAGAAAAGACACTGAGAAACTACTGTACCCTTCCACCCTGGCCAAATTGTTGTCCATAACGTAGGCCATCGGAGCTGCCAGCTCTTTCTTGATGTGCCCCACCTGACTTCCATACACATTGGTCACCATCACCGCATTTTGGTCATAGGGATTTTGCGGCTGCCTCACCAAGGACACCATCTCTCCTCTACTGACCTACAACACGTCACGGTCAAACAATATTCTGGTTATCAAATTAGATTAAATCCATGACAGAATTATTCAGTTTTACTTTAGCCGCTAGAGGGCAATATACACCGTGCGATGGGACAGGTGTGTAGATCACCTGTTCCTGTCAGCTGATAAGCATGCCAGAAGAATTAAGCGAAATGGCGGGAGAAAATAGTTTATGGTGCATGTTGAACTGCAAAACATAATACTGCAATCTTGTAAATTTTCATTAAACAAAACTGACTCAAAGGCATGTAGTAGCTGTGTGGAAAATGCTTATTTTTTCTGATGAGTTAAATCAGTTCAGTTTCTATCTATTTATCTATCTATCTGTGTGTGTTTCCTACCTTTCCAGTGTAGTAGCGCAGACCAACAACCGTGCCTTGAATTGATCCAATCTGAACATTCTCCTCTGGTAGGTCCTGCCCCGAATCCTCTGTTAAATTTGCTATTTCTTGGGATATGGTCATTGTGCCGCCCACATCCAGGAAATCTATGAAGGCTGGTGATGGAAGACAGCAGAAATTAGAAGTAATTCTAGAGGCGACATCAATTCAACACATTGGGAGTAGATTACTAGAGTGTAGCAGGTTTTACTTTATTCTAGAGTTGACTAGGGAACATCAATAATAATATTCATTTCACAAATGTATTTGACATCTGTTGTTTTTACCGTATCGTGGCGAGGCGCTGGTGGAGGGGTTGTGAGGAGCAGCAGTGCGGGGATTGATGTTTGGTGATTTGTTTGAAGACTGCATGACTGCGATCAAAACACAAACACGAACTTCACTGTGACACTTTATCCTAATCAGAAAAACAAAGCCCCGTTCGAATGTATAATAAAACAGAGTCATGAGTCGTTTACTTATATAAAACGACACATAATTGTAACAAAAATAGTAGTTAATAGTAAAATGCTTAATTCAACTAGAATGAACTCTGGTCATAATAACAAGAGAAGATGGATTAAGTCACACAATTTAGCTGCAGGCCACACTCACCTCCCGAATAGACTCCACTGCGATAAAAGTGTGCTGCAAACTGACCTAAATACAAATGCTACATGAGCGATTAATAGTACAGTGATATACGGGTTTATTGTAGTTCATAGGCTATGTCAAATCTTGATTACCAGTCGCAGTGCCGCGACTGTTTTGAAAAAGCTCGTTTGTTTCTTCTTCCTCAGTTTTTTTTTGGTGGGTGGCTTCAACATTAAGGTGCATTATCACCACCTACTGTGTTGGAGTGTGGACCAGACTTTTACCCACACACACACACACACACACAAAGATGATGATGATGATTATAATAATAATAATAACAAACATACAGAAAATTAATCCTGAATCTAAATTCTTTAAATAGCAGCTCAGTTTCCCACAACAATAGACAGAGCCAACAACAAATTAAAGGAATATGTCACACCTAAAAATCCATAACTCCAGTCTTGTGAAGTGAAAAGCTTTGTGTTTGTAGTAAACAAATCCATTGAGAAGTGTTCTACTTCAAACCATTACTTTCAGCCAAAATACGAATGCTATTGGGTGATTTATAATTCCCTACTCAGGCCCGGTTCCAGCATTATGTTACTAGGGTCATGTGCAATGCATTTTGCATTGCATAGATTGTTTTGGTTATGTAGGCCTATGCTGGCTTGCTTATCGGATAATTGTAAGGGCCTGCAGATAGTGTGTTGGTAACTACATTTTTATTTTATTTTTTTAAATGTGTGCAACATTTTATTTTCTTAATTGGTTATGTATAATGTTTTTATTTGTGTGATTCAAGGGTGCAGGAAGTATTGGGGTGCTGAGGTGCTGCAGTAGGCTATCCACTTTGTCTCAGGTTCATAAACACAACACTTTTTAATGAAGAAATCAATACATTTTAAACCAGTAAAGATTCAATAAGGAATTATCTCTAAATTGTAAGTGGGCTATATAGATCTTATTAAATGCTTTAATTAAATTGTTTTAATTGTACATCATTATCTTTATTTCTACTATTCAATTCCTCTTGTGTCTTGATTGATGTTCAGGGTCTATAAAATTAATGAGGGAGCCAGAAACAATATAACTTTTTCTTTGTATGTTTTGGGGTATGTTATGTATCTTATAGATATATATAGCTACTATGTATATTGTAGAAAAATGTGATATATCTCTACAGTAAATGCATTTAATAAAAAGACAAATTTGTATGTATAATACTTTATTTATTATTAAAAGTTACACTTATCAAGAAGTGTTAAAGTAAAAGAAAACTAAAAGTTCTCTGTAGAAGGAAACAACATTCACAGTATACAAGTTGTTACAATTACAAATTAGTAGTTAAGCAAGAAAATGATCAAAGATTCAGCTCTGACAACATAGTCTCCATAAAAGTTCAATGTAGATTGTAAAGAAAGTTTTGGCACTTGCAAAAGAACAAGCTAGCAAGAAAAGTCATTAAAGGTCGAAATTGTGGTGATATTTCATTTAGAATGATGCATTCTCCACTTTAAGTATCTTAAAACTTTTACCACTTCAAAACTGAACGATCACAATGAGCCTACAGTATGAACATAAAGTACACGCAAAGGGCAAGTGACACAATGATTTTTGGACTGCTGCACGGAACAGTTGTACAATTACAAAAATAGCTTATCATCCTGATATATACTAGAGTTTGCATTTAAATTTGCTGAATATCCTAAATTGGAGCAATGCTGAAGCAAACACATCTTCACTGTATGTAATTGTAAATACACTAACATTTACATTTAAACATTTAATCAAAGGAGTTTTCACACCATCCCAATGCACAGTCAACTTAGTTTCATGTTGTTGCAGATAGGGTTTGATGTTGCAGAGTCTGTAGCTCTTAATAGGCTCAAGTTAATGCTTTAATCAGGTACAGTTTATCTCCATATTCACTGGTAAATATGGGAGCCTTTTTGTAATGTTCCACCAAATCCTCCATGGAGCTGAACTTGCGCTGACCAATGCAGTAGAGTCCATCTTTTAGCTGCACCTTGAAATGCTTGTTCTTGTACACCGCCTTCAGAGAGATGGAGAAGTCGTTTGGCTGGAAAGTAAAAAATTAAACACTGTGTTCACAACAAAGCACAAATGAAAATGTTTGTGACTTTCAGCACAGTCTAATTATACTTTGAGAATTATACTTAAAGGAATAGTTCACCCCAAAATGAAAATTTACTGAAAGTGATTCACCCTCAGGCCAGGCAAGTCAGATGTGAGTTTGGTTCTTCATTGGGACAGATTTGGAGACATTTAGCATTACATCACTTGCTCAATGGATCCTCTGTGAATGGGTGCCGTTAGAATGAGAATCCAAACAGCATCTTGTGAAGTGAAAAGCTGCATGTTTGTACGAGATGAATCCATCATTAATGTGTTTTAACTTTAAACTGTTACTTCTGGACAAAATAATCCATAACAACGCTTCCTTCTGTGAAAAATTCCTCTCACACCAAAATCAAAACTTGTTTGTTTAGAATGGCACTGTTTTCTCTTGTAAATGGTGTTTGATCTGTGTATATTTCTCTCCTGATTCAGACGAGACAAATATTCACAGGAGAAAGTAATGGACAGAGGACTCATATTTTAGCTATTTTGTATGCAGCTTTTCACTTCACAAGACGTTAATTGATAGACTGGAGTTAGGTTGTGGATTATTATGATGTTTTTATTAGATTTTTGCACTCTTATTCTGACGGCACCCATTCACTGCAGACAATCTATTGGTGAAAATGTGATGTAATGCTTAATTTCTACAAATCTGATGAACAAACAAACTCATCTACATTTTGCATGTCCTACATGTGGATGAATATTTGTATTTCCTGTGAACTAAAATGCACAATGTCATGTATACCACCAGAATCTTTTTATATGGTTATAGACAATTAAATTATATCAATTTTGAAGGTGTTTCGTTAGTTTCAATTAAACTGAGTTACCGTAGACTCGCTATCTCTGATGAGGAAGTCACCATCCACACCCTTCTGGTTCAATACCATCTCAGCTTGATGTCGTGTCAATTTGCCATAGTACCATGGATTTCCTCCAAACACTCCGTCCATAGAAGGCTTAATGTCATAGTTTGTAGTAGGTGGTCCTGAAATCTCCAGTTCTCTATGTGTTTTCTGTACAACTGTAACATAGTTCTTGGGCACTAAACCCACTTGCCCATTTTCCTTTCTACACTTCCACCATTCAGGATCGTTCTCAGGTTTCTCCAAAACATCCATAAGTTCATCCTTGTTGAAATTCAGCTCCTCGGCATTGCCGGAGCTGAAATGATAAAGTGCCTGTACAGTCTGCAGAACCTCAGAGCCATTGTTATTGTGCCCCACAGAGGCCAGTCTATCTTTAAGAGAACTCATGGAGTCGGCCCTCATTGTCCCGTCCACATCCTCTGTGACATAATTGGAGGGAAACCATCCAGAATGGCCATTATAGGTTCCTCGCCACCAACCGTCGCTGCACTTCTCCATGACGATGACCCTTGTGCCCTTCACCAAAGACAGTTCATCCTCCCGCTCTGCAGTGTAGTTAAACTTCACCAGCGCAGGCAGATTGAGGTCATATAATCGCTCATCGCAGTCATATTTCTCTGCGCTGGAGGGCAAATCTCGCATGCAGCCTTTCTGCTTCACCTTCCCGATCCCTGCAGAAAGTGTTATGTAATATGAGCATTGATGACAATGATGTTTCTTATAGGCAAACGTGCTATTAAGAAACATAAGATACTAATACTCACAAGCTAGCATAGTCATAATTTACCACTGCAAACGGTAAAATTGCCAAGGTTACACTTATATATACCACAATTAATCCCCCAACCAGACAAATCCTGATATATTTTCCCTTGAAAATGAACCTGAAGCTCCTAAAAGTAACAAAAAAATCGTTTAAAAGGCTGCATCTATGAATTTAATCAAAAATAGAGTAATTTAATATCATTACAGTTTAATAGCCTATAACAGCTCAGTGATAAGTTGACTTAACTTAAAAAAATTGAGGAAACCCATTGCCTTAAAATTTTTAAGTATATGATAATTAAAAAAAATAAGTTAATTGAATTGTCAAGTTCACTTAACTTTTTTCTTTTAATTATTATGTACTTAATAATTTTAAGGCAACGGGTTTCCTCAATTTTTTTAAGTTAAGTCAACTTTCACTTTTTACAGCAGTGTTCTATCTATTATTCCTGTGATGGCTAAGCTGAATTTTCAGCAGTCTTCAGTGTCACATGATCCTTCAGAAATCATTCTATGCTGATTTGCTCAAGAAACATTAATATTATTATCAATGCTGAAAACAGTGCTGCTTATTATTATTTTTTTAATCGATTCTCCATGATTCATTTTTATCAGGATTTTTGATGAATAGAAAATGCATTTATTTAAAATATAAATCTTTTGCAAAATTATTAATGTGTTTGCTGTCACCTTTGATCAACTGTATGTATCCTTCATTTTCAAAAAAGGAAGGAATAAACACATAAAAGCTCATTTACATATAAAAATGTATATGTAAAGTGTATAAGAAGAAAAAAGAAAAATCATGCAAACATATTTTTTATATATTTTATAGAATCATTACTTTTCTCTGTCCCACTTTTGGTAAACTGGTTCAATAACAATGTTCCGGTTACACAATCACAGACTCAACTATCATCTTGTGTCTTCATGACTTGCCAATAAACATGCCATCCATGTTCAACAGGTTTACCCTCTTGCAAAAATTGTTTTACATGACTACTAAATCAAGTCAGGAAAAACACACCCTGAAATTTCAATTTAGTGACTGGGTAATGAAACATCAATTTCTGGGCCTGAATCCACTGGATGAGTCTGTGTCTACACAAACGCTAAAACATACACCCATTCCTGTCAACCTCTCATTCTTCTTTAGGTATAATGTGGATCATAATGAAGATGTAAAGCAACTAATTTGCAACTATTAAGTATCTATCGATCCTCAATATAAATGTCTCTGCATACATATGTACACTCCCGTTCAAAAGTTTGGATTCACCATGAAAGTTTTTAAAAGAAACATGCATGTTCAGCAAGGCATGGATTCAGCTGAAGTTTCATCTCATGCTTTCTGCAGCACTTCCCACAGGTGTTATAGGCTTGTAGGGCATTTCTCACTGGCCTCGCGATCGAACGGTTCCCACAACAGGACAACTTCTTATTTGCTTATTTAAGTTTCGGATTAAACTTTATTTGTGAAACTCTACCTAAAGGCCAGCAGCTTCCCAGAGTCTTCTCCTCACTGTTGCTGATGAAACTGATATTTGACATGTAGTTTTCAATAAAGCAGCCAGCTGAGCACCAGTGAGGGGGCTGTTTCTCAAACTAGAGACTCTGATGTACTCCTCATTTTGTTGTTGTGCAGCAGGGCCATCCACTTCTCTCTGTACTGGTTAGATCCAGTTTGCTCTGTTTTTTCAAGAGAGCAGTTCACAGGAAGTCTTCAGAAGAACAATAGGCTGATGAGTTTCTTCAGAAACATGTTTCTTTTTTGCATGTTGAAACTAAAATTGGTCTTCAGAAATGTGAGTGTACCCAATACTCAAGCAACTAAATAAAGTTTTACACACTTTATCGTAGCACAATCATTTTCAAGGTGCCAGACCAGAATAATAAAATATTACATTTGATATATTTTAAACTTAATATTTAATTTATGCATGTGTTTGCTTCTTAAATTCTATTTTATAATTTTGCACTTTATTTTAAGGTCCAATTCTCAATATTAACAAACAAACCATTAACTATGACTTTTGCTTCAATAAACTCCTAATGTTATGCTTATTAATAGCTGGTAAGGTAGATGTTAAGTTTAGGTATTGGGTATTAGAATGTAAAATATTGTCATGCAGAATATGTGCTTTATAAGCACTAATAATAAACAGCCAATAGTAATATGCATGCTAATAAGCAACTGTTAATAGTGAGAATTGGTCCCTATACTAAAGCGTTACCATAATTTTTACAATTAAAATAGAATTTATAAATGTATACATTTTAAATTATATTTTACATGTTTAAAAATTTTAACTGAACTTTAAAATGTATGTAAAAATGTATAAAATATAATACTGTTATTTCAAAATAATTAGAAAAAAAACAAAAACTGGCCAGTTAAATCAATGGCATTTTGGTTAACAGATGCATGAGTCATGACTATTATTTTTTAAATATTACTTTTAATATTGTCATAACTTTTTGAATAGCATATGCTGCTTGTATATGTCAATTGGACATCCCTTTTATTTATTTATTTTTTCCACTTTTTATTTAAAATTCTCATAGTGATTCCAAACTCTGCTGATATATAGTCGGTGTATGTAAATAACACAATAGTTTATTGGTATACCACACCTATACACTTTTCATCAACTTTCAATCATCATTGCCTTCAAACAGAGATCCATGATCCATACATAAGTACTTAGAGTTGTTTGTACTGTCTATAAAACACAGCTAACTTATAAGAATGTCCAAGAAATGGTAGAAAAGGAACCGCCCTCTCCAAATGAAAAGGAAATCTAATTTTTGCCCATCCATGAACATCAACAGGAAGAAAAAGCAGAAGAGTGATAGAGAAGCTTCCTGTAAAATAAACACCAGCACCAAAAAGTGGGACAGAGTGTTGAAATGTAAAAGAGCCTCGTGATCCAGTTAACTCATTCATATGTGTGGAATTACAGAGCTCATCTGCTCCATCAAAATTAAACTTTCCAAATCCATCCGCACCAGCCAATGTATTCCAAGAAACCATGGAAACATAAAAGTCACAAGCATAAAACTGGAGGGAAACAAGTTGTCAGTGATAAATCACTATCATGGTCATCCGTGACGCAACCAATTCGAGAGGTAAAACCATCAGGAGGATGTGTGGAAAAGCCAATGAAGTTGAAAATTTTATTTCAATGGAAATTCCAGGCAACGGTATAATGAAAGCAGGATCCACACAGATCTTAACTATCTTCATGACGTGACTCAAGGACGGAGCTTGAGGCACTGTGTCCTGTCTGCTTTTGTTTCATTTCCTCCGACAGCCAGAATAACGGCAGCTCAGCTTTCCAGTCAATTTCCCAGTTTTCCACATGCGGAAAAACATTCAAAAGCAGAGATAAGGCACAATTCATCCTAAAGTAAAAACCTTGGCAACACAAAGTTCCATACGAAAAGAGGCCGGGAGCAGCATTGGGACGGTCATAAAGTCTTGGAGTGGACTTCAACTCAAAAGCTGAGATGCAATGAATATAAGGTTCGTAACCGAGTTTGCATACGCCTGACAAAGTTTGCATGTGGCTTTTTTCCAATTTTGCCCTTTTTCCAAAGAAACATAACTCAACATTTTGACTCGACCTAATTTTGCTGTCATCTACCCTCAATATTGAATGAGATCTCTCGTTCAGCCCAGGCTGTGAAAAAGCTGAGTGTGATTATCAATGTAATGTGACCCGTGGCAAGCTGCATTCTCATATCCACGACAGGAACCGAGCGAACGCAGCCAAATCACCCCGCCTTTATTTCTGTTCAGGCTGAGCTCACTCCACCAATGACATCATAAGACAAATAGCCTCTTCACAAACAGATGTAGCGTCCAAGAACTGTCAGCAAAGGTAGCGCCGTTAATTCTCAGAGCGACGGAACACACGCATCCACACGAATACAAACCCTAATAAACTTCAGCATGTGTTTCTATTCACTTTTGACCTCACAGCTGCTCTGTCCTTTTCTTGTCTCATTTCAACCAACCATATATTTTGTTTTGTGGCTAATTTTCCACAACAGATTTTCGAATGCAAAATTACACAAATAAAACTTGAGACATTTTCCCTCTGTGCTGGAATCGGTCACGCCTCTGTTTGGTATACAATAGCCTCTCTGAACTTCCACGGCATACTAATGCACAGAGAGAGAAAGAAAGGCAGACATGGAGAGCTGGCAGGAGGCCATAAGCAGCCTGCAATTTTTCCCCTCTTCTCTTGAATTTTCAAGTTTGGCTATTCAAAAGTGAGCAAACAAAACAAGCGGGGGGAAAAAGCGAAAGCAAATAAGGAGTCTCATTTGTTGAAGTGTTCTGTCCCGTTGCTACTGTTCTTTTGTCCTCCAAGATCCGCTGCTTCACTCTGCCAAGTCACGACACCCCACTGTCTTGTCCACTGTAATACGGGGAATAAAACACTTTGAAATGCTGAATGTGTTACAAAGGGGAAGAAGAACGTAATGAGAGAGAAAGAAACCCCGAGTCAAAGGCCTCAATTATTCATTGCCTCACATCCTTCTGTTTTCCTGCACTAGAAATCTGCGTTGAATTAGAGAGCTTCCGGCCGCCTTCACAGAGCAGCTCAAATTGACAGTAGAGGAGGTTGAAGGGGGCCTGTACGGGTTTCTGCTTTGATTTTTGTTTTTTAAGAGTGTCCAAGCTAGCCCGAAGGGCCTGGTGCTGTTTCCTCCCTCTCTTATGGCCAGTTTTATAGAAAAAAGAAAGTATTTGAAGTACCTGAGTGTTGCCTAAGTGCCTTGTAAAATGTATGTCACTGGTCCCGTGGTTGTGCATATGAGATTATATGAGTGACTCATCCAGGTTTACAACATAAGTCACCAAAAACATATCATTATGCACTTATACTCTTAATAGTTTTCATATTTTTCATATAAAATATTCTGAATAATACCAAACTGAAAAAGACAGGAATTCTTCCATAACTGTGCACATGCAGTCTTATCTGCTCACTTTCAGCTGATCATAGGTGGCAAAATAACCACAACAGCCAAACAGCCATTACAATGGGCTGACAACACAAGTCACATCCAGTATGAAGAAGCTGACAGACACAGTTCTTTCTTCAGAGATTTAAGTTAGTATGTCAAAAGTACATGCATACAGGGTAAAGGCAACAACTGTAGTAAGCAAAAGTGTTATTTTAGTCCTTCAGTGGAAAAGATGATAAATATGTACTCACGAAAGAAGTGTTTGAAAAGGTTGGCCATATCCATTCCCAGCTCTGCGAGCAGCCCCCCTCTCTCACACACTACCGCTCTCTCTTTCTCTCTCTGTAACAGAGCAGCAGCTATTCCATGAGAACTTCCTGAAAGTCCAGAGTTATTGACAGAGCGACTCTCCACCCCACACACATGACTTTCCTCAGCCAATGGCAGTCAAGGGGTCCTTTCTGTAGACTCTGTAGTGGCTGGCTGGGCCTCAAACACCTACAGGATTTTCTGTGGAAACTCAAGGCAACTATGTATATCACTATTATAAGTTAACAAACAGAGTGCAAGCCCTGGTGAGCCATATGTGATCATTTTATTCTAGTTTCTCTTCTTTGCATTTCACCTCTAGTCTAGCTTTCTATTAAACTTATAATATTGTTGGCTTTTTTAAGAAACTGGCAGTTCAGATGTGGGAGCAGTTATAGTTATAGGACTTATATTTCATAATGATAAATATTAAAGGAAAATGTGTGGTTCTTAGCTGGTGGCCTCAAAATAGGTCACAATGCAAGTTTAAGTTGAAACACTAAAATGATTATCTGGGGTGAAATGAAATCTAAAATTGAAAAAAATAAATATATAAAAATAAATAATAATAATAGTAGTGGTAACAATATAAATGACAAAAGCACTTTAAAAATTAAACTAAAAAAACTAAGAATTCAAATCAAATAAACATAAAAGCCAATTCAGAATATTAATTAAAACTGCATAAATAATACTAAATAACACTTTCTGAAACCCACAACATGAGTGATCCAAACAGTGAAAGTCCTAATCAGCATACTTGTAATGGTGCTCAATTATTCAGATTTGAGAACCGTGAATGACTGTTGAATAAACACTTTTTACGATACACATTTTTCCATAACAGCCTTACAGAAAAAAGAAAAAGGAAAAAGAAAAAAAAATCCACCTTACATCATGATTAAGCCAAATTGAACAGATTAAGAAGAAGCCTTGAGAGGAACTGCAAGTCTCAGCGAAACCCTGGGGCTGACAACAGACAAAATTTGAACATTTAGCGCCCTGTTTACAAAGTTTTAAATTTTCCTATTCAACTTATGTCATGTTAAGAATTTGGCATAATGAACCTATGCAGTTCATGATAATATTGGTAGCACTTTATTTTACAGTCCTGTTCCTCATGTACATACGATGTACTTATTATAGTAATTACAATAACTAGGTAATAACTAAGTACTAAGCCTGAACCTAACCCTACCTCATGTAGTATTACCAGTACTTTCTTGGGTAAGTACACTGTAAGTACACATATCGTAAAATAAAGTCCAACCATAATATTATTACATTTTATTGACATTTTATATGATGAACAGTTCTGATATTGTGTTGGGTCTGATGTTGTGTCTGGGTCATGAAGCAAAACTAGATGAGTAGCACTGATCTATAAATTAGAGAGTGAATCTATAGGCTGTACTGCAGTTTTATTGACCAAATGTAGCTCTTCATGGGTCATTTAATAGTTGGTCCCCCAGTGGATCAATATTGTGTGTAATGTGAGCAAACTACACTGAACATGAGCAAGTTCTCACAGCTTTCCCAGCTGTCATCTGTTTACAAACCTGCAGAGCTATTGTGAAAGAGAGGCTGCCAAATGCACCTCTGGAGCACCTGGTCCTGTGGACAGAGCTGTAATTTAAGGGAATGAGGTCACAGTTAAAGGGAGCCGAATTGCTTCCTGAGAGGTGTGAGAAGGTTCAATGACTGAGAAAAGGGACAGGCACGGCATCCATGTATAAGAGATGTATAAGAGAAAGAGGCAAGATAACTCTAAACCCCCATGGAAACCCATTTTCACCACAAAAGAAAAAAGTCCATGCTTTTGTAAATCATAATTCTAACATAAAAAGTGGTAATTATGATATAAAAAGTCAAAATTATTACATAAAAAGTTAATATCAAAAGCTAAAAAGTAATAATTATTTTTTTATAATTTTGTTTTATTATTTACTTTTTATCTCATAATTTACCTCATAAATGAATATCACTTCCACTTTATTTTCTGTCAGTAATTTTAATTGATCTAATACATTAACGTTTTGACTTTTATTTCATAATAATCATAATTTAGTATCTCATAATTTAGATGTTTTTTTTAGAAACTTTTATCTCAGAATTATGATTTATTATGTCACAATTTTTGACTTTTTAACTCATAATTGTTTAGTATCTCATAATTTTGACTTATTTCACAATTATAATTTAGTATCTCATAATTTTGTCTTTTTATCATTATTATGACTAATTCTCTGATAATTGTCTTAGTAAAATTTACTTTTTATTACATAATTATGATTTAGATTCTCATCATTTAGAATGCTACTCTCAAAATTATGACTTTACCTGATACAATTTGTCATAAAATTTGTTTGTTTTGTTTAATCTATAATTGGTTTAGTTTCTTATAATTTATCTCATTATGTTTAGTGTCTCTCAATCACTTCATCTGCCATGTCTGATTAGACAACAGTGAGACATCTTGAACAATCACAGCACCTGAAAATGAGCCTCACTTTCACTTTATTTTCCTGTAGCAGCTTGAAAGGAAGGATAACAGAGCCCACATAAAACCACAAACACTTCAGCGTTTGTGACCCATCCAAAACCTACAAATGCATGGCAGCTGTTTACTACAGGAAATGCCTGCAGCTGCCCTGCACTGGAAACAAGGGCCAACGTGCTGGGCTTGTGTGGATTTCGTGCAAATAAATAATGGAATAACAAATAAACTGCCAAGCATTCCAAGAAATTTGTTTCAATATATATCCTTTACTATTAAATCCTCTCATATATATTTATATATATATATATATATTCAGAGACATTTGCATTATTTGCATTTGCATTTGCACTTCCAAAAACACAGGCTAAATCGCAAAATACATGACCTTTATCTTTCCATGATCCTGGTCCTATAAATAATGGTCCTCTTTTAAACTGTAAACTTAACTATAAATCTAGCCCTAATTGCAGACTAGTCTTACATAACCAGACTTTTGATGATCAGCATAAAGTCTGGTCCAGTCTGTAGCTTATTCTAAGAACTGATCTACCAGAACAATATGATACTGCTGATATAGCAATAAACAATAGACCATAAAAAATTAAAATAACACTTTGCAGTGTCAATCTGTGATCAGCTGTACAGAAAGAATTGATGACATGAGAAGGAATTTGTGTACAAATACGTAATTTATGATTATGTACATGAAGTCAGTTCTGCTATACAGTCTGATATATGTCCTCAGGATCCACTTCAATCAAAACAAATGTTCTCACTTAACTGCTGGACCATTGCATCATTTCAACTGTCACTAATGAGGCAGAGTAATCTTAAGAGTGTAAAGTTTCTAAATTACAAATTATCAGAAAAAAAGGGAACATCCAATCGATGTGGTAGGCCAAGTATAAACCAAACCATGTGTGCTCTGACTCTAAACACTAAGGCCTCCTTCCTAACAGCACTGAACTTCTGCTTTGAGAAGCAGCGTTAGACACGTCTCACACAGTGGGGATGGGGAGAGAGTGGGCGGCATCCACAGAGACATGGGTTTAAGGGACAAAACAGACCAAAACCAGAAACGTGAGAACTTGGGAATATCCAAAGCTATAAAGGCAAAGCTGCTTGTATGAGATATATGACATGTGACACTTCACAGCAAAACCCTCTCACTTCAGGCTTACACATCCTGTTTCAGTTCCCCCTTCAGATCTCTGTGGATCATAAAGTTGCATTATCTGATACTTTTCAGGAGACCTACAAATCATCTGGCGTGCCTGGAAAGACCTTGATACAATTAAATAAAAAAATTAAATAAAAATCTCAGTCTTCCAAAGGTACTTTTTTATTTTATTTATTTTTTAATATTATTTTTGTCGAACAGCGTGAGATAGTACATGCAGTGCTAATGATCATTCTTTTGCTAAGTTCAAACACATCAGAGGATCCTTTCAGAATGTAGCTGTTTGTCTGATGATCACATGTTTTCAAGCAATGTGTATTTTTTGAATCAGGCAACTCAGTGAACAAACTCTTAAGAATTAAAAGTCCATCTGTGAGTGATATTGTGAGATGTCCACCGAGGGGGGAAAAAAAAGGACCACATCTGCAACTTATGAGGCCTCTGAGCAATCACTTCTCTACAGTCAGAGAACTACACTCCAACACACACTCAGATTTCAGTGAGCCAGCAGGCTGCCATTCTTTGAAGCTGCGGTAACAACACTGATTGTCATAGGTCCTTGATCCAGACTTGTTTATTTCTCAAGGGAGGCAATAAATGCTTGCACATGATGTTATACCATGAATTCAGCCTTGTGCTGATGATATCAGAAAACCTACAAATCTAAGCCTACAAATTTCTATATGCTGACATGAATGTGTTTGAGTGTGTTTGTTATGAGGATATGGTTTCACGCTGAGATGAATTCATACAGTTCAGATATAAAATAGAATGTATAAAATATTTTTATATATATTTTGAACTGTGTATTGGTTTAATTGGTCATTTTAAACTTAAAAAAGTATATGGGAATATATATATATATATATATATATATATGTAGCCTAAGCAATAAGTACTCAAGGCCTTGCTGTAGCGTCGTGCCTAACAACGCCCTTCAGTCTTGATTTATTCACGATACAGCACGGCCTCGAGTATCTTATTGCTTTTATAAAACGGTTACCACACAATAAAACAATATTGAAACCAAACATTTATGCATTGAAGTGTTACTTTTTTGCAGCAAGTTCGTTAAATGCTGTCATAAAAAATAGTTCCTGACAGCAACAGTAAACGGCAAGAAAATGTTCCAAACATGCCTCTCATCTAATGGAGCTTAAATAAAAACAGAGAATAGGAGCTCTTATCATCCGCCATGTCATTTTTTTAACACCATATGATATTTTCTCACACACATACGTCTATACTTATCTCTCAGCATGAGAAAAGGTGTTTCCCGTTTTGTTTGTTTTTGTTTAAAAACAGACCGATTCGCTGCACAGGGCGAGTTTGCAAGCGTCATTACAGTGTAAACTGATGGACATATAGACATACAGAATCATACCTGAAAAAGAAAACTAATAAATACAGTAATATTGCCTCCTCACTTCGGAAACTGTGGTCTTTCACACAGACGCGCGCCGCACACACATCAACATATCACACATTTAGACAGGGAAGGGCGTGGTCTCAAAATTAAAGATGAAAGATGCAACTTAATGCCAGCAGCGGTCACTCATACTTCATTAAATAAATAACAAACAGCTAATATTGCCGAAATACATAATACACGGAACAGCTTTAATGCTATATTATTGATTGTTTATGCTGCTAAGGGTGTTGCTCAGTGATACACAGAACCGTTGGGCAGGGTTGCCAGGTTTTCTCAGTAAAACCCGCCCAATTGCTACTCAAAACTAGCCCAAAAATGGCCCAATTGCTTTTCAGGGGGGATCCCCTGGTAAAAATCGTATTCCAGGGGGTGAAATACACATTTTTTGGCGGGTTCCCCTAGTAAAAGTCGCATTCCAGGGGCTAAATATTAAATTATTCGGGTCGCCTCAACCCGCGTACATGAAAAACATCCCACTGAAAGAGTGCTAAAGTAGCAACTTGGCAACACTGCTGTTGGGTGAAGCGGTCATCGCTGTGCTGTATCGTGTGAATAAAACACAGCAGCTGACATGCTAGCATAACCAAATTTACAGTGTTTACTAGTTACCATATCAACATTATATAGAGAAAAAAATTGCGCCAAAATTCAAAAGTATTTTGAAGATATCGCTGAACATTTATTTTACCATAGTAAAATGAAATTTCTGGCTTAAGTAAATTTTTCATCTGAGTTTTTATTACTAATTTAAAATGAGACAAATCTGCTATTATTTTAATCTCCAATCTGTTATTTATCAGTTTAGATCAGTTTTTTTAATGCCTTGACAACTAGCAGAAGACACTAATCGGTGTTGCACAGATGGGGTAAATCGCGTTACAATCTGCCCTGCCGTGACATTAGCGATGAAATTCACACTATTTACTTTAATACATTTTAATGAGAAACGCAAGAAACAGGTGAATAAAGACTGACAATCATTGGTTAATGTTCAGAAATGATTATTTCAAGACATGTAAAGCATTTTGGCTCGTTTATGTGGGCCGTCCCAGGCATGGTTGCAATATGTTCATTGTCGAACTCAAAAATCAGATTACTTTTAATTATTAAAAAAACGCCATTATTTTATTTAAAATAAATAATTATTTTACTTTATTGACAAAATATTTTAGTTTGTCTTTTATATATTGTTTTCATAAGATCAGTTAACATTTTAGGGTGTCATATGGTCATGTTACAACGTGCCCTCAGCTGTTACAATGTACCCCACCTATGGGGCATGTTGTCACCTTTCACTTCCAATTTTTGAGGGTAAATAAAGAAAAACGTATACACTGTATTTATGAAACAATGCGACATATTTGTACTAGACAAGTGTGAAATTACTGTGGATAAAAAAAATTATACTCTGAACACGAAGTGGATTTACACAATTTGAGAAAGTCAAAAAGAGTTACTTTGTGCCCGCTCTATATATATATTTATGCATACAATGAATTTATATATATATATATATATATAAATTCATTGTATGCTTTTTATCATTTTTTAAATCACTGTTAAATTAACATTATTAAAATATAAATTCACCTGCTTCATTCGTTTTAATGTAATTTTTTGGTTCATTCCTACCACCTTGTGGAGATTGTGCAATATTCCTATAAAACATTCAAAACAAGGACAAACTATTGTGCTTGAAGAATTTGATTCTTTTTATAGCTTAAAATGAAGTGTTCTCATAAAAAAATGCACAGTGAAATAAATGCATGCTTTTTATTAAAGAGAAAACAAATCTTTGAAAATATTTCAGTTTGAAACAGTACACTATTTGATGTTAATTTTTTAAAGACACAACAGGGACATTTTTAGATTTGAGTTAAGATACTTCATTCCTGTTTCTGGAAAAAAAAAAAAAAAAAAATGTTGCAAGTGACATTATTATTATATGAACAATCCCATGTTTGCATGGATCATGCAATGGCTTTTTTTTTTTATTCCCATAAAATGAATGTTATAAACACAATGCCTCTGCAATGCTATATACTTTGTCAAATAATTTGGACCTGCTGAACAGACTATGCAATCTTTTGTCTTTAACCTCAAATATGAGAATACCTTGCCAAAACATATTATTACAGTACAAAACTTAAAACTTTTTCATTTCTGGAGTGAATACGTACATGACTCGAACATGACTCCCTCAATATTTCTCAATATACTGGAAATCACAACATCATATGCCAACAGAAAAGCTCTGGCAGACAGCAGTCTGAATCACTGTTGCCAAAACTGATTTGATTCACTCAGGCTACTCCGGCTGCGCCAAAAATTGTTGCTCTGACTGCTTCTCAGGGCCATATAGTCACTAAATACCAACAGAGGGCACTCTTGACCATGTCAATTTGGAAAATAGTGTATATTTATGAAGATATCCCATGTTGTCATTGCAGCTCCTCTGCACAGACATTTATTTGGATGTACTACCTAATGAAACATGATATGACACAGCTACACATGGATAATTACTTCATAATGTGCAATAAGAATCAGTAACCTCTTTGAGCTTCACATAATACAACATTCAAAGACAACTTCACAATGGCACTTCATCAATGAATAAACTTTACATAAACTTTACATAGATCTTTTTCTCAAACATTCACAATAACCTCTGTGCACTCTTAAAAATAAAGGTTCTAATGGGATTTTTTCAGAGATGCCACAGATTAACCAATTTTGGTTTTTTTTTTCTTGCTGTGAAGAACATTTTAAAAATCTAAAGAACCTTTTGTGCAATTAAAAGGTTCCCTGGATGATAAAAGTTCTTCATGGAACCACAGATGCCAATGACCCTTTGTTTTTAAGAGTGTGGGTACCATTAATTCAAGGTCTGAAAAGTCAAACTCAACAAACATATTTCTAAAACAATAACTTTGATCACTTTATTGGCGAGTCAAGGATCTCTTCATACTCCTGTCTTTTGCTCTTGCCCACCCAGTAAAGCTTTACAGCCGTAAGCACGATAACACTGATGATGATGATGAGACCCCCGATGATGTCATACACCGAGGGCACCATGTGGAGCACAATCAGCTGCAGAAGCATAGCCACAACAATCTCCATATGCTGAACCGTGCTGACCAATGCGGGATGGAACTTGTTGAGGGCGTAATAGACCCCCAGGAACGCCACAGTGGAGCAGACACAGATGCCGATTAGATACCCCCACGTCTCTCCGTCCAGTGGAATGATGGGCTCCTGCAGGATGAACATAGTGGACACTCCCCACAACGTTCCGGTCCAGCCAAAGGTGAAGAGCGCAGTCCACATGCTCACCCTCTCTTTGATGGCGCGGTATATGATCATGGACAGGGCGGCCATTAAACCTGCCATCACCGTCATGGTGTAGCCAAAGGCCTCCTTCCAGAAATCCAGAGATCGGTGCTCACCTACGATGTTGGGAATCATGACCAAGCAGAGGCCGAAGACGCTACTGACAACCGTCACCACGTCTGTCATGCCCAGTCGCTCGTCGATGAGTAAAAACGCCAGTATGGCGCTGAAGACCGTCGTGGTGGCTCTCCACATGATGGTGCCATTGCTGGGCGGGACGATGGCGAAGGAGGTATACGCACACGTGATTGAGATGACATTGCACACGCCATAAAAGAAAAGACGCAATCTGTAGCCTTGAGGCCCGAAGGGAGGCTCCTGGTAATAAAGCACCACGGCGATGGACAACACCTGGATGACGGAGCGGATAAAGAGAAGCTCCAGCGACGGCACCCTAGAGCGGTCAGCAGCCAGGCGTGTGATGAGAGCCACGCAGCCGTGGGCCAGAGCCGCACCGAACAGAGCGGCCCATGTCATGCGTGAGGCGAACACAGAGGCCTCCCCAAAGCTCTGCAGCTGACCTCCGACCCCTTTCTCCTTTTGGTCCCCAGCCGGTTTGGACCGACTGTCAAGCGCACTGAAAAAAGTCCTGCCTGATTTGCTGTCAGTGAGGTGCTTCCTGTCTGAGGTCTCTTCGACAAATGAGCCAAAGTCTTCAAAAGATGGAGCGTCATCATAGCCCTCGTCTCCAGGCTGGGGAAAGTGAGTGGCGTATTTGACTGTCACTGTGTTCGGGTGGATTTTAACTCTCTTCTTGGAGCCAAGAAGATGCTTTGATGGTGAATCCTCCATTTTCTTACAATACCAGCTGTCGAGTAGCTCCTGAATGTTAAGAGAAAAAATTGTTCACAAATGAAATACTTAAAAATTAAAACAAGATGTACAGCTCAATACATCAAGCAATGCTTTTAAATTGACTGAAATCTCACAGAGAATGACTTCTCAAGCAAAGCTATGACATATAAGCGTCCTGGTGTTCTGGAAGTATTTTTGGAACTGGATCGATGACTATTACTCACACTGACTTTACCACAGCATTAAACCTAAGGCAAACTCTTTCTTTACAAAACCTGAGATTAGTTCATATTATATGCTTTTTAATTTTACATGCAGGTAAGAACTGTAATATGGTGAAATATTATTACAATTTAAAATAACTGTCTGTAATCATTTCTATTTCAAAATGTAGTTTATTACTGTGATGCCAACGCTGAATTGAAACAAGTCTTTGCTGAATAAAACTATTAATGTCTTTGAAAAAAAATAATAATTACCTCAAATTTACCTCAAATTTTTAAATGGGAGTGTCTATGTCAATAAGTGCAACCTATAGTGAGACTAGTTTTCACAAGGGTTTTATATAAATACATTTTAAAATCAAATTTATAAGCACCTATAAGCAGGTAAGTCAGTAAGTTCACAAATGTGTTTTTCTCTATGTAGTTTTCCATAGTAATAATCATATTTAATTATGATATTTTTTGTTAATTCTATATCCTTCAAGGATGAGGCTATTTTTCATACATTTCTGCCTGAGGCAAGTTGTTTCTTGTGTTTTAACTTTATTCAATTTATTAACAACAGCATCCTTTGGTCAAAACAATATTTTTGCATGTTACCTTTTGCAGCTTCATAAATTGTTTTGTGTTTCAAAATGGTTTTAGACTACTTTTTACATTTTCTTTCTTCTCCCGAGAAAAAACAAAGCCTTTTATTGTCAGTTAATCAAGATATTTATCTACAAGAACTGACTCTCAGAAATAAACCTACACCTGAGAGTAAAAAAGTGTGACAACTAGCCCCGCTGGCTCCTACAAGCTATTTTGAGAACATGGTCAATAATGACGCCTGCTTCGATGATGTCACATGACGCAGAAAGCAGAGGAAGAAGTTGTCATATATGAGTGACATTTAGCAGAGATGAACCGATTTCACTGATACCGATTTTATGAATGAAGCAGGAGGCACGCTGTGTCTAGTAGCCTACTACAGCACTGAATGTACTCACGCGCCTCCTGTTACCAATTCATGCCTAACATACATGATCATTTAGCATTGAAAGGCTACCTGATATATATGAAACAATATGGCCATTTATTAGAAGGTAAGTCGGATATCTCTATCATCTATCAAGACCACCTGCGCAATGACCAAGAAAAACAAAGAAATCTCACCTGTCCTCTCAGATGCCCCTCGCCACTGAAGATCCGCGAATTAATCTATTAAATCCAGCGATCATTGTGAGGCAATATGTTTAGTCTTCCCATGTCCTTTCTTTCTGTATGGAAACGCTTATAGATTTTCTCTAAATAAATAGGCTAATAGCAGGGCGCCTCCGCCTCCAGTCGGCTCGCAGCAGGTCTCTCAGAGGCTTCTCTCGCAGGATGCTGAAGGGACGTTGTTTCTGGATGGTGAGATCTCAGTCGAGCTGCATGCATGGACTGTGATGAGGAGCATTTGCTCTAAGAGTGCGTCATCATTCAGGAGGAGCGTGTCATTGACGCAGTAAAACTTCACCTAACAACATTTGAATCCGCTCTAATATCATACATGAACAGAAATGAATAAATTGAGATATTTTATTAAAGTTCCATGTGTAGGCTAATTTCAGAGCGAGGTGAGTAAAGGCTCGAGACAGGCTCGCCCAAATCGTTCATTTATCAATAAGTATGAAAACTATATGGCTTTATGCATTTTTGATAAGATTTACCATAGATGTATTAAAATATGTTAAACAGGCCGTGAGCCAATTATATTAGTGGCTTTTGCTAAAAAAAAAAAAAAACACATGCAACAAGCATTAATTCTGTTATTTTTAGAAGAGTCCTTACAAGTAAATTATTAATTACAAAACAATATATATGGCTACAGTTTTATGCTGTTTATCAAAAATAATTAACTTGTGTAAAACACAATATTTGTGACCCTGGACCACAAAGCCAGTCATAAGGGTCAATTTTTTTGAAAATTGAATAAATAAGCTTTCCATTGATGTATGGTTTGTTAGGATAGGACAATATGTTTAGATACAACTATTCGAAAATCTGGAATCTATCTGAGGATACATAATATTGAGATAAACGCCTTTAAAGTTGTTCTTAGCAATGCATATTACTAATCAAAAGTTAAGTTTTGATATATTTATGGTAAGAAAATTTACAAAATATCTTTACTTTTTGGCATAAAGAAAAATCAATAGTTTTGACCCACACAATGTATTTTTTCTATTGCTACAAATATACCCGTGCTCACATTTCTATATAGGCTACATAAATTTGTAGAGCAAATAATTCTGTAGTATGCATGATGGGTAGCCTCAGTCACCATTCACTTTGATCATATGGAAAAGAGATGCATTGAAAATTGATTGCGACTGACAGTTCATAACATTCTCATTCTCAATAACATTTTGTTTTTTCACTGAAAAAAGAATGTCATACATACAGTTTGAAACAACGTGAAAGTGCACTTGTTCTGTCTAGAAAATGAGAAGCACACTTGCCTTTTCAAACAGTTAAAAGATGCTTTAAATGTGATCAGGAGCAAAGAACTGCATCATTCATATTTCATGATATGATATGATCCCTGTGACTTCTGTTACTATAATGAGGGGAGATCTCAGCATGTTTTGACCTCTCATAAGCTGACTGATTATCTGACACAGCTGTGTAACCCAATATTTTAAAATAAAAAGGTTTAGTATATTTTTTCTTCAAGAATCTCTTGTCTTGCTGGTTGGATTTTTGCTTGTCTTTTTAATGAAGGTTTAAAAAATCTTGTCTATCATGTCTTGAGTGAGTTTGTTTTGCTCCTCCATTGGTAACTAGATAGCCTTTAATATTTATTATAACCAAGGGTGTATGAAAATAGCAAGGCCCTGTTTCCATAGTAACTACACCAGAGAGTTCACTACCAACCCAGAGGACCAGCCATTTATCTTAAAGTGTTTATTTTTCATGTTTTAAATAGGCTGCCCGTGAAGCTCCCTGAATAAACAACACATGGGCAATTTTCTACATGCTATCAACACTACACTCATCGAGACACTAATACCAACCCTCCTTCTGCTGTCACACCGGGTTAATGAGGTTTTCTTGAGTCACACAGGAAGCTACATCACACACGCACTACTCATTAGTGTTTGGTTCCATTGTTTTCACAGATATTGGGGGTGAACCAGGACAATTCTGCCTTAGTGTCGACTTTCACCTCTAATGAATTAAAAATGCATAAAGAACACTGATTTTATGTGAGATACCTGAATGCTCTGTCTGTCAGCGACCGTTTTGCTGTCGTTGTGACAGATCATTGAGTGTATAAACCTCAAACACCTCTGAGCTCTTTTCCGCTCTGTGCTGGTGTGGAGAATGATGGATGAAACTCATTCCGCAGACACAAAGAACAACGTGTCAATGCTATTTTCCCTGCAGCACAGTTTAGTGCCCTTTGATGACACAGTATTAAATGATAAAACTCATACATATTATTTAGCTTTCCTTTCTTTAAGCTTAATGTTTTACTCTGTTAATTAAAAAAACAAGCAAAACCAATATTTTCATTTTTGATGGCACACAAACAAATTAAGTTTTAATTTAGGTTTCATGAGTTCAACAGGTTTTCTATAGTTATTCAACTTTTAAAGCATATTGGAACCTGCCTAGGTGCCTCCTGGGATATGTGTATCCCTGTTTGGGAATTACTGTAATTATTATTATTTTTTCTTTTACGGTATAATAGGCAGTCTGTGCCCGGTACTTATTTTGGGTGATTATATATGATGGAAATGAATGTACAGGTGCATCTCAATAAATTAGAATGTCGTGGAAAAGTTCATTTATTTCAGTAATTCAAATCAAATTGTGAAACTCGTGTATTAAATAAATTCAATGCACACAGACTGAAGTAGTTTAAGTCTTTGGTTCTTTTAATTGTGATGATTTTGGCTCACATTTAACAAAAACCCACCAATTCACTATCTCAACAAATTAGAATATGGTGACATGCCAATCAGCTAATCGACTCAAAACACCTGCAAAGGTTTCCTGAGCCTTCAAAATAGTCTCTCAGTTTGGTTCACTAGGCTACACAATCATGGGGAAGACTGCTGATCTGACAGTTGTCCAGAAGACAATCATTGACACCCTACACAAGGAGGGTAAGCCACAAACATTCATTGCCAAAGAAGCTGGCTGTTCACAGAGTGCTGTATCCAAGCATGTTAACAGAAAGTTGAGTGGAAGGAAAAAGTGTTGAAGAAAAAGATGCACAACCAACCGGGAGAACTGCAGCCTTATGAGGATTGTCAAGCGAAATCGATTCAAGAATTTGAGTGAACTTCACAAGGAATGGACTGAGGCTGGGGTCAAGGCATCAAGAGCCACCACACACAGACGTGTCAAGGAATTTGGCTACAGTTGTCGTATTCCTCTTGCTGGTGTTGGTCCATTGTGTTTTTTGAAAACCAAACTCACTGCACCCGTTTACCAAGAAATTTTGGAACACTTCATGCTTCCTTCTGCTGACCAGCTTTTTAAAGATGCTGATTTCATTTTCCAGCAGGATTTGGCACCTGCCCACACTGCCAAAAGCACTAAAAGTTGGTTAAATGACCATGGTGTTGGTGTGCTTGACTGGCCAGCAAACTCACCAGACCTTGTCAAGAGGAAAATGAGAAACAAGAGACCAAAAAATGCAGATGAGCTGAAGGCCACTGTCAAAGAAACCTGGGCTTCCATACCACCTCAGCAGTGCCACAAACTGATCACCTCCATGCCACGCCGAATTGAGGCAGTAATTAAAGCAAAAGGAGCCCCTACCAAGTATTGAGTACATATACAGTAAACGAACATACTTTGCAGAAGGCCAACAATTCACTAAAAATGTTTTTTTTATTGGTCTTATGAAGTATTCTAATTTGTTGAGATTGTGAATTGGTGAGTTTTTGTTAAATGTGAGCCAAAATCATAACAATTAAAAGAACCGAAGACTTAAACTACTTCAGTCTGTGTGCATTGAATTGATTTAATACACGAGTTTCACAATTTGAGTTGAATTACTGAAATAAATGAACTTTTCCACAACATTCTAATTTATTGAGATGCACCTGTATATGATGAAAATGAATGATTCAATGATCAAATTGTTATTCATTTACAGATTCTGGCAAAGGCTTAGTTCTCACTTTATTTCCTTTCATTCTCTGCAGATTTTTAGTTTTGACATTAGTGTAAAAACATAAATCCTTGACGTATCCCTGGAATTGTGGGGATATGAGGACAAGGACATAATAACAATGTCTCAAAGTGACAACAGCTCTGCGAGGCAGAAGCAGAGTCAGAGATTGGACAAGGCAGTATGAAAAAGATTATATAAAAATAAATTATATATTACTCTAAAAAATGCTGAGTTAAAAACAAACCAATATGGGTAATTTTGGCAACCCAGCACTGGGTCAAAATGGACAAACTCCCAACATGCTGGGCTTTTGTTTGTTTAAACAGCATAATGTCAATGTCAAAGAAAGGCAAAATAATCAAAAGGTGAAGTATTGATAAGCAAAAACACTTAGAAATACATAAAAATATCAATATTAAAAATAAATAAATCATAGAATTTTTAAGTTTAATGTAACAAAATTTCAAACATAAAATATTGTTTGTGTGAGAGGCCTCAATAAATTTTCCACCAGCCATTAATCTATAACATTAGACTTCAGAGACAGATTTGGTCTGCCCTACAGTATGTGACATGTAATGAAGTGTCATTCCTTCAAAAGTCCAGACTGAGCCTTGCACAGAACATTCTTTGTGTAAAAACTATTTAACAAACTGGAATCCAGGGTTTTTGCACAACAGGGTTAAACCTGGTTAAACCAGATCCTGAAGAACCAGTAGCTTCACCATCCCTCACTGTTTGTTTGCACTGGGCAAACAGGCACTCTGTAACCGATAGCCCCACTCTCATCTCATGAGCTGCTCATAATGAATAGACTGCATCTTCTCCCTGTTATTTTGAAAGCATTAAATACATTAACTCACTCCACTCAAGTAGGCACAAAGAAAATACTGATAGAGTAAAACAGGAAAGTGATGCAGCAGAATCAATAAACTCTCATTTGACTAAACAGAATAGATATTTTTTCCTTGATTCACCTCTATTCAGTCAACATTTCTTTATGCTCAATAACATATATCAAGGTAAATAAACTAAATTGAATATCAAACTATACAATCGATCAGTAACAATTTTATCAAACAAACAGATTTATAAAATGATTTAACAGAGTTTAGATAAAAATACAAATAGATCCTTGTTATTCCCGGGACATATTCAGAAAATATTTCATAACATACAGCTCGGCATGCTAACATGCAAAGAGGATGAAGTTTTTTTCACTGTGCACAAAGACAGCAGGTGTCATTATAATTCCAGGAACTGCAGGCAGGATACAGCTGACTTGTTGAATGAGCACACTGAAACACAGTTGGCACTCTTGTGAAATGCACTGTAAAAAATAAGTGTAATTTTAACTGTAAAATTTTGCAAAAACGCTACGGAATTAAAAAAAAAAAAGGTTTAACAGTAAGTTCCCGTACTATATACAGGGAAAAACTGTAAAAGATCTAACCAGACATTTCATGTAATTTTACAGTAAAATGCTGTTAATTGTACAGTTTTTAGAAGTAAAAAATAACAAATCAATGTATAATTTACAGTTTTTTAATAGTTTTTGTTATCAGTTATGTACATTTGGGCTTAATATTACATCTTCTGTTGTTTAATGAAAGTTTATTGAATTATTTAAGCATCATGTGTGTTACCATGATGGTGTTTTGTGTTTGCATGAATGACTCTGTGCACCTTCTATATATATATATATATATATATATATATATATATATATATATATATATAGCAAATTACAGTTTTATACTGTAAATTTTACAGTTTGTTCTGTAAATGTGTTCACATTTTTTCTGAATTTTTTACAAAATTATTCTGGCAACCACAGCCGCCAAAATGTTTTTGTAAAAACTGCAGAATTTTTTTTTACTTTGTGTGTAATTGTAAGCATTTGTCGTGTTATATCGTTTCAGTAATATATTCTTGAACATATTAATGATACATAAGGATATTCATCATACAGATACTGAAATATTACATACACCAGCTCCTGTCTACTGTGGTACATGAATACAGCTGTTCTGTAGTGTGTCAGCAGGGCACTTAAATACTTAGACTGTTTTTACAAGTCTACTCTGAAAAGAAACTGCCACATACTGTATCCTTATCTAACCTCAGATTTAGTTATCTTGTCAGGCGCAGACTTTTTCCCAATGCTACAAGAGCCAAGAAATACAGAACAAGACAATGAACTGCAGAATGCAAAACAATAATAGCTTTGTTCAGGACATTGCATCATGTTGTAATTGATATATAAGCAAACATAAAAACTGATAAGGCATTTCCTGTTAAGAGGAACAAACGCTGATTATTTGAGGATCTAAAATGCTTCACTTCTCGGACCTGAGAACATCAGAGTGATAGACTGATGTATCCTGTTTAATGGGTTGTATTTTGTATACCTTGTTGTTGATCAAAATATTTTAAATATCAATCAATCAGAAAAAAAAAAAATTATTATTACATTAAGGGCCTATATATACTCAACCCATAGTAAATCTATTGGAGCAATAGCTTGCTGAACTTACCTAAATAAGAACACATTGCAACCCACTGAACAAGCTGCATGTGTAACCCTCACAGCCTTAATAATCTAACTAAGGTTAACTGCTAGGTGGGTGACAAAAGTTTGCATGTGATTTTACTGTAGGCTACAGTTAGACGCATGTGAATTACCCTGACGCTCTCGAGGCGGCAGCTGGCCTGCTGTCTGAGACTGCTTGGCATTTGTAAAACAGACAAAGATGAAGTAAACATTACAGTCTGGTAATTAAAATTGTGTTATTTTAATCATTTAAAATATTAATAAGTTGAATATAACTTTAACAAATTGTATCAAAATTATGACAGTATGAATTCAATTTTTAAACGGTTGAGGTCAAGGGGTCAGTCTGGCCAAAATCACCATTTTAGGGGAATACAGATATTTGATTTGTTTAAAATGAACTACTTTTCATGCTACAAACTATTGTACAATGTGTAATAAACACGGGTGGGGGTGGGGGTTGTATCAGAAAACCAGGACATCTTTTTTTCAGCATATATTCCACATAAACAGGATACTGTACAGTTACACTTTATTTTAAATTGTCCTTATTACAGTGCAATTATACATTTAAGTACTGAGTAATATTAATTATACACGTATGTACTATATGGTTAGGATTAAGGTTTGGCTTAGGGTTACTTGCATGTAATTATGCATAATTTATTGTTATTATAATAGTAAGTCCATGTAACGATTTACAAGGACCCCTTAAATTTAAGTGTTACCCTTTATATTAAGTGTCCTTAACTACTATGTGTCACGTTTCTCAGGGAGTCAAGGGAGCCAGGAACACGGAATGAGGAGACACGGAGAATTCACAAAACTAGAGTCTTTAATATCCAACAGGGTTACATGGAGCACAGGCAGGGAAGACATTCAAGGAGACATTTGTGACCCTGGACCACAAAACCAGTCTTAAGTCACTGGGGTATAATTGAAGCAATAGCCAAAAATACATCAAAATTATTGATTTTTCTTTTATGCCAAAAATCATTAGGATATTAAGGAAAGATTATGTTCCATGAATATATTTTGTAAATTTCTTACCGTAAATATATCAAATATGCATTGCTAAGAACTTCATTTGGACAACTTTAAAGGTGATTTTTTGCACCCTCAGATTCCAGATTTTCAAATAGTTGTATCTCGGCCAAATATTATTATCTCGGTCCTATCCTAACAAACCATACATCAATGGAAAGCTTATTTATTCAGCTTTCAGAAGATGTATAAATCTCAATTTCAAAAAATTGACACTTAACACTGGTTTTGTGGTCGAGGGTCATATTTAAGGACCGACAAACACAAACTGAAAGGACTGGGGCTTATAAAGACAGGACAATCAGGGAAGAACGAGACACACCTGGAATCAAATTAACAATCAACTTGAGGGAGAAATTGGGTCTCAGGGAACACATTGGGAGTAAAACACACACAAAACACTCCACAATCCTGACACTATGTACTTACATTTAAATCTTATACTTATGTTTGAAAATACTGTCCTGTAATTACATCTGTAATTTCTGTAGTTACATTACATCGTTGTGTAATTAAGCTGTTGTTATAATTACACTGTCCCTAACCTTAACCATATCCAACAAAAGTGTTTTGCAATTCAACATCAACTCAATAGGTACAATGTACTAACAGTTCATTTTTATTATTAACTGCACAGTATTTAAAGACACCTAATATAAAGCGGGACCTGAAGGGTTAATAATTTTAATAATTATTCTAGCTGATGAATGATAAAAGCCAATCAGAAAGAGTGTTTAAAGCGGCAGATGCTTATAATAAACATAATGTTATCATGTGCTTGTGTGGATGCCAGCGGTGTCTCTCTGGGTTTTTGGCCGCCTGCACAGTACATTTTATTGGTCCCCCTTTGTCGAATTTCTGGGGACCCTCAAGAGGAAACATTGTATCCCCTTCTCAGAGTCTCTGAGGACCCTATTTTCACCTGCCTCTTGAGAAAATACGTGTCAAGTTCCAAGCAATTAATGGGAAGTACTCCTTGACAACATGCTTATAAAAGACTAAAGGATGAGGGATGGAGCTTGTGGGCTTGGTTTGGCCAGTCAGTGACAGATCATGACTATGAGTGTTCTCAACCTCATCCATTTTTTATTGGTGCAACAGAACACAGACACCAATGGAGGGGGAGAAAAAGAGCTGCTGTGAGAGCTCACAGCAAGGTTACTGTGCTGTAAAAATAGAGCTAAGCTGCTGGACTTGATTGCTGTTAGCTGTCCTTGCTTCAAAGACATTTGCTGGACATTGTGTGATTAAGGCTAAGGGAGTGACACTGTGTTGACAACGTCATGCTGTGTTGTTTTTGCATGTACCAGCTTTTTCTCATAGTGATGATGGCCCTGCAAAATTTCACCGTAATCACAGATGTGAATTTATGGACAGCTAACGCAATAAATCTTTTGTGATAAACACTTATATGAGGCAGTTGCCTGCATTATATATGAAAATTGTGCATGTGAATGTTCTATAGACATATTATGACAATATAGCAAAGCACAATATATTTTTATCCATATAGCTGTGAAAGGTAAAAATCATGGTGGTAATAATGAAAACACACCCTTCAGAGGCCTGAACTATAGCTGTTCAGAGACAAAGCTTTAAAGATTTATCAGAGTAAACGTTGTAGATGTCTAAAACCCTATCAGTCACTGCAGTTAACTGCTTTCTGATCATTCTGTCTCAGTAAAAATGTCCTGATCTGCCCGCTTGAGACAGCAGAAACCATCCATGATTAACCATTAAAAAGCAGTAAAACTGATTGAGTAATCAGGCAGTTACTCACGACAATAGCCTGTGCTTTGGTGTACAGAAAAGCATGCATGAAATCCAATTGGTGATTAAAATTTCCATGATAACTGGAAATAAAAAACAGTAAAAAAAAAAAAATGTATGTAGAATTTATATGTAAACATTTGAAGTCTAAGAAAGTTCTCTTTCAATATTAAATAGGCATGTGCTACATTTGAGTATATATATGGACAGTATGACTCACTTGTGACAGTCTGTGGTCATATAAGATAAGAATATGATTTGAATAGCTCATTACTGACCCGTGAGTCAGGTAAAATTGTTATATTCCTTTCCACCTACTGTTTCTCCCTCCCACCGATTGTGTCCCAGAGGAACAGAAGCAGGGGATAAGCCATCTTCAAGTACTTTTGGCCAGGGTAATTACATCCCTTATGTCAAGTTGCTATGGAGACAAAGAGGAGAGCAGCAGTCAGTGCAAACATTTACTGTGGCTGCAGGAAATAGCTTTGTTTGAACTTACTGCGACATGTGATTGTAACTGAGAAACAGTTAATTGGTTGTGAAATATGGAGATTTAAAACGGTATGATGACTTGACATGATAAGATCATTTACATACAGCAGTAAAATGTTCGTTAAGCTGCAAATCTTGACATACAATGAGAGAAAATTAAAACACTTTGAACAGTAATGGCACTAATTTACATGGCCTGCAAAGTTATAAATATAGTATTTACAAGTTCTGACCACATGAATAACCAAATGAGGCTGTATTTACAAGCTGTTGTATTTGCCAAGTTGTTAGTCGGAAGGGACGTGTCAATGTGAAATAAAGTGTTGTGTTGTGAGTTTTAATAAATGATTTTCCAAAATTATACTTTTATGTGATTTATTTCAATAATATTAAGGTGCTGTGCACAAAATACTTACTGCTTATAGACAAGACAACAAATGTAAAGTTAAGCCCTTACTTTTCACAATTAGCTTTTTAAAATACAATATGCATGAATATAAATGAAAATGAAAAAATAAAATAAATATAACATATAAAATACAATAAAAATAATAGGAAACTTTTATGACTTCTAGTACTACTATTATAATTGAACATTGTGATTTAAGAATGTTGTCACTGTTGGCTGATGATTCCCAATGGAAACCACTTGCCATCGTCTAATTTATTTCTTCAAGACTGTCCATAGCTTTTAAATCAAAGTGCCATAGTGGTGAATGTGAGCCCACATCAAATATATATATATTTTTTACTCTCCCATTTGCTCAGGTAGCAAAAGAAAAACTCCACAATACTGTTTTTATGCCTTGAAGTTAAAACAATGTCAAATTTACCCTCAATGCAATTTTAACTCTTTGACCATTAAAACGAGTCATCACAGTCTGTGGAAAGGGTCCGTTTCAGTCACAAAAAGGTGTAGATTGGTGTAACTTAAATCTGAAATCTTGAATCTTGCTCAGTCTAATTCTTAAGACAGTCTAAACACAGTGGATATGGTTATGCAACTGCAATAAACATAGAGTCTCTTATTCCTATCTGTCTCTCAAAGCAGAAAGGTATATGTACATATTTATTTCCTTCGAGCATGTGACTGTCTGCAGCGTCAGTGCTCAGTGGAAAGATGTGATATTGAAGTATTGATTGCTGTTTGAACTTTACACAGACATCGACGACAGCAGAGCCCAGTGAATGAGTCACCTCTAAATATCATCTTTCAAGGCAGCTTGACATCAAAATAGGAATTTTGACTTTTAGTCCATGACTTGCTGATTAGCCAAATCCATTCAAAATATGGAGTATAAGACCTTTAGATTTTATATGATGGTCTTTCAGACGTGTGTGTTTAGTGACAGAAGCCATGTGTGCCACCAGGCCTGTTCACATCAGTGACTCACTCCTTCCACCCGTTTCCATTTCCATCATTATTCTCTTGGGAGAAGAACAAGGCCTAGTAAATTCTCTTTTGTCCTGCTCATGAATCTAGAGTCGCCTAATTGGGTTAGAGTGTCTCGAATCCATCAGCAAACTGACAAAAGCCACCGTTGGGGAAGATTCTAGTGTACAGAAACAACACTGGATCTAATCTGATGATAAAACCAGTTGGGGGAGGGAACAGGAAATACAAATGCAAAGAATATGCATGTATAGATGGATAACAAGTGCTCTCTTTGATCTGCCGTGTTTGTGAGGAGAATAATAAGCTGGCCTGGTCTCGCAAATGATGTGTTCTGCAGCTCATATCATATCCAATATTGTTTTGTCTCTTATCATCTGCAGTGTAAATAGTGTGAAACAGCAAATTGACAAACAGAGTGGGTTGGTTGTTCGCAGCTTTAGCCCAGTGTCGGGTATCACTGCATTGTGAGGTCTGCATTGTGGGATTTATCTCTTAGATTAGGATCTGTCCCCACAGAGTTTGTGACTCTGCTGCAGCCTTTAACAGCTCCTGAGAGAAACTGCTACGTTCACAGGCAGCCAGGCGAGGTGAAACATTGCCTTTTAATGCCAGAGCAGGGGAGAGGCAGGGAGATGGGGCATGAAGGAGACAGAAACCGTATGCTCCTTAAGCAGCATGTTAGCACCTTCCCAGGAGAGCTCTCGTTCAGAGAAATCATTAAACCAGCTAGAACTGATGTACATCATGATGCACACATTCACTTTCTGCTTCTTTGTCCATGTCACAGTGCATGGAGGAGGTAGGCTATCTCTCTGTCAGGATGCACAATACCTGATGGGTTATCAGTCATTATTAGATTTTTTTTATGTATATTATTTGATCTTAGATATGCTCATTTCTATATTTTTACATTTAAATTTCATTTAAAATACCTCCATCATCTAATGTTCACCTAAAGTTCAAAAACAATTATTTAACACATTCTAAATGCCATCTTTTGCAAGTCTTAAAGAATTCCTATCCATTTTCATACTGCACCTTATAATGTTGTGATACCTAAATTTACTGGTAGCATTTAAAATTATTGTTTTTAGTTTGTTATAGTATTATACTAAAATAAAATGAATAAATTAAAAATAAAACATATTTATGTTAATTAGACAAAATAATATATAATTTTAATATTGGGCATTTATTGATTTTCTATCTGTTTCTCTGTCTGTCTGTCTCTGTCTGTCACTGAAGTATCAAAATTTGAGCTAGATGCTTTGGTCCCACTTTATATTAGGTGGCCTTAACTACTATGTACTTACATTTAAATTAATCATTTGATACAATGCACTTATTGCGTACATACATGTTTTTACATTGTACTTATATTTTTAAAAATACCTATATGTACTTACATCTGTAATTAATTTCTGTAATTACATTTATAATTACACTGTTGACCCATCCCTTACAGCTTAACCCACCCTTAAACCTACCCATACCACCAAACCTGTCCCTAACCTCACCCGTATCCCACCTCAATAGCAGGAAAAGTGTTTTGCAATACAATATGAAAACAATAAGTAGTTTGTACTTATTTTTTGATGTAAGTACATAGTAGTTAAGGCCACCTAATATAAAGTGTAACCGATGCTTTTATGACAAGTACAATCTATTTGAAAATTATTCCAATAAACCACATTAAATATGTTTAAAATTTAAAACTTGTATTGTGTTTATTGCATTATCAATCAATATATGAAATAGTGCTGTCAAGTAAAATCTGCGATAAAATCCAAAATAAAAGTTTGTGTTTACATAATATATGTGTGGGTACTGTGTATGTTTATACGTATATATAAATACACATACACACACACACACACACACACATATATATATATATATATATATATATTTAAGAAATGTTTTTGTGTTGTATATCTTGTATTATCGTATTGTATTTTGTATTTTACTTTTATGCCAAAAATCATAATGCATATTAATATATAGATCATGTTCCATTAAGATATTTTGTAAATTTCCTACAGTAAATGTATCAAAATGTAATTTTTGATTAGTAATGTGCATTGCTAAGAAATTCATTTAGATAGCTTTAAAGGCGATTTTCTCAAAATATAGATTTTTTTTGCATCCTCAGATTCCAGATTTTCAAATAATTGGATCAAAATTGATAAATATCAATTCTGAAAAATTGACCCTTATGACTGGTTTTGTGGTCCAGGGTCCATATATATATATATATATATATATATATATATATATACACTATATATGTGTATGTGTGTGTGTGTGTGTGTTATATATAAATATGAAAATATATTACATATATTTCTTGAATATATACATGTAGGCTATGTGTTTGCATACACAAACGTTTATTTTGGATGCAATTAATCGTGATTAATCAATCTGACAGCACTATGAAAGTACATTAAAAATGCGACAAGAGGTTTGGATGCTTGTCAGAAAAAGGTACAGTTTTCATTGCTTCGCACGCATTATATGCTATATTTGATGTCTTAATTTTGTGTAGGCAAACAGCAACAGATGAAGCAAATTACATTTAATATATATTTTTATATGCTTTTTATATGTTTGGCACAGCATCTGTGGTTGGTCTGATGGGTTGTTTTCATTGTGATTCAGACCTTTCCCTTAATTTTGAATGACTCATCAGTCCTATAACAAAAGGAGAGGCCAGTGTGGACCAGACAACAGCTCAAGGCCCTCTCAGTGTGAAGACCACCCACATACATTTCGCTCCAATCCCCTGGTGCAATTACACAAAGGTCACTACAGATTAATCAATTACTAAAGACTGAGAGCTTTAATACATTGTTTTCACATGAAAAGAAGTGTGCATAAGGACAAATAAAAGCCAGTCGGTAAGATTCAATTAATACAAATAGAAAAAGGGAGAAATAAAAAGAAAGTAAAACACGATCATACCTGATAAAATCAATGGAGCTTTCGATATGCTATGCTATTGAAACTAATATTATTTTCAGAGTTACAAGGAATAAAAAATATTATAATACATAGTAGAATAATTACATTAAGTCTATAGCCTATATTTAACCAACATTCAGATAAAATTCATAGAAAGTATTGTGTTTACAGGTGTTTAAAGAGCTCCTGAATCATCAATCACACAATGAATAAAATATATCAATAAATCGTATAATGCTGACCAATTATGTTTTATCGTTCTACAGTTTAAACGATTACAAGCCCGAATAACTCGTCTTTCTAAAGAAGAAATACATCAGCACCAAATGTGTGTTATTTTAGCGCCTAAACCGCAGACATGCTTGTCTGGTTGTGAGGGTCTCTCCCCTCCTCCCCCCGCCGCCGCCCGCTGTGCTTCGGCTGTTCTCGGCTGTGTCCGCCAGAGGGCGCTCGGGCTCCGATGTCAACACGCGCCATTCGATTGTGGAAAATGCCACCAGATGGCGGTTTAGGATTGCTGCTCTTCTGAAAGGCGCGGTTCCTTCTCCCGGTCCAATTTTCAATTAATAAATCCATATTTAGCAAAATTTTAATCGAGTTCCGAATAGCGGGAACGCCGAACTTTGCGACCATGAGCATCCCAGGTGAGTTGTATGCGTTTTTGTGCTGTTAGTGGTGTGAGAAGGGTAGCGGGTCTGGAGATTAAAGATGGAGGACAGCGGGGCTGGTGGGGGATGGGCGGCTTCTCCTCTGCTCTCACACTGACTGCATCTCCTCAGGCCAGATCCACACTCCCGCAGCCGGGCTTTAGCGGCTCGTCCGCGGCTCCGCGAACACATACGGCTCGGTCATAAAGAAAGGGCTCATTTTCTTAAGGCTGAAGTGTAATTGAGCTCATATATGTCTGCAGACCTGCATCGGTTTGTCGCAGATATTGAGCTGCACTCATTATATAATGATCAGTTTATGGCAAACACTGATTGCTGCGGGCTTGAGTAGATGCTGGTTTGGTTCTCAAGTTTTTTTTTTTTCTTTACTTTTTTTTCTTTACTTTTTTTTCTTTACTTTTTATGACATAATGAAGGTCCCGTTATTTAATCTGTCAAAGCCAATAAATTATTTCGTACATGTCAACAACAGGCTTAAAATGTAATCTGATGTGCTTTAGTCATGATAACATGATTAATCCCAGTGTAAGAGATGTTGAGGAGAGAAGAAGCAGCCAGACAGGTGTAATACTGTTGCTATAATAGAGGAATATATGAGAGACTTCACTGGGTAAATGTGTGTGTGTGTGTGTGTGTGTGTGTGTGTGTGTGTGTGTGTGAGAGAGTGAGGGGGGAGGGGTTGAGTTTTCACCTTTGTTTTCATCTGTACTTTCTCAGACTGAAGGAAGATCACACTAGTATTGAAACTTCACAGTCAGCCCACACTTGACTTGTGTTATTACTGTTATTTCTCTGTTTGACTCAGACAGGTTTTTCAGCAAGTCAACTTGGTATTCTTAATGATTTTAAAGGCTCTTCAGTAAATGAGTTGTGGCTGAAATGCAATGTCTGGAGTTATTCTCTGTCAAATTCAGGTTAATCTCAGAAACACAAGGGCACTCCCAAATCTCCTGTTCAACATGTGTCCTCTGTTTTATTATTCATAGCAATTTCAAGATTTTTGTTTCTAAATGAAACTTTGCCCTTTGTAGTGTAATGCAATATTTAAAAATCGTTTTCGTTAACTGAAATAAAGCTAAAATAAAATAAAATATAAACATTGGAATAGTAGTAATGATAAAAGCACAAAATTACTAAAATTAAATTGAAAACTGAAAATATAAAAATAAAATCTAAAATATTTGTAAGATACTATATTTTAGACTTATTTAAATCTATCAAATTAATGAACAATTGTGGAAATTAATAAAATCTTAAAAGCCAGCTGAAAAGTCGTAGAAGTTAATAGGCCTAGTTTTAAAAATGAACAGAAAAACCATGGAAATTAATAAAAGGATAAAAACCCATGGAAAATTATTTTTTTTAGTAATGTTCAGCTTGTTTTAATTTTTTGCTTTGTGATTGCAATACAGTGGTTAAAAACATTCTATAATTATGAACTACTGAAATTTCTTTTTTTGTCGGAAGGTGTGGGAAACCTAAGTGTTAATCTGAAAGTGCTGAGTTTGTTTGAGACCTGTAAATACAAATTTAATTAAAAATGCAACTTAGTGAGGCCATTTGACAATAATATAGCGTACTACTGTTGAAGTTTTGATTGGTTTTCATTTAAAAATAAATTAATAAATAACCTATTTCATCTTTTAATGGACATTTCTTCAACTACAGGAACTTTTAGAAAATAAACACTTTATCTATCTATCATCTATCTATCTATCTATCTATCTATCTATCTATCTATCTATCTATCTATCTATCTATCTATCTATCTATCTATCTATCTATCTATCTATCTATCTATCTATCTATCTATCTGTCTGTCTGTCTGTCTGTCTGTCTGTTTTATCTGTCTATCTATCTATATCCATCCATCCATCCATCCATCCATCCTTCTATCTGTTTGTCTATTTACAGTGATTTTTGAAACCTCATTGTCTGGTAATTGCTGTCTTGTGATCATCAAAAGCAACATCTTGTAGGCCTATTTGTATTCTTAGATTTGTAAACCAGACAGCCCTGGACAGATTCTTGTCGGTTACTTGTGAATTCATTCCGGTTGTTCTTGTTATATTGTCATACTGTTTTTTTTTCTTATAAAATAGCTCTTATAGCTGTGTAAAAGCATTGGCTTCTCTTCAGTCTTAAATGTCAAAGTTGTAATATTGCTGTAAAGTTTCAGAAAACAGTGTTGTACTTTGAGACGAGGAGCGGTCAGGAAAACCGCTAGCTGACTTTTTCTGTGAAGTGCAAATGATGTAACCATTTTTGTGCAGGGTTACCCAGCACATCCTGTGGTTAAAAGTGTGGGCATTAAAAAAAACCATCTGAAGGAAACTGACTCCAGTTCAGTGTGCGAAATGTATACCTGACCGAACAGAGACCGTAAGAACAAGTCAACCTATTTTACATCTTCTTTTCCTAATGGATTGAAAGAATATAATCCTGCTATGTGAAACTGAAAGATGTTGAGTACTTTGTTTCGTTCAGTCACTGGTCTCTGATCTAGAGGTGTTTAACTGTGGCTCACCAAGTCCTTTAGCAGCCAAAACCCATGTGTCCACATCTCCATCTGTTCACCATTATTCCTCACAACACAATCATAATGACATCTTCCTTCCTAAAAACCAGCGAGAAGGCATGTGTGTGCTTGTACCTGTGTTTTTTTAGGTTTGCAAGGAAGCCTGTTCTGAATGATCTGTTTGACGTCAGCAGGGTTTACTTTAGTGTCAGGCATAAAAAATAAATCAATTCATCTTTAAAAATAAAGGCCAGCTCTGTCTTTTAGTATATGTTATCTACAGATAGATCTAGATAAATCAAATAAATATGGCATTAGTCTGTGTATATAAATCATTTATAAACCATGCTTTGACTCTTGTAAGTGGATTTTCAATGTGTTGGCTGCTATGATCATCTTGAGATTGATTAAAAATAACATAGCAGGCTATATTAATAACGACGTATACCCTGTACTTTCGGAAGAAATATTATTAGGTTTATAGCTAGTAAATCATGCAAAAAATTCAAAACAAGTTTCAGCTTCTTTGTATCAGTAGTTGTGATTTCACAAGATCGCATTGTGCCTGTCTTTGCTGAAGGATTACTGTATGGGCTTTTTATCATGCAAAATGATAAGCACAAGATTTGCTTTACCTAAAATAGAGTTGATTTTGAATGGCTTTTGTGTTCATTCTCTTGGCATGGTGCAGCAGATTGTTTGCTGGCAGTTAATCAAAGTCTTTCTCAGACCTGAGGCCAAAGTCTGTGAATAATGAAAAGAGTGAACAAGTTGAAAGGTTCAGTCTGTTGCTATGAATGTCATATTAATGAACGAAAGAGGCTGTTTTGCTATGAAGTACTATCTACTTTGATTGACTTTTTTTGAATCAATTTGTTCTTCATGGGGCGGATTCAGAAATATATGGTCGATTGAGCTACAAAACAAGGTGTTTTAAACAGACAGCAAAACTTATGTTAAGTCAAATATCTGCACTCAACTTGACCTTCCATTATTGAAATTTATCAACATCAATTTTTGATACATGTTTTTGGACTGCCATATTTATACAAAATTGGTGCAAAAATTATTTTCCAAATTTAACTGAAAATGCCATTTGACAATAATATGCAACTGTTGATGTGTTTATCGATTTTTCAGTTTATAAACGTGAAATAAATTGCCTATTTCATTAACTATTGGCACTTTCAGAAAATAAACTCTCTTTAAACACAATTTTCACATTTTAAGTTGTTTATTTATTCTGTCTAATAACAATTCCCAACAGTGAACATACATGATGCATTAGTCACTTCTAGAGCACATTGGTAAATGATTACACAAACCGTAAAAACCTTTGCTGGGGAAAAGTTGTTGATTATGTTGGGGAAAAACTGATGGAAATGATAGTTTGTGTACAAATTGATATTAGTTTTGTTGAATATAGAAAAGCTTTATTTTTATTTTACTCTTTATTTAGGTTATTATAGTTAAATAATTGTTTTTATAATGGCTTTTGAGTGTATATCTTTATTTTATAGGGTATAGAACCACAGTAAAATATTGACATTAATAAAAAGTAAAAGTAAAGATACAGTTTCCATGATAGTTTAGTAAGACCATCATATAACGAAAAGGAAAATATTAGTTTTAATAATGTTGAACCACCGGGGCATAAAATTGGCCATAACTGAAGAAGCCCCCGCGTATTGCCAGCAACTGCTCCTCCCGTCAGCCGTGGCTCTGTAGCAGATTTGTGAGATTACCAATTATTTCACCTGACATCAGCACACAGGTCCGATACGTCTGACAGTACAGATATGTGATTATCCTCCTCGCCAATGATACCCTCAAAACAGACGTGAATGGGGCCTTTGTGTTCAGTGAAAGAACGTGATTGAAGCTTGTTAAAGTGCAGCAGCTCTGAGAGTAAGACGGCTCCATGCTGTGTCTCTCCTCCCTCTCCTGCAGTCTCCATTTTGTGAGCGCCTGCAGCAGGCGGCCATGACTGCTGCCGCAGTGACACCAACACAAAAGCACCCTGCCTGTCCCATTCAGCTGCATGTGGCCGGCGCAGACTCGCTGCTGTGCGGATGAAACTGCTTTTGTTGTTGTTTAGGTTGCTGTTTGTAAAGGATTTAATGGTCAAGAGTATTGTCTTCTGGTGAGAAACATTTCTAGCCTCTAGTGAAGCTCCCTGTGGATTTGTCTCATCAGTTATTACTGTAGTTTTTCACACATTCAGCAGCAGCTGCTGGTGTGTGTGTGTGTTAGAGAATGGGAAATGTCTTTCTCAGTCTTCTTCAGGACCTTCTCTTTTTCACAGTTAGTGTGTGTTTGGTGTCTCTGCTGAACAAACCCTCTAGAATAAAAGCAGGAAGTCAGCACAATGGCATGCCTCAGAGCTGCAGCTGCATTCACACACCACACCTGGTAAAGTGATTTTACACTAGAGTCAACAGTCAGGTTCAATGTGCATTAAATGTACTTTATTTTTTTTTAGTCAGGACAGGATTTGGTAAGCGTGAGTATTAGCAGGGACCTAACAAATCATTTTAATTAAATTGCACTTATTTTACTCTATTTTTAGACTTAAATATTTTTTTGCACCTTTGTCATCATCTTAAAGGCAATCTTTAAACACTTGTAATTTAATAATACTGTTGAATGTAAATTACTGTACATATTTTAAAAACTCAAGATTAATATCCTGTATGTTATAATTTTGGTTTTATTGTTTTATTTCTTGTATTAGACAAGATAATGTAGAAATGTAGTGTATAACACCATACAGTGTTTCCTCTAGGATTTTTTTCCAGCTGTAGTGGCAGGACTATTTCCTATTTTTTGGTTAAACCTCCCCACCCAAGAATCACGTGCACTCAAACTTAGAATTGAATTTATTTTAACTAAAAATGACAAGTAAACATTATGTAATAAATGACAAGCGACTGAATAACTGAATAATATATTCAGCTGTAAAATAACACTGGATAGTCTTCACTGTATAAATAAACAGTAATGACAGACAGCAACAGGTTCATTTAGACCTCATGCATTTTTACTTCTCAACGGTTTGACTTGCACTCGATTTGTGGCGGCATATATATGCCTATTCATTCTCTGCCAGCAGGAGGCGCTTAGAGTGGGAGAGAGAGGTTTCCCCGGTAACGCTGTACACAAAGCAGCGCTCCGCTCACAAACACTGCTTTATCAGACATTATAAGCAAGATGAATGAATGAATGAAAATGACATCCAACATTTTCTGAAGACAGTCGGTTTCCTTCAGTAATACAGTGATATAAAAACACCCGCACCGGGTTTCGATTTTGAAACGTTGTGGTATTGTTATTGATATTGTGGCAGGTAGCGCTGTCAAACGTTTAATCGCATTCAAAATAAAAGTTTTTTTTACATTATGTATGTGTACTGTGTATGTTATATATAAATACACACACATACAGTATATATTTTGAACATATTTATGTTTACAGATTTATATATTCACAGGGCTCGCAAAATTTCAAAATCCCTGGTAGCCCTTCGGGCAGGTACTCTTCAGATTTTGGTAGCCCGAAAATTAATTAACTAGCCCGAATTAAAAAATTACTATTTTCTTTTATTTATTTATTTAATATAGAAAATCAGATAGGAGTTTAAATGTCAATCAGAAATATTTTCAATACACAAATATCAACAAATATGAATTTTATTTCACTATTTACAGGGTATCTGCAGAATTTTTTTAAAATATATTTAATTTATGACCCATTTTAAGAGCTGCACAAGTAAAATGAACACAGAATGAGCGGGGTTGGACAATGTCTATGGTAACACAGTTTTGAGCCATAAAATTACATGATTTACAGTTCAGATACAGGTTTCCACAAAAACAAAAATCTTATACAACAGCGTTTCAGGCTATAGGCCGTTTTTATGAAAAGGGATCAATCAAACATATAAATTGTTAATTTAAAACGTATAAATATTACTGTCTTAATTGTTTAGATTTTTAGAAGGCACATCAACTTCTTTCTCATTTACAACTCTGTGTGTTTGTTGCGTAAAAACATGAGTTGATATCTGCATTGATCTGACCATAAACAGTAAGAAAGGCTTATTGGAAATGCAAATTCATTCTCTGCCACGAGGTGGCGCTTTAGGAGCGCTGAAATATTGCGGTTTCCCCGGAAACGCTGTACACAAAGCAGCTCAGAGCTCATAAACGCTGCTTTATCAGGAATTATAGGTAAAATGAAATTAAAATGCCAACGACACGTTTCTGAGGACAGTCGGTTCCCTTCAGATACATTCACATAAAGACACCCATGCCGCGTTTTGACTTGAAACGTGCCGCGCTCATATTTATTCAATGACATCATTGCCTTTTGAAGTTTAATCCTGCCGTATCGCGACTCTTGTCTTTCCGTCCCCAACTGTAAGACCTCTTGAAATTATAATTAAGACATTTCTTACACCATTTAACATATTTAAAACTTTTTATGGCCTTAATTTTGATACAACTCACTTTCAGAGTTTTTAAGGACCCGCGGGAGATCTGTATTTAAGCAGCCCGTCGGGCAGGCGGTGATACATTTTGGTAGCCCGACTGGAAAACACAATAGCCCCGGGACGTCGGGCTAGCGATTTTGCGAGCCCTGATTCATATTCTTATATAAACATATTTAATATATAAACATTACATATTTTTCTTAAATGTATACATGCATGTGCTTGTATTTATATATACATAATAAATATACACAGTATACACAGGGCCGGGTTATCCATAGACGGGATTGGGCGAGTGCCCTGGGGCACCAGCCAATAAGGGGGCACCAAGTGATTAAGAAAATAACTAGACCTTTAAAATATTTTTAATGTTTTGTATATATTATTTTGCTGGAAGAGTTGCAGATGCATAGAAAATAAACAGTTAATGATCCAATGTATACAGAGAGAATATAAAATATATGCATGCATATAGAACTGCGATTGGGTCAGGCCACAGTGTAATTGCGCCCTCCCCAGTCAGAGTCGAGCCCGCTAATTTATAATATTCAATTCATAATGGATAGGCAGCATCAGCGTAGCAGTTGGGCTAAATGTAAATTAAAAATGAGAAAATATCAGGGCACATAGCCAGGGCTCTACAATGCGACTGAAAAGTACTGCGTGCAACTATCAAAACATACCCGATCAGCATTTGTGTTTGCGCTCAGGGAGCTTCAAAGATTTCTACTTGCGTGTTCGGCGCAGCGTGAGTAATGTCGCAGACATTAATTTCTTGAATGCAATGTTAATCAGAATCCACTCACTGCTCAAAATACTTTTGTTCATTGCTGAGTTATGCAAGCTCACAAATCCTCTCGTTATAACAAACAAAGTGTAGACAGGGTGTAAATAAGAGATTCGTTGTGCAGTGTAGAGCGCTTCATTGATTATTATGGAGCTTTGTGAGATTGCGATGAACTATGATAGCTTTTAAAGATTATAGGGAGTTTGCAAATGTGATATCAAATTAATACAACAGTTCAACAAACAATAAGTTATATAAAGTGATGTACATTGTATGAATTTAACAATATTTCGATTTTGCTCTATTTCGTAAAGGAAAATAGTTTCAAACAGTCACAGCTGAGCCGCTGCGCGTCTCCATTCAAATACAGCGTTGTTTCGTTTATGAATGAACCTGCGTTTTAAATGAATCTAGAGTGAGTGATTCAATTATCCATTCATAAAGACAGTGCCTGCGTCCCAATGTGCATACTATCCATCCTAAATTCTATGTGATAGTAGTCATTTTCAATACTATTTAGGGCAGATAGGGTGGATAGTATGCACATTGGGACGCAATCACTAACCGTTTCTGAATGAATCAGCCGTTCAAACAAATCAGTTAAATGAATGATTCAGTGATAAAATCAGTGACTTGCTGCCACCTGCTGGCAGTTTTATTTTAAAGTGTCATAGTTACTTAAATCATTTCAATCAAACAATAGTTCTATATTCAAAATTTTATATTTAAAACATTAATCTCACAACATTGTTATGAATTTAAAACATCCATCCCACCTCTGAGCCTTTGTAAATGTCTGTAAATTTACCTTCATGCCACTTTTGTGTTCTGTGCCACCTTTGTAGTGGAAACTGATTTTGTTAATATTGATTTATTTTGATTGGTAACTTATTCTTATTATTCTACCTGTTCTTATTCTATTTTTTTTATTAGACATTTTGGAAAAGCTTATAAATATGGACTTTTGAATTTGACATAATGACATACTTTTAATAAAATTAGAGAAAAAAAAATTGCATTGCAAAAAATACCAGAAAATGCCCCTGTAAATCACTTTAAGGAGTCAAATATCACCTTCTAATGGGAAAGCTAATTTTTGTTATTGATCAGAAGGTGCTCCTGAATTTTTGAGGGAGGGAGGGAGGGAGGGGGCACTTCAAATGTGCTCACCCTAGGGCACTACACTGTGTTAATCCGGGCCTGAGTATACACACATATAATGTGTAAACAAAAACTTTCATTTTGGATGCGATTAATCATTTGACAGCGTAGCGGGTCACCACAAATAAATCAGTGTATGGGAAACACTGATTCCGTCATCTGTCCCAAGCATCATGTGCGGGAATTTCCCGGCTATAAGCACGGAACCTGCGGAATGAGTAGAATTATGCGCAATAACCGCAATCATGTGCCAAAATTCAAGTCCTGCTCTGTCTCCTGTGCTAATTACCCGACTGTCTGTGAATGATGTGAAGGGCGTCACTTTGATGTCACTGAGAAGCTGCAGTCGTGGCAGGGATGTTTTTCATGTGGCGACCCGCAGCGGCAGAATGACTGTAGCAGAAACACTGCTATATATGCTATCTGCCAGATAACCGGCTTATCAGTATCATCTAGTAGCTGGTACATCTACGAATGGTTTCAATATAGTGACATCTTTACTGAAACAAATGGCGCTTTTCCACTGCATGGTACGCCACGGTACGGTTCAGTATGGTTTTGCGGGGTTTTCCACTGGGTACAGTACCTAATACCTGGTACTTTTTTAGTACCACCTCGGCCGAGGTTCCAAGCGAACCGTACCGTTACCAAAACGTGACGTGGAAACTCTGCTGATCACTGATTGGCTGGAGAAAATTGTCACTGCCTGCGTCATTGAACTTGCTGCACGAGACACAACAGACCCGCTAGATTTAAATCAGCAGCCAGCGAAGGATCAAACGCGCCTGTTTTGAATGAGCGCACCTTTCTTTTAACAACCAAAAAATGGCTGTTTTGTTGTCTGTTGAGGAAGTACAGACTGTCCTCTCGTTCATAGCCGAGGAGCGGATCCAGCGAGAGCGTGATGGAGCGACGTGGAATGAAAAAGTTTTTCAGGAGTCACGGCAATAGAGGCGGTGCAACTATAACAACATGTAAATAATCCCACCCACTCTAAAGCGGTACTAAACTGCAGTGGAAACTCAAACCGAGCCGAACTGAGCCGTGCCGAGCCGAGTCGTACCACGCAGTGGAAAAGCGACATAAAATGGATGTTTTCGCTGAAAATAAAGTTAGGGTAATTATTAGGGATGCAACAATACAGTTAGCCCACAGTTCAATACATACCTTGGTTTTTGGTTTGGTTTGGTTTGCTTCTGATGGCTTGGCACATCAGAGTGTTTTTTGCAACAAATTTTAACAAAAAAAACTTCTGTACACTGGAAAAAGTGTGGATTATTATATGTCTACTTAAAATTTATCTTGATTTTTAACCAAAATAGGATGGACTGGCCATTATTGAGCGCTATAAACACATGTAATGTTTGTGTTCATACTGGTAGCCAGAGGGAGCCCTCGCGCAGAAAATTCACATACGCATCATAAAAGTACCACTGATGCCGTTCCAGGAAATCCCTAGTATGGATAAAGGCATCAATATGGCTGTGACTGAATAAAACGACGAAACAACGGTAAACATTTTGAATGATGAAACATAAGGACAATAAACACTCGCCTGTGACAATATATGGTTTATCTGTGTTCTTCAAGCCATCTCTGGTATTTTTATAATGATTAAGTATATTTGTAAGCCATTGATAATCGACATTGCCTTTATTACAGTACAGAATATATTTTCAGCCACATTCTCAAATCAGATCACAAAAGGAAGTTATTTCAAACACTCGACTAATGTTGTGAAGTAAATACAAGTTATAATGTTCTCTTTTGTTGGGCAGCAGGTTTAGAAACGCTTGTCATTGCAAGTCATTACAAAGGACACAGCCAATTTTGAGAGAAATAAAACACGGAAATTTAAATGTGAAACCAAAAAACCGCAATTCACAAGCGCGTATTGAACCGTGGATGTCGTACCGAATGGTTTGATATTATATTGAGAATTGTGACATCCCTAGTAATTATGTTTGAGTAATTGGGGAACTGAAGTCACTGTCTGGTTCTTGATTTCTGAGAAATGCTTTTGATATTTGAAATCACCGATCTTGATAGCTTCACCCCCAAATTCACAAACATGCTATGCAACACAGGCACCTCCCCCATCATGATTTATGAGTGGACATGTCACTTACTGGTGATAGGCTAGAAGTGTGTTTTGGTGCTTGGTCTGATCCACTTTCAAGAGCGTTTCTTAGAAATCGCTTACTGCACGTTTAAACCATAGTAGCAGCAAGCTGCCTGATATTTTGGCCAAACAAATTTTACATATTGCTACTATAGCATAATTTTGGGTTATAGTGAAGTGTGTCCGCTCTACTGGGATATTTATCTGTTGTAGCTTATCTACTTTTTGTGCATGAAAAAGATGCTGACACAGTTAAAATGCACTGAGAAGAACAAATTGAAGTCACTGTTTTGGTTAATGGTTTTGCTTGGGTAAAAAAGCTGTTTAAAATATTTTTGGTTGCTGAATTGTTGGTGCATCTGTATTCTTATATCTTTTGTTGTTGAGGTCAATGAAAAACTGTATTTGTACACAATTACTTTTACTTAATCTGGGTCCGTCAGCAATTCAGATTTAGGAGAACTTCTATAGGACACAATGAGAGGTTTTACTGTATTTGAGCTTTTCCCTGTGCTGTGCTGCAGTATTGTTTAGCAGACAGTGATGAAGGAAGATTATAGCGAGCCCAGCATTCAGGGTTAATCCTGTAGACTTCCCATCAGTGGAGAAAGATCCCTGAAGATTAAGGGCTTCTCACGTCCCCTGGGTCAGTCATCTGCTGTTTGGAGCACCTCATCTCATTAGTGTGCGGTTAAAGCCTTATGCTTTAAATGGTGTGTTGTGTCTGAGAGATTTAGCTGTTACACAGAGGGGCTGCTACAGACAGTGTGCTTTTATAGTTACATAGTGCAGTTAAACACTTAAAAATGGATGAATGTTATTGCACTAGACATGAAACTAAATGGCTTCTGCAAACAAACAATGCTAGATTCTTTTAAATAAAGAACTAAGTTCACTTTTCTGAGCCAGATGCATTCAAATATTCCTTCTTCTCCATCTTATGTATAAATCAGCATGCTAAATGAGTAGTATATCTAAATAAACAATATCCCTGAGACAATAGCTGACCTGCTGCTTCCATCAAGATTATAAAATGCACACTTTATATCCTAGGAAGTCAAGGAAAAGGCTGCAGCTAATGTCATAGATCACACAACAGTGCCAACATGATAGATGTGATATCTGTGGATTGTATTCATGAGGTCACACTAGACTGAGAATGCAAGATTAGCCTGCTTCAGATCCCAGATATGGGTAACAGGATAACAGGATATGATGTCACACTCCTGTTTTGGATTAATAATTAGTTTAATAATGGATTACATTAATAATAATAGAAATAATAATAATACCATCATATTGTTAAAATGTAGTATGTTTCCACAGCACTGCAAAGCATAAAACTTTGTGTTGAGCCTGGAAGTCAGTCTTTGATGTTCACATTTAGATTTGCATTTAAACTTTTGGTCTGAAAAGATTATTAAATATGAAAAATGACATGAATATATTGTTAATTGCAGCCATTTTTGGGCCCAGGCGGCCAGCATAAAGACATTAATTACCTGCAATACAGTTAATATGTCTGGATTGGTTATGTCTTGTAATACTAACTAAATACTGTAATACTTTTGCTAACCTTGGAACAACATATAAAACTACCAAATTTTGCTTAATTGCAATCGCAAAGTTTAATCGCAACATATAATCATTGCAGTTAATTGTGTTTACCGTCTGTTTGATTACATGTAATTTGTAACTAACTGCATGATTCTTATTGTACATTTCTGCCATAGTCACCACTAATAGCCTACTCCTAAATATAGTGTAGAAACTTTTGTATCGTGAAAAGCACTATACAAATAAACTTGAATTGAATTGAATTGTAATAGACGGACATATTGAACAGGTTATTATAATATAAAACAAAACAAAAAATGTGTTGGATAAAGTACAATTTAAAAAAAGTACTTATTTTATATTTTAGCAAATTGCCAAAGGAACATGATTCATTTTCATTTAGTTTAACTTCATGTATTAAAATATCTAAACTGAAATAAAAATAAATAAAAATTATATGGACATATGTAAAAAAAAAAAAAAAAAAAAAAAAGACTAAAAACAATACAAAAATGCTCATCAAAATTACTAAAATTGTAAAAAAGAAAATGAAAATACAAAAATAAAAACGAATTAAAAATATTTTTTTAAATACTATAGTAGTATCTGAATGGTAGGCTATTTTACTCTTTTGCTTTTGCAGTATTGGCCATAAAGAAACTCTTCTGGTCAAGTACCAGTAACAGCATTTCAACTCTTGCTGGTTCCTATTTTCAGCTTATTCCCACATCCCGTCGGGTCGGGTGTTTCTTTCTGTGGGCTTCACATTGTGATTCTTAAAATGTCTCCGCACTCAGCCGTCATCCCCTCACCTGACATTCCTGTCCCGCAGGTGAATGGCCTCTTTGTAGCATACGTCTCAGAGCCGCGCTCGTGACGATGACTTGTCTCAACAAAGCACTTTTGTTAACACTGCACTCGGCTGGTTATGTGCTTTTACTTCATCACATTCCGTATGTTCTGTACACTCCGGGCTCTTTCCCATGGACAAGACTGAGGGTCCTGAAATATGCGAGATTCAAGGAGAGCAGATGGAATTACAGACTGTGGTGAACAAATCAACAGAAAACTCAAGCTGCTGACTTACACAGATCTGGTTTCAGTAATGTGTTTTGTCATGTAATGTAGTTCTCCTGCTCTGTAAGGCAGAAAGTGTCCACTTATCCAGTCAATCGGATCATGAGTTTGGATGAAAATAGTGCTTTATGCAACTGCACCTTTTTACCTTTTAACCTCAAAATCACACACTGCCATTATCTTGTTTTCCTTGCTCCACAGAACAGATGGCAATTTTAGTAGTCAAGAAAATGAGCATAATTTATGTGCCACTAACTGATTCAAATCTGTTTTTTGAATACCCATAATTGTTTTCATTTCTTTACTTTGTCTGGTAATGGTGGACTAACAAATTACAAGAGATTCTTTGATCTGTAGGTTTCGTCACAGTTGAGGAAAATGGAAAAGCCTCAATGTGATCACAGGGCTTTGAAGAAATCCTCATTTCTCCTCAGGGACATCTGTTTCTGTATCCTTTGCATGTCATTTCACCCTCTTATTCTGCCCTGGGTCACATTATGAGGCGATCAGTTTAGCCTGTTCACCAGTCTCCCATCACCCTCCATTGATTTTCTCTTAATACAGTTTCTGCCCTTGACCGAATAGAGGTAGATTCGTTCAGCTAATGCCTTCATATTTTAGATCATTTCAATGTGCCTAATGATGCTTTTGTTCTTTGGTGAAAAATTTATGTTTGTTAAAGACAACATGAAACCATTTGATGTAACTTTGTGTAAACCAGGTATTCTGCTTATTTTAAGATTACAAAGACAATAAACTTTTCTAAAAAAAAAAAAAAAAACCAGAAATGTGCATGAAGTAATTGATTTTATGTCAATATTAAATGCAGAAATATAGTTTCGTTGTTCAACGTCACATTTTTGTAAGTGAAATTAATAAATGTAATAAACAATAAAATCTCATACAAATCTAATAATCAATTTTTTTTGATGTTACAGCAGATCATCCACTCTGCTCTTCAGCTCTCCTAATGTACTGTTGGGATTTTCTTTAGGAGCTGATGTTTTAATTCCATTGCATTCTGGCTACATCTGACAAGTACACCTTCTTGATAGTTTACCAGCTGTCTGATACTGCACAGAAAACTGCTCAATATCAAGCAATACATGAATTGGTAAATATGTTCAGTCTTCAGTTTTTCAGTACAGTATAATATATATATATATATATATATATATATATATATATATATATATATATATATATATATATATATATATATACTGTAGAAAGTCAGATAAAATCATATGTTTGTGAGTTACTTACATTTTTCACCTCATCATAATAGATGTGGCATAACCAAAATTTTTTATCACGATATGAGTCATTTATTTCACAGTAACAGTATAGGCCAATATCACAACAATTTATTTATTTTCATAATCCAGTTAAATAATACAGTTGAAAGGTACTTTATTTTGAGTATTTTCTCTTTATGTTTAGATTATTAATAACATCCAGTTTAAAAGTTTAGTGTCAGTAACTGGTGTTGTTGTTTTTTTTTAAAAAAGAAGCTTTTATTCAGCAAGGATACATAAAATGGATTCAGAATCGTACAAATCTCTTATTCACGTCACTTTATTTATTTGTTTATTTATTTATTTTACATTTTCAAAATGCTTTTGCGTCCAGATTAAATTTTTTTAATCCCAGTGTGTGTATATATATATTTATTTATTTATTTATATATATGTAGCTGGGGTCTAAAAGTCTGACATCACATTGAAAAACAAAACAAAACAAAAAATTATATATATATATATATATATATATATATATATATATATATATTTATTGCCTATAGTCTTTTGAATCTGGGTCATGTTAGTCCAGTCAACTCTATCTTCTCATGCAGCGCAGCCTTGATGTACAGCTGTATAATGTTTAAATTTCATGGATTCACTCTGAAAAGCATTAGAGGAGCCGGCGTCCTTGAGCGATCCACCTCCTCAAACACTGTAGTTAAGAGTGAATGGTTTGTCCTGAGCGATTGAATGAACGTCTCCCTCTGGGTGCATTGAATTACATTTAAGTTGACTGTAAGTGGATGTTATTTAATTAAAAAACCTCCTCATGTTATCTTAAAGTAATTCTTTCTGTATCGGTCAATATTTGTGAAAGCACGCCTACTGTCTCTCACATGTGTGTCGTTTGTGGCTGGTGGATTAATAGCACTTGTGTGTGTGTGTGCGCGTGCGTGCGTGCACGTGTAGTAGTTGCCAGGGATGTGAACGTGCTCCACGCATGCGTGTGTTGCTCTTACTGTAAAGCACTTAACATGCATGACATGTATTCCAGAAGGCAGGCGTTACCATGGCAACCCTTGTAGGTCATAAGCTGCAGGTTTGATTTGATTGGCTGAATGAAGCGAGCGCACACGGGAGAGATCAGTCAGCGTGCAGGACTGTTTATCTACAGGATGTCCTTTTGGATCTGCTCTACCAATCTGATTTCTCTCTTCAGCTATTTTATCTTTAGAAGCACTTATAATTGCTCTGGCTTTCCTTATTTAAACATGCTCCATGTTTCACATTCAGTTTGAGGACTGGGATTAGCTTTGATGTGTCTGAACTTTACCGGATGATGTTTTGTTTTGTGTGTTTGTATAAAGTCATATAAAATCGTAATCTGATTTTTTTCTGTCTGTGAGTTGCTTGCATTTTTTCACCTCATGGGCGGCTTGACTAAAATGTTATATCATGATATGAGTCATTTATTTCACAGTAACAGTATAGGCCAATATCACAACATTTTATTTATTTATTTATTTTTGATAATCCAGTTCATTAAATATAGTTGAAGCTACTTTATTTTGAGTATTTTCTCTTTATGTTTGAATTATTCATCAAAACATATGCTACAGAGTCAGTGATTTATTTTTTTTATTAATACATTTATTCAGCAAGGATACCTAAAATTGATAAAAATTGACTGTAGTAAACACGTTTACATTGTTATGTAGGATTTCTATTTCAACATTAATAACACTGAGTAAGCTTACATGGACAGCAATATTCAGGTTTTAACATGATTAAGAAAATACTCTGATTAAGAACCTACCATGAAAACAGATTTTTAATGACCTTAATCCGGATAAAGTCATACTCAAAGTAAACACAAATCGAATTAAGACATGTGGAGTATTCATATTTTAGTCGCATTTTAGTCTGCGAAGTGCAGTATAGACATGTATAAGTAAACTTAACCGTCCTGTAGGACTTTACGCCGCATTTTGCGACATGATACACACACGGCAGCGATCAACCGTTTGACAGCAAATAAAAGCGCTTCAACACCGCCGCCGTCTGTTTGCACATATAGCATGACAAATCATTAACTGCACTTGAAGCTTTTGTAAAAATTAAAAATGAAACACCCAAAACTGTATATGGCATCATAATGAAGACAAACTATATGTTACGTGAAATTCTACAGGGGACATCATAACATGTGCCATTAATCGATCTATGTACTATAACATGTAAAACGGGAACATGAAAGGAATATTTTAAAAGCAACTCATGTAAACACCTTGTTCATAATATTGTATTATTTAGAATAAGTTAAATAATTAGACTACTGATGGTCATGTAAACGTAGTCATTGATAATAAGAAGAAATGTTTTTTGTGCACGAAGTCAGCATATTAGAAAGAATAATTCAGATTTTGTAAGATCATGTGACGCTGGAGTAATGGCTTATGAAAATTCAGCTTTGCCATCACAGGAATAAATTACATTTTAAAATATATTAAAATAGAAAAGAGATGTCTTACATTTTTATAATAGTTCATAATATTACTGTTTTCACTGTATATTTGTTCAAATAAATGTAGCCTTGGTTAGCATAATTCTTTCAAAAATATTTTTATAAGTCTTACTGACCACAAACTTTGAATGGTAGTATATATTATAACCAATATTATATATCATAAATATTATATATTAGCAACAGACTCTGTTCCAGATGTTGCAGTTGTACCACTGAATTTATTTTATGCATGCAGCTTGCAAGGACAACTTTGCACTCAATATTTTACAACTTAAATATGATGAAATATGACTTCTCTTGCTGTAGTGCTATAGATTCAGCACCAGCAGCATAGAAATTTGGTGCAGGAAATACTGTGTAACGATTGAGTTGATAATAAAAGTATTAGTATTGTAAAATGAATATTGGGTTAGAAACCTCATATCGGTTGAATCAGTTGAACAATTAATGCAGCAAATTGTGACGTTGCTTGGTAGCTGTAAACAACTAACATCTTCACAACAGACACCCCTTGTTCATAACAGTAGACCGGTTGACACATTTCTACTGTTGCATGGCACACATTTCCACCCACTTAATGTTTTTTATATCACAGTATAAAAATGGAAAATTTATGTCATGCAGGATTTTGTTGAAAATTAGAGTAGAATAAAAGAATTCATAAACAATGTCTCCCCTTGATGAAATGTGTAATTCTGCAGATAAATCGGACGTGATCTCAGCCCGTGATTCACTCTAAATTATTACAGTCACATTTTTTATTTTCCATCTTGGTCTACTGAATGACTACTCTCTCTCAGCCTCAAAACATCACTGCAAATAATTCATCCCTGCATCTAAGTGAGACCTTGTATGTGTGTGAACACGCAGAGCAATGATGATCTGATGTGTTTGGGTTCACACCTGTGTGTCTTCTCCTCCCATCACATCCTTACAGTCACATGTGACATGCTGTGTCTCATAACATGTAATCATTTGCTGTACTGTAGCAGTGAAGACTGGAGTGAAGTCAACATATGGGTTGTTGGTGCATATCCATTTTTTTATCATCATCATCAAGATTTTAGGTTACCTTATGTGAATGTATAAGGTAAAGTGTATATGTTGGATACTGAAACAATGATAAATGAGCTGTTAATTGAGCTCCCAAATGAACTTGTGAAGAATGTGTGGTTAAATGTGTTGCTTCATTCCGCACTCATGCTAAAGTTTAAGCTCGACTTTAATACAAATGTTCTAGCTTCACTTTATTGTAATGTTCACATATAATGTCACAAAATACTAAAACTTAAAAATACCTGCGGTGCCATTGCATTTTTTAAACGGTAGTATCGCCCATACGGTATTACCATAAGATATGTTGTATGCACGGCAGGAACACAGTTTAAAACATTCATTTGAACATGCATGCCAGCAGAAACATTACAAGTTGATTGCCAAATGTCTTTCTGCTGTGCTCTGTGTAGTGCAGGCTGTGTATACGCTTTACAGTCATGGCCAAAAATATTGGCACCCTTGGTAAATATGATCAAAGAAGGCTGTGAAAATTAATCTGCATTGTTAATCCTTTTAATCTTTTATTTAAAAAATTCACAAAAATCTAACCTTTCATTGGATAATAAGAATTTAAAATGGGGGGAAATATCATTATGAAATAAATGTTTTTTCTCAAATACACGTTGGACACAATTATTGGCACCCCTAGAAATTCTTATGAGTAAAATATCTCTGAAGTATATTCCCATTCATATTCACAATTTTGAGCACTCCAGGGTGATTATGAACATGAAATTATTTAAATAATTAAGAATTTCCAATCAACATAAAATGTTATGAAACTGCCTGGAAGTGGTGTCCTAATGCACGGTGAGAAGGAGAGTTTGAGTGGCTAAAGGCTCTCCAAGGACCACAGCTGGAGAATTGCAGAAAATAGTTGAGTCTCGGGGTCAGAAAACCTTTAAAAAAAATTGTCATACAGCACCTACATCACCACATGTTGTTTGGGAGGGTTTCAAGAAAAATTCTCCTAGCTCATCCAAAAACAAACTCCAGCATATTCAGTTATCAGACACGACTGGAACTTCAAACGGGACTGGCTTCTATGATCAGATGAAACTAAAAAATAAGTTTTTTAGCAACTTTTCAAGATGGGTTTGGTGAACACAGGGATAAAAAGTACCCCATGTGTACAATGAAATATACTGCTGTATTTTTGATGTTGTGGGCCTATATTTCTGCTGGAGGTCCTGGACATCTTGTTTAGACACATGGCATCATGGATTCTATCAAATACCAACAGATAAAAAAATCAATAAGTGACCGACTCTGTTAGAAATCTTATAATGGGCCATGTTTGGATCTTCAAACTGTACAATAATCCAAACACAAACCTCAAAAAAGTGGGGTGAACTGAAGAGGAGAAGCACCAACATGGAGCTGGGAATCTAAAGGGTCTGGAGTGATTCTGGATGAAGGAATGGTCTCTGATCTCTTGTCAGGTGTTCTCTAACTTCATCAGGCATTATAGGAGAAAATGTAGAGCTGTTAAACTGGCAAATGGAGGTTTCAAAAAGTATTGAATAAAAGGGTGCCGTTAATTGTGGCCAGTGTGTATTAGAGAAAAACATTTATTTCATAATGATATTTCCCCCTATTTTAAATTCTTATTATCCAATGTTAGTTTTTTGTGAATTTTTAAAATAAAAGATCAAAAGGATTAACAATGCAGATTTATTTTCACAGCCCTCTTTGATCATATTTACCAAGGGTGCCGATATTTTTGGCCATGACTGTACTGTATATGATATTGAGTGTTTCCCGATGCTTCAGTACAGTTTGCAATGAGAAGTACTACGTTGTTGTTCATGATGCAATTTATCAGAAGAAGATTTATCTGAAAAAATAGCAGCTCAAGCATCACTTATTCAACATCATAATATCTTACAAGAAAGTATTCTCGCAGTTTTATTCATTTATCCACTTCTAGAAAAGGTGTAATAGTTCGTTTCTGGAAGCATCTTTGTGATCACGAATGCAGTTCCATTCATCAGCATAACGGCTTTGCACTTGGTTCTTATCAGTCATATCAGTCATTATATATATATTTTTTTAACATTATAAATGTATGTTATTTATATACATGCTGCTAACTTGGAAATTTCAAGATATGTGAGCAAAAATGCTCCTAACAGTTCGGCAATACGACACGAGCAAGAGTCAAGAGTGCTGTTTTTGTTTCTTTTCTGTGTTTCAATCCAAATCCACTTTGACTTGATCGAATCACTGATTCACTGAGCCATTCATAAAAACAGTCATTTGATTCACTCCTGAAAGATTCAGCCGTTTTGAAAGAATCGTTTGAATGACTCGGTGATTCAATCATGAACACTTGCTGCCACCTGCTGGCGGTTTTAAGTTTCCCATTTAAAAGTAGGCATATTACATTCTTTTCCAACATCTTTCTATATTTAGAATTCATTTACATGTACTTCTTTATGAAATTTTGATTCATTTTGTAGAATTGAATTTCAAATCAACACCATACTGAATGGTATCGTGTAGAGATGCGCCGATTCTGATTTTCGATTTTTTTGGAAGTGTGACCTGCCGATACCGATTTTTGCCGATTCCGATTTTCTCTCTAAGAACTATAACTGACAGCATATACAAACAAAAATCTATGCAAATTTCAATGCAAAAAATATTTACATAAAATAAATTATTAAACATTACAATTCCCCCAATCTGGACTAAGTTACAGATTTTCTCTTACTTAAGCAACTCACAAAATAAAGTGCTCTGTGACTGGAAAGAGGAAGAAATAGTTAACTTAAAATGAGTTGCTGTATGTAACAAAACAGATGTCATTTCCCACTAAGTTTATAAATGGTCATTTTTTTCCCCCTAACCTTATTAAATGTGTCATCTTTCACATCAAATTCTTACTTTTGAAATATGAAATATGTACTTCAATTAATTCAGTTAGCATAATAAAAAACTGTGAAGTTGTTACCATTCAAATGAAATTAGTATTAACAAACTCTTATCTTTCCACTGCTGAGGAAACAGAAGCTGCATCTGAAGTGTTATTAGATGCATTTACACAGACAGTTTGATGAAGCTGAGGTGCCATAAATGCATTTACACTGCAATTTCAAATTAAAAATTTTATAAGATTAATTAATGTTGAAAAATAAATGTTGAAAAAATGCAATGATACTTTTAAATATGACTAAACCACCAGTAGGTAGCGGCATGCGTCCATTTTAATGAGTGAGTCATTTATTCATTCATTCAGCCGATTCATGAATGGGTCACTGAATCATTGACTCACTGGATTCGTTCAAAAACGTGGATTCATTCAGTAACTAAACACCGCTGTGTTGCTCGGAGACATGAAACAGTTCTGCTGTGGCTTTGATCTGAACTATTTTCATCAGCGAAACTGAGCAAAAACAGTCAATATTTTGTCTAAAATCTAAGTCGCTTAATTTTAACTTCTTGTTTATTGAAATACTATTGTATAAAATCAGTGTCATTGCAATCGTGTTGATATTGATATTCGGGGAAACATCATGGCCGTATAATGTTGCTTATCTAAATCATATTTTGTAAAAAAAAAAATAATAATTCTACCGCAGTATGCATCTATAAATTTCTGTGAGTTACTTTGTGTGTGTGTGCTGTCTCAAACACTCACTCAGGCTGTGCAAGCCTCATCTGGCACGACATAAATACAATATCAGTCGCTATTTACATTGAATGCAATTAAAATTAGAATCAGTCTCACGCGAAACGACGTGTTTACACCATGGTTTACACGCGACTGTGAGTGTGCGCGTGGCTGTGACGTCATTGCTTGTGCCGCTGGCAATAAAAAGATCGGCTCGGAATCGGCAAGAAGTGAGACTGACCGGCCGGTCACCGATCCGGGCCGGTCATGCGAAAAATCGTCCGATTCCTATCACTGGCCGGTCAATCGGTGCATCTCTAATATCGTGACATTTCAGCTGGTACAGTATTGTAAGACATATTTATGGTATCGTGACAACCCAAATATATATATATATATATATATATATATATATATTAGGAATGCACCGATGTATCGGCCACCGATATTTATTGGCCGATTTTTGATTATTTTAAAGCCATCGGCATATCGGAAATAGCTTGAAAAGGGCCGATACCGATGGTTTATTAATTAACTGCATGGAGACAATCAGTTGCATGTCTGTTGATTTCCGTGTATGTGCACGGAGAGTTTGTGAGTGTTTGTGCGCATCTCATATGTGTTTATGCACGGAGAGTTTGTGTGTGTTTTTGTTTGCGTCTCATATAGGCTATGTATGTGCGCGGAGAGTTTCGCGTCTCATATATATATATACAGTATGTGCGTGGAGAGTTTGTGAGTGCTTGTGCGCATCTCATATATAAATGTGCGCGGAGAGTTTGTGTGTGTTTGTTCGCGTCTCATGTGTATATGCGTGGAAAGTTTGTGTGTGTTTGTTCGCGTCTCATATATATATAGGACTATGTGCACAGAGAGTTTGTGTGATATGTGTATGTGTGCGGAGAGTTTGTGTGTATTTGTGCGCTTCTCATATGTGTGCGGAGAGTTTGTGTGTATTTGTGCGTGCATTTCATATATATTTGTTTGAGCACTTAGTAGTATACGTGTGACTGTTTCATGTGTGAAGTTTGATTTAATCCCTATATGGCGCCTCATATAATTGTGTTGGTAATGTTTGTAAATATTTTGCTTTATTTACTGGTATTTTAGCCTACATTATTTCCGAATGAAATAATAAAATGTGACGTACAGACTACTAATTCAGGCTGTTTTTTCCTCTCAAAACGCTTATAGGAGTAGCGTTTTTTTTATCCGTGCTGCAAACATCAAGACTCTTGTTTTTTTTGTTTTTGTTTTTTTGAGTAAAGAAAACGCTGTACTTTATTGTTATTATTTTATTATTATTATTATTATTGGCAAAGAAAAGGTAAATATTGAATTTTAAATTAACACAATACTGCATAGTATCGTGATACTACTTGGTATCGTGATACTTCAGCTGGTATAGTATCGTAAGACATTTTTATGGTATCGTGACAACCCTAATATATATATATATATATATATATATACATACATATGTGTGTATATATATATGTATGTATGTATATATATATATATATGTATGTATATATGTATATATGCCGTACTACCCTTGTGCAATGCTTGTTTACTCTGTGAATTAGTGTGAATTAAAGTAGATGAATGTTTTAATGGTGATGCTCACAGAGGACAGATTTCAGCTTTGAGTTTTCTGTATTTGTACATATCTTTTTAATGACTTGAGCTGAACTTTGGCAATGATAAATGTCCCATTTATGTCATTATAAGTGCTGCTTGACTTTTCGCAGCTGGAAGGTTTCTGTTAATGAAACAAGTGTGGCTTGGAAAGAACAGATATTGGAATAGCTTGTGGAAATCTTGAAAAAACAGCATCTATGAACAGCGATCATGTTCCCACCCCCTAAAATAAGACTGTTAGGAATGCATTGCTGTTAGTGTCAATACATGATGTCATAAAATTTATTAACCATCTCAGTACTTCATACATTTTTTACATTTTTTGTTACATAGATTTGTTTTTGTAATGTTTTTCTTTTAAAAAGCTCATCTCATTCAAGCAAAATCCCAAGCTAAACATGTTGCCTAATGTGTCCATTATTATTCAAACCCATCCAAAGGAGAAAGTTATCAGGAGAGGAGAGTGATTTTAGTTTAGTCCTGATGAGTTCAAGCTTTGTTTTATGCCATCTGCAGGTTTGTCAGACATTTCCAACAGATCCATTTCCTAGAGCCTTGTTTCTCTAGAGCCGTTCTCACGTTGTCCTGCTTTATTGAAATACTTCTGAAATGGTTCTTGAGCAGATCGGCCTAAAACAGAAGTTGTTACACTCAGAACTCGCTGTGTTTTACATTGCTAAGTGTCTCTTTGGAGGCTTGTTTTGGGTCAGTGCATTTGTTACAGGCCATTATGGATTAAAATGCAGCTGATGGTCAATAATATTGTCTCGGCTCCACTTGGCAGCCATCCTGGGTTGGCAGCCGGTGACTGAAGAGCAAACAGTAACACGCTGCAAAACTCTGACATAATTTATTTGCATCCCTTTGAGAATGTTGCACAATTTCTGCTCTACCCTCAAACCACCAGTGTAATTTAATAATAATATGAGTGAGTAATAAGCTATTATGATGTGCCCTGGCTTGACTTCCTTAGTAATTCATGTGCTTACAGATCAAAAATAGCTCAGATGAGTGCATAAAACTCTTAACTGCAAACAAGATTTGTTATATATATTAGGGCTGTCAATCGATTATTATTATTTTTTTTAAATCGTGATTAATCGCAACTTAATCGCACATTTTTAATTGTTCTAAATGTACCTTAAATTAATACTTTTCAAGTTTTTAATACTCTTAATCAACATAGGCATGGACAAATATGGATGCTTTATGCAAATGTATGTTTATTATTATTGAAACCATGGTCAACATAGCGCATGAAGAGTAGTCATGTTTCAAAGGTCATAGATGTTTTTCAAAGAACTTGTTCATGTCTATTATTCCAGGTTCACATTACTTCTCTTTCTTTGCACTGAGCAATTTACTTACATAAACCTGTTTACATTTTTGCAGGACAGGGCAGCTCACTTCTTCTGAACATGCAAAATGTACATTTATTATTTATTATTAGATTTGTTTGCCTCTCTGTGCCCACATACTGTATTTTGATGCAGCTAAATTCTCAATAAAACTGTTTTCATTGGTATATTTTACTGTTTCTGTTGTCAGACAACGGAATGAATATGAAATAGTAACTGAAACGCGACCCATTAAGACTAGGCTACATTACCAGCTCTCCTTTCCAAGATGTTAATCTGCACAAAAATCCTGATAATCGAGCCGTCATCTGATGAAATCAAATACACATAAGATAAAGACAATAGCTGTGCTGTGATTTTGGCTATACTTGCATGTAAAATTAGAGAAGCAACACAATATCTGTGTTTAACTGAAAGCGCTGCTCCTCTCTGCCGCTCGCTGAACAATGCAGACGCACAGAGAGAGAGAGAGAAAGAAAGAAAGGTGTGTGTGTGCGCGTGCTGGGAAGGCAAGACCTGGCGCTCACGCGGCAGTACTAGCGAGTCTCAGAAACTAAATAAGGTCTGGGCAAACCCTAAAGATTTGTTGCTAGGCACAATTGATCACGTTGGTCGGTAGAGAAAAAGATGTCAAATTTGTTGTCACTCCCTCAGCCGCTGTATTAACACCCACACAGCAATGTTAAATAGGTTTCTCTAATGCCAAGATAATGCAATGTAAGGTACAGTGTTATAATGTACAAGACATTTAAAAATTGCTTGATTTGCAATGTTAGTAACTGTGGAAACGAGTCATCATAGTCTGTGGAAACTGTCCATTGGGAAATTTTAGTTGATAAGTTTCATTGTCTGTTGTCAATAATGTAGCAATCCACGCAGCTTTCTTTTGGTCAACATGGCGAACCCAACTTGAACCCATTGCGAAATCTATGTGGGAAACTATTTTGCCTTCACACGAAATTCCAGATTGTGTGGATTCCTATTAAAGTCAACTGCAAAAATTCACTAAGCAACGGTAAATGTGCCTGCATATTTTTTCTCTGGACAAAAAAGTTTAAGTAAATTGATCTTGTTTAAGAATATATTATATTTTGTCAATATTTGTCAATTTTTACTTTTTTACCTTTACCCTAAAATTTACCTTCAGTATTTGGAACATACACTAATTGCCAAAAGTATTGGGACTCCCCCTAATTAAAAGGTTTGACTACTTTAGTAATTTCCGTGAGTACAAATCTTAATGTTTAAGCATGATATTCTAGGGAATTGTGTGCTTCTAATTTTATAGCAACAATTTGGACAGGAACCTTTTCTATTCTAACATGACAATGCCTCTGTGTATAAGACAAGGTTCAAAAAGAAATGATTGATTCAGTCAGTGTGGAAGAACTTGACTGGTCTGCAGAAAGCCAAGTCCTAATCCCAGCTGAACACCTCTGGTGTGACTTTAAAAGCAGACCTTGAGCCAAAAACTCAACACCAAACACCAGTGATTGCACATACATTATATAGACAAAAGTATTTGTCTATATACACACACACCCCCTTCTTTAGAACAGAAAAAGGCACTTCCAAAACTGTGGCAACAAAGATGGAAACATAATTCATGTTTTTAAAAATTGTATTTCCATCTCTGTTGCAACAGTTTTGGAATTGTCTAAAATGACTGTACCCATATGTACAAGTCATGGTGTTTTGTGATGAGTTTTTGGCTCAAGGTGTGCTTTTAAAGTCACACGAGAGGTGTTCGTCTGGGACTAGGACTTGGCTTTCTGCAGACCAGTCAAGTTTTTCCACATTGACTGAATCAGTAATTTCTTTTTGAACCTTGCCTTATAGACAGAGGCATTGTCATGCTAGAATAGAAAAGGGTCCTGTCCAAACTGTTGCTATAAATTTAGAAGCGCACAATTCCCAAGAATATCATTATATGCTTAAACATTAAGATTTGTTATCATGGAAATTACTAAAGTAGTCAAACCTGTTCATTAGATGGGGGTGTCCCAATACCTTTGGCAATACAGCGTAAGTGGAATATTCCTTAAATTAAGCAGTCAAAACCAAAATTACAGTTTTTTTTTTTTTTTTTGTGATGGTACGGTAATACAGGTTTACCAAGACTGTGGCGGTGGCTCATGTTGTACATCACGTGCATGTTTGTGGTTAATTCACAATGTTTGTATATTTTCCTAACATGCAAAGCAACTTAGGTCTGTTTCATCAAAGATTGCAGCTTGAGTTAACTATTCTTCTAAACTAACGGTGTGGAAGGTTTTTAAAAATGTACTTTATGGCTTATTAGGTTGAGGGAGGAAGAGAAGGTCCGTGAGAGCTGTGAAACAGAGGTGATTATATCAGAGAAGACAGATCTCTCATAAAAATAAAAAAAAAGAGCCACTATTTTTCCTCACAGTAGTGCTCATTAATCATATCGCCACATGACTTGAGAATAAGAGAGAGAGGAACTATATAAAGGCAAACTACTTTATCTGCTACATCCTTGTTATTTATTTCTGGAATACAAAATGACTCGAGGCCATTGATGCCTAAACCGCATTCATTCCTAAATCATTCAAAATTGAGTGAGTAAATAAGGACGCTATGCTCATTTTTGAGTGAACTGTCTATCACTTTAATAGAGGCATTGTGCATGTGCAGTTCATTTGAAGATGCTCCTCGTCTGTTAATCGCTATATTTTTTTTGTGTGTTTAAATATATTAATTTGGTCTATTACTATTGTCCTCCTCATTCATGTTCTCTGCTTCTCTTGCTCTGTTTTTCTATTTTCTCTTATTGCTTTGGCAATAGGAAGCAATTTTGTTATGCCAATAAAGCACTTGAGAGAGAGAGAGTGAGTGAAGGTCCATCTCGACTGCATTAGCCTGTTTCAATGCGCCTCAGATTGATTCTGCTGAACATGAGGAGCAGATGAAGGTCGTTTATTTACACCCACACTCTTAATGTTTTTATACTATAATTTTTTGCTGAGTGTTTTCTTGTTCCTTTAAGAAATGTTCATGGTGTAGGCGTAAAGATTTTATTTTAATGCAAACCATCTTGCAGCCTCTCATTTTTGATGTTGTTATTATTAAATATATATTTGTAGGATTGGGTGATGTGTATTGACTCATGTTTTCTCTGAGTGAGTCAGGCTGTGAATTCAAACAGAAAATCAATAAAACACAGCAAGAGACTCACTGAATCACTTCCAGAAACAACATAAACAAGCTCTCCGACACCTTTATTTAGACATTGATCACTCACCCCTTCCCACAGAGGACTCAAACCAAAGCCACGATCTGGAAAATAGCTGCTTTGACCTGATGGATCCACGTGGCGTCTAGCTGATGCATTTCTTTTTTTGTTCATTGAGAAAAACTAAGGTTATGATGAGTGTTTTAGTATGTCAGCTGATACACCGTGCACATTAAAAGCAAGTGATGCATGGCATCAAAATTAGAATGATAATTAGTTGTTGACATAAAGAACAATACTTTGTGCACTTGCAGCACATAGTTAATAAAGTTTGCAATGCCTTGCAACACATTGGTTTAAAAACACAGCACTCAGAGAAGTTAGAAGTTATAAAATAAGTTACACTTTTAAAATAGTCAAAGTCGAGACCTTGACCCTGCAAATATATGTATATTATGTGAAAACAACCCTCAAGAATTCATTCTGTGGAACATAAAAGAAGATAATTTGAGAAATCCCTCATGTAAAGAAATGGGCCAAACATCTTGTGATCATCTAAATATCTTAAACATTTATAGGTAAAGGTCATAAAAATGTAGATTTTTGCCAATTAGGCAAATTTTTCTCTGGATGTAAACTTTTAATTTTTTATTCTGATGGCTTATTTAGTGTGTGTGTGTGTCTCAGTGTGCTTTGACCTCAAGATACGTTTCTATCAAATTATTATTGTTTTTTTGTTTTTTATTATTGTTTGAGTTTTTGTTCTTTAAAGGGATAGTTTACCCAAAAATGAAAATTACCCCATGGTTTACTCACCTTCAAACCATGCTAGCTAGCTAGTATGTGTGTTAGGGATGGGAATAATCCCCGATTCACTCGGTGCATCGGCATAAAAAGTTAACGATGCGATGCATCGGTTTAAAAAGTTTGCATCGGCCTCAAGTTGTCATTTATATCGTGCTGCATTGTTTCTAACATATTTGCATCGGTAAAAAACTATGTATTTATATATAATTACTAGTGGATGCGCTATATTTTTATTATTTAGAAAGTGACCAATAAACTGTGACCAATATTTTATATGTAGATTGATTTCTCTCTAAACTGTGTCTCAAGCGCGTTCTCTCATCGCTGCTGCGTGAATATGAGGTATCGCAACACTACAGAGACCCAAGGAAAAACGGGGATTAAAGTCCAAAACCTGACTTGAAATAACCTAACAAATCAATCGGGGCTAAAGCGGTTCCATAAACGACAAATTAAATTCACACAGTCTCACTAATTTATGCACGCTTATTTTTAAGCAGCCCTTAATGTCGATCATGGATCAAATCGATCCACCATGGCAAACAGCGAATATATCTGTGCTGTTTAATGCATTTGAGACGTTGCGTTTTCCTCAGTGCATAACTGACATGTCACAGGTATATTTTTCATCTGTAATTGTTAGAAAGTCATGCACACATATCTATTTTACTGTCAGGAGTGGGTGAGGCACGCGGGGGCAAAAACAGACAGAGCGCAATTGTATAGGAGCGCGATAATTCAGAGTAAAATGTACATTTTGCTAAAATATTTGTTGTTGAATATGTGTCTTTTGTGGAATTTTTAACCTACATATAAGCGCATTTTTATGATAGCAGTGACTGTAAAGGGACTGTTGTAATAGGTAAATCAAATGTAAGCTAGTACAGTACTAATTAGCTACTAAGCTCAAATGAGTTAATGTGTGTTTCTTATAGCAGTTAAAATAGTCATTTTCTTTATTATTTATTTTCATTTTTAATTCAGTGATTTTAACTTTTAATTTAGTTATTTTAATGCTTTAAAGAGCAATTTTAGATTGTAATGTTCTAATGCTGTCTGCTATCTGTTCTGCAAACTATAAAAGGCACAGCTGTCATAAAACCAGGTTACCATAGACCAGGTTAGTTTCCCAGCATAAGCCATTCATCATTTTTTCAGCATTTCATACGAGTGTTTTAAGATGACATTAAATACTTCATGCCTCAAAACACCTGCTCTGTTCCATTGAGTTGTGCTCCATCCTGCTATTTTTCAATGGAATCTTGAATCTTGAAAACAGAATCTTGAGTTCTATTGCTGAAATCTTTTTTGGTTTGCTTGTGTTGTTGTTACTGGATTTCGATCAGTGTGAAAATGAAGAAAAATTGTCAAGCAATTAATGTGCTTACATGATCAATTGTTATTGACCCTTTTGATTACACAAGTGCTCAAATCCATCTTTAGTAGCAATGTACTCTCAACTTTAAGGGCACGTGCAACTTTTCTACTAAAACTATAACCAGACTGGCCTTGAATTGAATATCATGAAATCTATCAAATGTTACAAAACAGAGGGAAATAACCACATACACTACCAGTCAAAAGTTTTTGAACAGTAAGATTTTTAATGTTCTTTTAAAGAATTCTGTTCTGCTCACCAAGCCTGCATTTATTTGATCCAAAATACAGCAAAAGCAGTAATATTGTGAAATATTTTACTATTTAATACAACTATAATTTATAATAACTATATATATATATATATATATATTTTAGGAAAGAAATGATAGAAATTACTACTTTTATTTAGCAAGGATGCTTTAAATGGATCAAAAGTGATGATAAAGACATTTATAATGTTACAAAAGATTTCTATTTCAGATAAATGCTGTTCTTCTGAATTTTCTATCCATCAAAGAAACCGGAAAAAATCTATTCAGCTGTTTTCAACATAAATGTTTTTTTTTTTTGAGCAACAAATCAGAATATTAGAATGATTTCTGAAGGATCATGTGACCGGAGTAATGATGCTAAAAATTCAGCTTTGAAAACACAGGAATAAATTACATTTTAAAATATATTCAAATAGAAAACAGTCAAAATTTGACTGCTTTTGCTGTACTTCGGATCAAATGAATGCAGGCTTGTTACTGTTCAAAAACTTTTGACTGGTAGTGAAGGTATTTCTTATAAATTCACAGTCCATTTTGGTCACCGTCTGTGGCGTTTCTGCCGCCATCCCTGTTTGATTTCAGCCCCGCATGTGTTCTTGTTTTCTCTGATGTGTTTTGCAGTGCAGTGGTGGTGTCAGCGAGGTGTAATGTGGCCGTGTGCTGGTTGTGAGCGTTTAGCAGGAGTGGGGGAGGGGAGGTCATATTTAGAGCGCTCCCATTTGTGAACCACGACGCTGAGGACGAGGTTACAGGGTCATATTTGAACCACTCAGCTTTCCTACACTCTCTTACTTACATACATGCTGCTTATTTCTTGTTAAAGCAACTTTGCCTCTCTGTACAAGAGTTTTTGTCCGTGTGTCCCAACAGTGGCTCAGTTTAACTTCACTGCTGACTCACACCTGTGAAATCGAGTCCTCCAGGACACCTGCAGCGTACAGCCATCTAGTGGCAGTCTAAAGAGGATAATCTTCACCTCACCTTTACGCCACTGAAATCTGTCAAACACTCACTTCTTCTCCTGTAGTGCATGTTTCAATGAGTTCTCATTTCATTTAATTCACCATATAGTGATGGTCTTGAATGACTTTTCATTTATGCAAGCACACTTTCTTTTCCATTTTGACATTTTATCTTTCGGAGAGTCCATATTTCTCTGGAAATCCTTGGCATGGCCTGGTTTTCCTTGTGCATCGCTGCGTTAAAGGAAGAGTAATGGAAACACAGCAAAAGAAAGAGAGTGCATAATGTGATTCAACTCATGTGCACTTCCATATCTAAGTGTTAGTAGAAAGGGAACATTTTAATGAAAACTTTCTTAGCCTGCCCCCTACTGTTGCCCAAGAAGTGCTTTGCATTATCTGGAGTTCAGCATTCATTCATTCACTGGAGAAAACACACTCAAAAAGTCTGGTTATAATCAGTATTGTCTCTTAGAGCCAAAAGTACATGACGTTTTTATTTTTATAGGTCTGAAAATTATGCAGAAACAGATTTCGTTATGCTATCAAAGAATCTTTAAAGGTCAAGTACTTTATGGTTCATACTGCCCCTAGTGGTGATAGTTAACTTTAGTCAGAACAACATAATTACACAGAAAGTCTTTTAAAATAAATTTTTAATGGTTGATTTTAAAATTAAATGCTCAATATTTTAGCCCCTTTATTGTAATAAACAATCAAACAGACCCTTTTTGTCTTCTGCTGTGTTGAGAGATGAAAGCTTAATGCTAAATAACTCAGATTATTTAATTTGTGGCTGGTTAGTGACATAAATTCATTTGATATTTCACCTAATGTTAAGGAAAATGTTAATTTTATGAACAGAAAAAACTAACTTTAAAGAAAAAAAACCTTTTTATATATTTTTCTCAGTGATGTTGATATGGATTTGATTCTATTTAAAAATGTTTTATGAAACAGAATAGCTAATGCTTGTGTGTGTAGATCTGTAGTACTTTTTCCTGTGATTATGTAGATTGACATCTCTGTTAATGATGTACTGATGCAGTTCATCAAATGACCAGTTGGTGTCTCTGTTTAGCCTTTTAAACTTTACTTCTAATCCATATTACAGTGCTTCAGAAAGTGTGTGAGATGAGGTTAAAGTCAATGAACAATATGTCAAGTTTGTGGCTTTGACATCAGAAATGAGTTTATGGAGCATTATTTGCAGTAATTCAAATTTCTATCGACTAAAAATCTAAATCTGCAAATTATCACTTTTTAAAAAAATGAGAAATATTTGCTTTGTTTAAAGTCATTAATTATGGAATCTAAAGCTTGTCTGTGAAATAATATTGAGCAATATACAGAGCATGTTTTTCTAGTCAGTGAAGATCTTCTGCACAAACAAATGTTTGATGTATTTTTTTCCTTTCTGTCTCCTGCAGGCTCAGAGTTGCAGTGTTAATACTGTCATGAGCACTTAAAGCACACTGAAAGACCTCCTCCCAGCAGAACACTACACACAACAGACCTGTAACACACCACCTGCCCCTCCATCATGATCACCTCAGAGCTGCCAGTGCTACAGTGAGTCCTGCTTCACTTCCACTCACTGCACCTGAACTACATGGCAGTGTTCTTGGTGTTAACTACAGCTAAATATGTATAGATGAAAAACTTTCAACTTAAAACACTTGAAATAAGTTGAAATAAATTCAAGTACTAAAATTACTAAAGCATTTTATATATATACACTGCCATTCAAAAGTTTGGGATCAGTAAGGGTGTGTTCACACCTGTAGTTCGGTTCGTTTGCTTAATTTGGTCCTGGTCCGCTTAGTGTTCACATTGGCATTTTTGACAGCGAACCTAAAGGCGTAGTGATACGTTCACAACTTGATTGGTCGGGTTAAATGACATATATTTCGTGTTCGAATTAAAGCAGCGATACGTTTAGAAGTATTTGGTCCGTGTTGCGTTCATACTTCTTTCGAACCGCACCAGAGTTCGTTTGGAAGCGGACCGAGACCCATCTTTTTAGTGGTCTCGGTCTGCTTGTTTGGTGCGCACCAGGGTTCGGATGGCAGAGTTCACACTTACTCAAACGAACCGCACTAACAGAGCAATCGCACCAGAGTTCGTTTTAATCAACTCAAATATGACAAGTGTGAAGATTTTTTTAAATCTTTTTTAAAGAAGCTTTTCGTGGTCATCAAGGCTTCATTTATTTGATAAAAAATACAGAAAAAAAACTATAATTTTGTGAAATATTACTGCTATTTAAAAAGTCTTAAAATATTGTATTTTATTCCTATGAAGCAAAGCTGGATTTTCAGCATCATTACTCCAGTCTTCGGTGTCACATGATCCTTCAGAAATCATTCTAATATGCTGATTTATAATCAGTGTTGGAAACGGTTGTGCTGCTTAATATTTTTGGGGCCTGTGATTTTCAGGATTCTTTGATAAATAAAAGGTAAAAAATATATATATATTAAGCAGCACAACAGTTTCAACACTGATAATAAATCAGTGAATGATTTCTGAAGGATCATGTGACACTGAAGACTGGAGTATTGGCTGATGAAAATTTAGCGCTGCATTACAAAAATAAATTATATTTTAAAGTATATTAAAATAGGAAATTATATATATATATATATATATATATATATATATATATATATATATATATATATATATATATAAAGGAAATATATTGTTTTTTCTTTAGAGCTGTCAAATCATGATTAATCGCATTCATAATTAAAGTTTGTGTTGTTTACATATGCGTGTACTGTGTATGTTTATATATATATATATATATATATAATATACTGTACACGTGTACATTTAAGAAATATATGTAATAGATACTTATATATATATATATATATATATATATATATATATATATACACATGTAAATATTTATTAAATACAAATATACATATAAATATAGATAGTGTATTTATTTATATAAGACACAAATGCTAATGGAAATTACAAGCACATAAAATTACCAAAACGTAAACTAGAATTAAAACTGAAAATATAAAAATGTAAGTTAATTTACAATATTAATAAAAATATAATAGCAAAAAATACCACTGGTCCAAGTTAAACAACAATGTCATTTTTTTTATGTTAGATGACTGATTACAGTAAATTTCTGAAAAATTTTAAACATTCTGTGTGACAAACAATTTCATCAATTGTTAATAAATTGCTCTATAAATAATAGAGAAAATGAAATAAACACAATGAAAGCATTTGTCGATTTTGTGTTTGAGAAGATATGGTAGATATGATATGGATATGATAACTTTTTAAGCATAAAAAAGAAACTAAACAACAAAATATGATTAGATATGCTTATATAAATGTGATTGATCTAAAATATTTTAAATGTAATTTTTTTGATTGGCTAAATAGACATTAAAAAATAATACATACACTTAACATGTAATTGATATTATTTTAATGATTAGAATTAAGCTTGCAAAACACTACATAGCAGTATTTAGTGCGCTTCATCAGATGTGGACTTTCATTGGATGACTCAGATGTTCTTGCCTGTGGCAGAGTTCATGAGGAGCTCATGGTGTTTTCCTCACAGGGACTCGGGTGAGTCGGGTCAGGACACAGTGAGTCTCAGTATGAGTGTGAGTGAGCTGGACGACCCTGGAGATGGAAAGAGCAAGAAGAAGAGAGGCCGGCCTGGCAGACCACCTGTATGCCTCACACGAAAACTATTTCCTTGACTTACCACAAAAACAGATTATGTTTTAGTCATGATTTAATTTAGCATTTATATTCCCCCTGACTCCAGGCACCCAACAAGAAGCCTCGGAAGTCCAATTTGGAAAAGTGCCAGATGGGAGTCCAGCGGGGGCGCAAGGCCAATGGAATGGCCCAGCAGAACGGAGAGGGCGATCCTGTCACTCTGTTTGAAGTGGTCAAACAGGGAAAGAGCGCTATGCAGGTATAACACACAGATGAAATCAGAAGAGAAAACTGATCACCATATCATAACTTTTTATAGGTACCTCATGTCTAATATTATTTCACATAGGTGTTAATGCATTTGGTGAGTTTTGATGATAATTAGAATTCAATTTCACCACACAAAGAATGCAAATGCTCCGGATTTAGTCAGACTAAAGCTCTGATCAATTTATAGAAATCACACATAACAGAATAAAAAAGTTATGTCAAACTGAATAAATTTGCTAACAGACTTGCACACTACTGTTCAAATGTTTGAGGTCAGTAAGATTTTTTAATAAAATGACTAAATTATTACTACCTATTACTACTTTTGAAAATTCAGGAATAAATTAAACTTTATTAAAATAGAAAACAGTTATTTCAATTGTAATGATATTCCATAATAATATTCCACAGCTTTGATGAGCCTAAGAGAGTACTTTTAAAAAACATTAAAAAACCAAAAATCATACTGACCCCAAACCTTTGAACAGTAGTGGATAATTAACTCACTGCATATTTTAACAGCCCTAATTATAAAATGTTAAATAGTGTGTATTTTTTCAGTGTTAAATGAAGAGTGAAATGTATGTGTGGCGTCCAAATGTTTCAGATCAGGAGCAGATGTTGAATATGTTACAGCTGGAGGTGTGCAGTTATTACATCCACCATGTCAGACTCACTTAATAACTCTCAAAGCCAGATTGTTCTGCTAAAGGAAAGAGTGTTGAGCACTGTGTTTATGTAAATGGTGACACAGTTGTCCATGACTCTTTCAGTCGGTTGTTGATGATTGGATTGAGTCATACAAGCAAGACAGAGATTTAGCACTTCTGGACCTCATCAACTTCTTCATCCAGTGCGCTGGCTGTAAAGGTACGAATACCTCATGCACATAAATATTATTAATTAATAATAATAATAATGTAATATTCATAATAGTAGTGATTACTGACCGTCCTTCATTTCAGGCACTGTAAGAATTGAAATGTTTCGCAACATGCAGAATGCTGAAATTATCCGCAAAATGACAGAAGAGTTTGACGAGGTATCCTTTCGGATGAATTTACAGAATCACACGTAGGAAATGAACCTTTGAACTCTGGTCTGAGTAGGTCATTTCTTTTGTTTTTTAATGCAGGACAGTGGCGATTACCCCTTGACCATTTCTGGCCCGTTGTGGAAGAAGTTTCGCTACAACTTCTGTGAGTTCATCTGCGTCCTGATCCGCCAGTGCCAGTACAGCATCATCTACGATGAGTACATGATGGACACGGTCATCTCTCTGCTGACGGGTCTGTCGGACTCACAGGTTCGAGCCTTCAGACACACCAGCACTCTAGCAGGTAAACCTTCATTTGTAATGAGAATTACATTATTAATCTGTTGTCTACAAAAAGGTCTCCCTGTGGTTTTCTGCCACAATAGAAGTTCTGTGGGTCGCCGCCAATAGCCTCGTGGTTAGTGCGCCGACATACAGTGCAACTGCTCTCACGGCGACCCAAGTTCGATTCCCGTCTCCAGGTCCTCTGCCGATCCTACTCCCTCTCTCTCCACCCAATGCTTTCCTGTCAGCTCTCTACTGTCCTGTCCCAATAAAGGCAGAAAACGCCCATAAATATAACTTTAAAAAAAAAGGGAAAAAAAGAAGTTGTTCTGTGGTTTCATGTTTAAAAGCTAAGAGTTGAAGATAGCCATCAATATTAGTATTGTATTTTTTTTAGTATTGTATAATTTAAATTATTATTAAAAAATAAAAATAATAATTATTATTATTAAATACTTGTTTTGTTATGTTACAGATCAGTAATATTAATACTACTGCTGTATATTTCTTTATTGGTTTGTTTAATTTTTCTAATTTAATTAGTGCTCTCAAACGATTAATTGGATTAATTGGAAACTTTTACATAATATATGTGTGTGTGTACTGTGTATATTTATTATGTATATGTAAATACACACACATGCATGTATATATTTAAGAAAAATATGTTACGTTTATATATTAAATATATTTATATATGAGATAATTTATATGAATATAAATATATACACGTAAGTACATTGTAAATATTTTCAAAATATATGCTGTATCTGTGTCTTTATACATAATACAGTACACACGCATATATTATGTAAACAAAAACTTTTATTTTGGATGCGATTAATCGCCATTATTTGTTTGACAGCACTAAATTGAACTAAATACACATGTTTTAATAATAATAAAAGTAACAATAAAATTATTATGATTATTGAATACTTTTTTTTTTACAATTCAATACATATTAATACGATAGTTTATCAATTTCTTTATAGGTTTGTTTAATTTTTGTAATTTAAACAAATAAAATACTTGGTAACAATAATAAAAATGTTTTAAAAAAAAAAGTATATTATTTTTATTATCGTAGAGGATTTCATAAAAACAATGTGCATGTGACCTAAAGTAGAGATTTTCAGATTCTGTTTCAAAAAATAAGAAAATAAGTTTGCATCCCTGTCCTTTGTTTTGTTTTTGCTCTCAGCCATGAAGCTCATGACCGCTCTGGTGAACGTGGCTCTGAATCTGAGCATTAACCAGGACAACACACAGAGACAGTATGAAGCTGAACGCAACAAAATGGTGGGCAAGAGAGCCAATGAGAAGCTTGAACTCCTACTTCAAAGAAGGAAAGAGGTATCAATCCTGAGCACTCTTATCTTACTCCATGTAAAATTCATTTGTAGAGGCCTACATTAAATTCTGTGCACAGAACTTATAAATTAAACATGTTTCCTTCAGAAAGTCCTACTCATATTTCACAGAATTTAGTGGGTTTGCAGAAAATGTGAAATAAATCTGCAAATTGTATCGGTATACAGTCATTCTATTGCTGATCATTTACTCATAATATGAGCAAACTTTCTCACCAGCTTCAAGAAAACCAAGATGAAATCGAAAACATGATGAACTCGATCTTCAAGGGAATCTTTGTTCATCGTTATAGGTGATCAGAGTTGTATACCTACACAATAATAGCGCAATAGTAGCTGTGGATATCTGATCTCATCTTCTGCGTTACCACCAGGGATGCAATTGCCGAAATCAGAGCGATTTGTATAGAGGAGATCGGTGTGTGGATGAAAATGTACAGCGATGCCTTCCTGAATGACAGCTACCTGAAGTACGTCGGCTGGACCTTACATGATCGGGTATGCCATCTCCACATAAACCGAGAGCAGGACTTCTGCCCCTATAATGTTTAATTTTCAGTCTATTAATATCAGCATCCTCCATTTCCAGCAAGGTGAAGTGCGCTTGAAGTGTTTGAAAGCCTTACAAAACCTCTACACAAACCGTGAACTTTTTCCAAAACTCGAGCTCTTCACAAACCGTTTCAAGGTAAGAACGCAGTTTAGGAGAGGTATCGCAATTCTCTGAATGTGTTCCCCATGTAGATGATGATAAAATCTCCTCACAGGATCGTATCGTGTCTATGACGCTGGATAAAGAGTATGATGTGGCTGTGGAGGCCATCAGACTGGTCACGCTAATCCTTCAGTGAGTAAAACTCAGATGCTATCAGATGCTGAATGTAACTGCAGTCTGGATGCTTTCCTCCATCAGATGTTCTTCATTTGTTCAGGGGTAGTGAGGACGCTTTGTCTAACGAGGACTGTGAGAATGTCTATCATCTGGTGTACTCCGCTCATAGGCCTGTGGCAGTGGCTGCTGGGGAGTTCCTACATCGAAAGTGAGCCAGCTAACATCCTTTCTCTGTAAAATATTGTTTTTGAATATTTATCTCTGTGGCTTTTGTCTCGTTATTTTATTTTATTTTGATTTAACTTTATTTCATTTGAATTCATGTTATATTTTCTACTCTGTCATATGTAGGTTGTTTAGCAGACATGATCCTCAGGCGGAGGAAGCTCTGGCCAAACGCAGAGGCAGGAGCAGCCCAAACGGAAACCTTATCCGCATGCTGGTGCTCTTCTTTTTGGAGAGCGAGGTAATGCCTCAAGTGATGATCAGGCACTAGAGAATTCTGAATGAGAATGGAGAATTATGATAAGTTAACACAATATTTGTCTCCTGAGTTAGCATCAGAATCCAGCTAGTTTCATTTATGTTGGTCTGAATCTCTTGTTTGTGTCAGAGCTAACGGTGTATGTGTGTTTGTGTTTCCAGCTGCATGAACATGCTGCCTATCTAGTGGACAGTTTGTGGGAGAGCTCTCAGGAGCTGCTGAAGGATTGGGAGTGCATGACCGAACTGCTGCTGGAGGAGCCAGTGCAGGGCGAGGAGGGTACAGACACCCCCAGAGGGGTTTTACTGCTGACCATAGTAGATCATAAGAGATAGAAATCATAGGGGAGACTGGGGCTAGTTTCCACAAAGGGCTTTATATCAAAAATTTAAATGCATTGTTTAATTACGCATTGCTGTTTCATTAATTGTTTTATGTTCCAAAATTGGTTTGTTTAAATGTAGCTGTAAAGCAGGGCTCTTCAACTCCAGTCCTAGAGGGCCAGTGTCTTGCTGAGTTTAACTCTAACCAAACACACCCAAAGAAGCTAATCAAAGTGTTTGGAATTGCTTGCCAATTACTGACAGATGGGTTAAATTGGGTACTAAAGGCCCTCCAGGACTAGAGTTGAAGAGTTGTGCTGTAAAGCCTATAATAGGATGAAGCCTATGTAGTATGAAAACAAGCCACGCTGTGTTTTATGAACTGTATCTTTTTAACTAAGCAGTACATGTTTGCTAATTTTTTGAAGCTATAATTTGATGGTAAAGTCTGTTCAAAGTTTTGGGGTCACTAAGGTTTTTTTTACATTTTTTTTCTCGTTTTAAAAAAATGTATACTGTTACTCAGTAACGATTCATTATATTCAAATAGTGACAGTATATTATATACAAAAGTGACAGTAAAGACATGTAAAATAAATGCTTTTGTTTTGAACGATTTATTCATAAAGGAATCCTATTTTTATTTTTATTTATTTATTTTTTTTATAAAATATTAAGCAGCACAACTTTTTTCAACTCTGATAATACCATGAAATGTTTCTTGAGCACCAAATCATATTAGAATCATATTTGCCATCACAAGAATACATTACATTTGAAAATATATTGAAATAGAAAACAGTCATTTGAAATTAAAATAGGTAAGGTTTCGTTGTTACACGTTACATGTACTTACTATTATAATAACAATAAATGATGCATAATTACATGCAAGTAACCCTAAGCCAAACCCTAATCCTAACCCTACCCATATAGTAAGTATGTAATTAATTGATATTACTCAGTGCTTAAATGTATAATTACACTGTAACAAGGACATCTTAAAATAAAGTGTAACCTTAAAATAACATTTCACAATATTTCTATTTTTACAGTATTTATGATCAAATTGGTGACCATAGGAGACTTTCCAAAAGTAAAAAAAAAAAAAAATCTTACCAACCCCAGACTTTTTAAATGTTGTATGAATAAAAATTTGATTTTGAAAAACCAGCTCACTCACCCTATGAAATATGGAGTAAATGGTGCCCTGTCTCCCCTATTATCTCCTCTATCTGGGAGCTATTTTTTGGTCAGAAAAGTCACACATCTACCCTTATCATGTCCTATATGGCTAAATGTATGCATCTGCAACATAAGCACATCTCTTTCTCTCTGACTCTGTTTGTCTTCAGTTTTGTCAGACAAGCAGGAGAGTTCTCTGATTGAGCTGACCGTCTGTACCATTCGTCAGGCTGCTGAGGCCCATCCGCCTGTGGGGAGAGGGACTGGGAAAAGGGTAAGACCTTTACTTGACAGTATATGGCTAAAAATATCTGCATCATTTTATTATAAAACATTTTTTTGTTCATCAATACTTAGTTTAGTCCATGTGGTTGTGCAGGTCTTGACAGCGAGGGAAAGGAAGATGCAGATTGATGATAGAAACAAATTAACAGAGCACTTCATCATGGCTCTTCCCATGTTACTCTCAAAGGTAAGTTGAAAAGTATTCTGATTTTCAAGCTCGCATACGTAATAACCGGGTCAGTCATATGCTGATAAACCCATTTATAAACCCACCCACAGTACCAGACAGATGGAGAGAAAGTAGCCAACCTCCTACAGATCCCACAGTACTTTGAACTGGATGTGTACAGCGCTGGGAGGATGGAGAAGGTAAGCAGTTTTTGCAGCTGGATCTCTGTTAATGCTAAACGTTAGCTGATGGACTGAATTTGAATGTTCCAGCACTTGGACGCGTTGCTCAAGCAGATCAAGTTTGTGGTGGAGAAGCACACGGACATGGAGGTGCTGGAGGCCTGCAGTAAGACCTACAGCATCCTGTGCAGCGAGGATTACACCATCATGAACCGTGTGGACATCGGCCGCAGTCAGCTCATCGATGAACTAGCCGACCGCTTCAACCACTCGGTGGAGGAGCTGCTGCAGGCGGTGAGGGCTCTGTGGAGGTGACGGACAGATTTAGAGAGATTGTTTGTTACAGTATCACATTAATTACAAAAGATATTCAGAAAGCACTTTAACAATGAGCAGACAGCTTTTTAAAAAGTTTTTAAGGGTATACTTAAAGCCAAAATGACATTAGTTTATATAAGCCTTTATGCTCTTATTTATTTATTTTTCTTTTGTAACATTGCATCTCTTTTCCAGAGTTCATAGTGACCATAGCTGTTAAGGTCCAAAAAATTCCATATGAACCAATTTGCTTGTATTTGAAATATTATCAATGAAAAGACAGAATTTTTGTATTTTTATTTGTTTATTTATTTATTTATTTTTGCAGTCAGTGAGTTGAATTTAACAGCAGGATCAGTGAATGAATTGTTTTTTGAGCTGATTCTTTTCAATCAGCTGATTGATCCAGTTTACAGATTGGACAAAATTATTCTTTCACAAATTGGAATAATCTGGTTCTCAGCATTCAAATTTCATCTTGTATGGCTTCAGAATACTTAAAGTATTTAAAAAAAAAAACCCTCTAAAAAGTAAGGAGTCTGTGGAAAAGTTTAGAGAAAAAAAAATCTCTAAAGAATGTTTAAAAAATAAATAAAAATAAAAATTAGAAATTATATTTAATAATAAATAAATAAATACATCTAACATGTATTGAATGTATATAAATGTATGTGAATATATAAATATATTGCATACGCGTATATATTCCTATTAATATTTTACCTATATTCATAATAATAATAATTCTTTCTTTCTTTCTTTTTTGTTGCTTAACAGCTGTGGTCAGAGTTTTGACTATCCTTTTAACATTTCAGTGCTTAGACATTTCAGAGCTTTATTAGTTGTTCCCTCTACTCTGAGACTGTTATTAGAGAGATGTAAAGATTGTGAACAGTTATGTATGATTCATATAATTGTGCAGCCTTCGCTGATAAAACATTTTCTGAATTTCTGCCTCATTAACAGGGGGAAGAGGCGGATGACGATGACATCTACAACGTTCTCTCCACTCTCAAGAGACTCACGGCCTTTCACAAGTACGCTGCTGTCTTGTTAAATCACTGCAAATGCAAGATATTTCTGACCATTTGGAGTCATTGAGTGCTAATGAACAAGCAATGTGTCTGTCTCTCCTCTCCATCAGTGCTCATGACTTGACCAGATGGGATTTTTTTGGGAACTGCTACAGGTTGCTTAGGACGGGAATAGAGCAGGGGTCTATGCCAGAGCAGGTGCGTCTGTTTCAGATATGAGATGAGGGAATCTCATGAAGCCTATCAAGAACATGTCCAGGTCACATTTCAACCCAAAATTAAAGGAATGAAATAAGAAATTATATTAACAAAAAGACATGAAAGGAAATTGTTATTTGTAGTCCGACATTGTTTTCATGACATTTCTGTACAACTGGAACAAAGCAGTATTATTCAGATGAAGTACACTACTGGTCAAAAATGTGTTGCTATAAAAACACTGTAAAAACAGTAATATTGTGAAATTGTATTACAATTTAAAAGAAATGTTTCTTATTTTAATATCTTTCAATTTGTAATGTAATATTGAATGTGTGTGTGTGTGTGTGTAATTTAGTCTTCAGCAGTGTCACATGATCCTTTAGAAATCATTCTAATAATGCTGATTTGGTGCTCAAGAAACATTTCTTTTAATACATCATTGAAGAATGTGCAGAATGTTTTTTTTTTTTATTGCTTTTTTATAGTATTGAATATTGAAAATGAAATATATATTTATTAAAGAGAAAGAAAAAGAAGAATAAGTTTGGTATCATTATAAAAATGCTATGATTGTCCAAAAATAATAAAATATTCCTGACAAACAAAAAATCCCTTTCAACTTTTTTCTTAAATTTGATTTTATACTGTTTTCAGGTGACATGGCAACATTGATTTCATGTAGATACTAAGTGTGTTTGATTGTGTTTTGTAGATAGCAGTACAGGCTCTTCAGTGTTCTCATTACTCCATACTGTGGCAGCTTGTGAAGATCACAGAAGGAGCTCCATCCAAGGTATGTTTTTACTTCTTATTTAGCAGATGGATTGGATACAATGCGACTTGAAATACACCACAGAGCTTCATTTCATTATCAGCCGTTCATTGACCCACTCATCCTATATTGAATATAATATTGAATGTGACTAGGCTGAACAAGCATAAGAGGGGTGTTCATTAACTGATTATTGCAGCTTTCAACCAAAAAGCATAAATATTTTCTTTGATTTCAGGATGATCTCCTAGCACTTCGCAGGGTTGTCAAGTCTTTTCTAGCTGTGTGCCAGCAGTGTTTATCAAACGTCAACACACCGGTTAAAGAGCAGGTGTGCTCCTTTCTTTGTCCTTTCATTCAGGAAAGATGTGCCTGTGCAGTAGTCATTCATGCTATGATTGTTTCACTTTCCCGTCTCTTCCTGCAGGCGTTCATGCTGCTATGTGACCTGCTGATGATCTTCAGTCACCAGCTCACCACAGGGTCCAGGGAGGGTCTGCAACCTCTGGTCTTCAACCCAGACAGCAGCCTACAGAATGAGCTGCTCAACTTCATCCTAGACCATGTGTTTATAGACCAGGATGATGAGAATCAGAGCTTAGGTGAGCCTAGAGACAATATTAATGACATAAAATGTATGTTTATATTGAATTTACTGTCATTTAACATTATAAAAAGTATAAATACAATTCTGTACATGCTTAAATAATGATTTATATTTGAAGACATTTGCAAATTTGTGCATATACATAGTGAATGTCAAATCACTGTTTTGAATCTTTTGACGTGTTGAAGTTAGTGTTTTCATGTTTGTTACCCAGAGGGTGATGAGGAGGATGAAGCTAACAAGATTGAGGCCTTACACAAAAGGAGAAACCTCCTAGCGGCCTTCAGCAAGCTCATCATTTATGATATAGTAGACATGCCAGCTGCTGCAGACATTTTCAAACACTACATGAAGGTAAAATAACCAATTATCACTTTATCTGACATGCCCACTGTCATGAAAGAAACTAATCTTAAGAGTCTGGCTGTGTCCAAACTGCATTTAAAATCAGGCAATGAGATCTAAGCAATTGTATTGCCAGAAACTCAAAGGCAAATGTCAATGCTGTAACCTCATAGGGCCCTATTTTAACGATCTAAGCGCATGGCACAGGTGCACTTAGGGCGTGTCCGAATCCACTTTTGCTAGTTTAACGACGGTGGGTCGGTGCGCCAGGCGCATGGTCCAAAAGGGTTGTACCTATTCTTTTAATGAGCCATGGGTGTGTTTTGGGCGTAACGTGTAGTAAACCATCACAGCCTCATCTCCCATTCCTTTTAAAAGCCAGTTGTGCTTGCACCATGGCGGATTCGCTATTTACATGGTGGATTTTGCAAGAGCAAAGCCTGAACGTGTCTCCAGAGATAAACGGATCTGCTCGTGCACGAGGTTGAATCGTACACAATAATAATCTTTTACATTAAAATCCTTTCATTTTTAATATTTGGCATGTTTGTGTGCTGCTGCGTGTCCCTGTAATAAGCAGAGTGTACGCCTGTTTTGCACCCACGGTGCATAATATGAATGCGCCCCTTAAAAAAAATACTGCAATCGTTTTCAGTTGCCTCAAACTCGCCAACAATGCGCCTGAACACACCTAATTTTCAGACCAATACGCCCATGGGTGAACAGATGGGCGCAAGTGCATTTGCTATTTAAACAATGTGGCGTATGAAAATGATAACTGGATCGGGCTGAAACTAGCAAAAAACACCTTCCGCCCAGATGATTGGGCCCAAAGTGATTTATTGCAACTGATTAGTTTACCTCTTATTTGCATAAAGTTGAAAATTTTTTAGCCCTTTTTTAATGCTCTCAGTGCTTGTTCTGCTCCATGTCAATCCCACAATCCCTCACCCAGACATGCCTCATCTTGCTCACTCAGTGCTAGTGGACATATATTTTATATGTCCACATTCTAGGTTAGTTCTTAAATTTTTATCACACTGCTGAACTTCCTGTAAACTATGTGTAGTACTACAACGATTATGGAGACATCATCAAGGAGACTCTAAGTAAGACCAGACAGACGGACAAGATACTGTGTGCCAAGACGCTCATCCTGAGCTTACAGCAGGTGAGATGACAGCATAAGATTCACGTGATATCTGCATTATCATTTCAGATCTTGATAATTCTACTAATCCTGTTATTTTTCTGTTCTTCAGCTCTTTAATGAGCTGATCCAGGATCAGGGGCCTAACTTGGACAGGACCTCATCTCATGTGAGTGGTATTAAGGAATTGGCCCGTCGCTTTGCCCTCACCTTTGGCTTGGACCAGATCAAGACCAGAGAGGCTGTGGCCACACTGCACAAGTAACTTCTCTTTAATATTTGAATTATTACTCATCAACAGACATCATCTTCATTCTATCTCTCACAAATATTTTTGCTGTATTCAGAGATGGTATTGAGTTCGCCTTCAAGTATCAGAATCCTAAAGGACCAGAGTATCCCCCTCCAAATCTGGCTTTCTTGGAGGTTCTCTGTGAATTTTCCTCAAAGCTTCTTCGCCAAGACAAGAAAACAGTGTAAGTTAGTCTGAGGAGCACTTTGTTTTATTTAGGAAAGGTTTATTTAATGTGTTTTTTTTAGGCTCATGGGCATGAGCTTTGACTTGATTTAGTAAAAAGAGACACTGACTGTACACTAAAACATCATGTAATCCTTCACTGTGCAAAATTCCTTTTCATTGGATGGATCCTTTGAGAACCTGAGCAGAAAGATTGCATTTTAATGTATAATATATAAAAAATGTATATAAATAACGAGTACAAATATATATAAAGTGCCATTTAAAAGTTTGGGATCAGTACATTTTTAATGTTTTTTTTTAATGTTCTTATGCTCATCAAGTCTGTATTTCTTTACAGTAATATTGTGAAATATTATTGCAATTTGTAATATTGGTTTCCTATTTTAATATACTTTAAAATATAATTTATTTCTGTGAGGCGGTGCTGAATTTTCTAATATGCTGATTTATTATCAGTGTTGAAACTGATGTGCTGCTTAATATTTTTTGGAACTTGTGATAGTTTTTTCTTTGATTCTTCGATAAATAAAAAGTTAAAAAAGAACAGCATTTATTCAAAATAGAAATCTTTTCTAACAATATAAGTCTTTACTATCACTTTTTATCCATTCAACACATCCTTGCTAAATAAAAGTACTAATTTCTAACTTTTAAATAGTAGTGTATATTTTTTATTTATCAAAGAATCCTGAAAAAAGGTATCACAGGTACCAAAAAATATTAAGCAGCACAAATGTTTCTAACATTGATTATAAATTAGCATATTAGAATGATTTCTGAAGGATCATGTGACACTGAAGACTGGATTATTCAGTCTTGGAAAATTCAGCGCTGCTTCAAAGGAATAAATTATGTTTTAAAGTATATTAAAATAGAAAACTTTTATTTTAAATTGCAATAATATTTCACAAAATTACAGTATTTTTGATCAAATAGATACAGTTTTGGTGAGCATAGGAAACATATCTTAAAAAACTCTTACCGATGCCTAACATTTGAACGGCAGTGTATATATTTGAATTTTTAGGGATTATGTTAATAGAATTCTATTGTTAAATAAAAATAATATGTTTGTATCTTTGTGTTCTCCCTTTGGCTCTCTCAGGCACTCGTATCTGGAAAAGTTCATGACTGAGCAGATGATGGAGAGGCGGGAAGACATCTGGCTGCCGCTCATCTCCTACAGGAACTCTCTGCTGACGGGTGGAGATGAAGATCGCATGTCCATCACCACCAGCAGCAGCAGCAGCAAAGCTGGATCTATACGGAGCAAGAAGGGCCGTCTACCCATGCACAAGAAACGCATCGAGGGTGAGGATGCCAGTAGATGTAATCATACTGATATGAGACGGGACGCCTGTGGGTTGCTTCAGTTGACCGAGATGCCTAAAAGTAAGCAGTCATGGGCTGTTTTGTGTGTGGTGTCGTGGTTCTGCAGAGGAGAGTGTGGAGAGCTCTTGGATGATGAGGAATAACACCCTACAGACTCCCGGAGCCCTGCAGACACCGGAGCTCACCTCCACCGTGCTCCGAGAAAACCCTCGGCAAGCTGCTGAGCACCTCCCTGAGCAGAACTCTGAGCCTGTCTCTGAATCCGACTATGTTCATAAGTAAGTCAACTTGAAAACACCACAAATCCAACAGTTTTGGAATGCTTATGCCACACATCCATTTCTATTTAAAACCATTGGACATTAATAGAAAATTAGTCCTCCATTTTGGCTATACTGGATATTTATAATGTTGCATTTAATCGTTATGTCTGTATAACGTTATATCTGTAAAAACCCCAAAAAGAACAGTACACCAAAAAAGTAGTATGTCTCAATTAATAGTATGCAAAAAAAAGTTGTGCATTTGATGGACACTTTACTATCATATGAAGCCATGGGAGAGGAGTTGGAATGTCATTGGTCGTGGAAGCGTGGGGTGGGGGGTGGCGCTCATCATATGCTTTATGTTTGAAACAGCTTCACAAACAGTCTACTTACACAGTAGGCTACATTTCTATGTTGCAAACACTAAATAATAACGAAAGTATTGGGATGAACGTTTTTAATCCGGATATATAGAGTCTGATGTTGCGGCAGCCGCGATTAAAACGAGTAGCCTAATTAATCTTTGGAACTAAAGATATGCTTAAAAAAACAAAAAAAAGATTGTAACTATGCCAGTAGGTGGCAAACAGTGACTGTTAAATGTATTTTATGCCTGAATCATTCAAGAGATTAGTTCAAAAACTCTGGAGGAGAAACAAGTCTTCATTTATTTTTTTCAAATATTAGATTTTTTACATAGGCTAGCGGCTAGCCTAATTAATTATTTAATTTAATACATATTTTTAAAAAGATTAATTTATAACATTTTAGACATTTATACATAGACTCATTTATAACATTAAATAAAACATTTAGTCAGAAACTCAAGTAAATTACATTGTTTGGTTGTCTAATGTTTGTTTTCAGAATCGTGGGAGAATCATGGCATAAAAATACATAGACTAACATATGATCAACTTATACCAGTAGTACTGTTTGTAGCCTATTATGTATGTTTATGAACTACGTATGTATTATGTAGTTCTGCAAACCCCCCCGGGCCCCCCCTTCTTTTGGTTCGTTCCACGATCCATGCTGACATGGTGGATGATAGGATAGGGCTGGGAAAATAAATCAATGCATTGCGAATCGAGAAATGATTCAGCATCGATTCTGTTTCCAAATCCTTACACACACTTGAACCTGAAATAATCATTCATAAAATTGAAAAGGTTGAAGCGAATTACATGGGTGTTCACAGTGGGCTGTGTTTACATTAATCTCGCGTCATAAAAGCATTCTGAGCCGAGGTGAAATGACATGACTCAGCCAAACCTAAAAGCGCTCTTGAGCACTCTTCTTCATTAGCATTTGAGTGTGCGGATGAAAACTAGTTTAGAGAGAATCGCGATGCATTCGGAAGATCTTCGAAACGATCCACAAATCGATTCTGCGTCGATTTATCGTCGTAGCCCTGGTGGATGTAGTCATTTCAGTCATATTACTCATATTCATACTATATGGCGCACTCATTTTTAACTGTTGCGAAGTTTCCAAAATGTAGTTACCACTAACGTTACCTCAGTATGTGATTTTAGCATTTACAGGGGTTAAAGCAAAAAAAAAAATCCTGAGCCTGAACCTTTTCCTGGGGGCAGGGGGAGGGGGCAGCCCATGCAAAGCATGCAATGACTGTTGCAACTTAAACATTTGAAAGGATACTATGGCAAAGTTATTTCTTTCCTTATTGAAACTATAGCTATATCATACACTTTGAATTATTAGCTATATCACCGCTTATCAACACTAGGGGTGTGACAATATACTTAGATCACGAGATGAGACAAAATACAGATACTTGGTTCACTAGAATGAGACAATTATAATGCTATTTTTAAGATATTTTCAATGACAAACTATTTGTCTTTTAATTACAAAAAGTAAAAATACAGTTTTATTTTGAAATATTTTAACTAATCTATGGCTGTAACTACTGATTATTTTGGTAATCAAGTAATCTACTGATTATTTTGACAATTGAGTAATCTGATATTTTTATTAACACAAACAGACCTAAGTGAAAACCAGGCTGTAGTATGATTATTTATATATAAACTAACGATGAGGCAATAATAATTGGCTCAAATAAAATATCAAAACCAAGTAATTACATGGTTTTATTGAACAACACAGTTAAAATACATAATGTAATATGCCTATACATAATATGAACATAACCAATTTAAGTAAATTATGTATTATAACAAATACCTGCAGAGGGCGACAACGGTGACGTTTCGCTTTACAGAGTGATTAAACGATGTTTTAATCTAATACATTTTTATATTTGGCCACATACAAAAACTTTTAATTTGAAATCGCGATATACAACATGGCATTTAGACATAGGTTGAAGTATTCTCCTGTGTTGGCAAAGGTTTATAAATGATTTACGTTACAAATCTAGTAAGATAATGCACATTGTTTTCCCAGATGAACTTTAAGCAATTCTCACAGCATATAACTTACAGAGGAAGAGTTTAGCCCCTTTCACACATACAGTCTTTACTGGAAATTACCATTAGATCATATGTGAACAGGACCTTTTCAAAAAGCCCGGTAAATCTGTTCTGGCAATCATATCGTTCTTATGGAGATGACACGATTACTCTGAGCTGTTTACAAAGCTCCGCTGCTTTTTAATTAATTTTTCCATGTAAATATGCGCTAGATGGACTTTGACCGTCGCACTTCTCCATTCATCAGGACTGCGACTCTGCCTACTATTACTCGCGGCGCGCCTCGTGTTTATAAGAGCAAACAATTCTGATTGGCTAATAATGTTAGTTTGCTTGAGAGTGAAATCTGTGCTACTCTAATACTATTGGTAGGCGAACTCATGGACTCGACAGTGATATCAACAAGTTTTTTTTAAATGTAGGATTTTTTTTTTTCCCGCAGCCAAACGCTGCACGCCGGAGAACCGGCACGGTGCCGGAGAACTTTAAGCCCTGCATTTAGTGTTATTTTAGTATTATTTGTATAGTATTAGTGTATTATATTTTGAATTTAGTATTTACTTTTTTTTTTTTTTTAAGTTAGTCATTTGAATACATATTTCATGTATACATATAACATATTTCTTTTAGTTGCCATGGCAACATTTCTTCAATTTTTAAAAAAAATCTAATCTTATATTTTATTTCAGATTTATTTCTATTAACAAAATCTTTAATAGTTTTGGTTTTAGTTACCAGTAAGAACACTGGTTGTATTTTGTCAGCTAGTATGTGCAGTGTATAAAGTGTTTTTTCTCTCGGTCAGTCCTCAGATGCAGATGTCCTGGCTCGGCCAGCAGAAGATGGAGGAGGTGAACAGGAAAGAACGCACAGCCATGAACTACATGAAGGCCCGTAGCGGAGGCGTACGACAGACTGTGTATGTGGAGAAAGAAATGTGGGATGTTTGACATGAGGAACGGGCTGTAGTTAATGTTACTTTGATGTCTCTAATCTAGACGTGGTCTCATGGAGGATGACGCAGAGCCCATCTTTGAGGATGTCATGATGTCGTCGCGAGGTCAGCTGGAAGACATAAGTGAAGAATTCGAGGACACCATGGTCATTGATCTGGTAATCAGATAATGCTAGCAAATAAAAGTGTCTCAGAGTGCTTACGTATTTAAATATACTGTGGATAGAAATTCCAAATCACATGATCTTAAATCCTCTGCAGCCTCCATCCAGGAACAGGCGAGAGAGAGCAGAGCTAAGACCAGACTTCTTTGACTCTGCAGCCATGATTGAGGATGAGTCGGTAAGAATGAATCGCCAAGGCTTTTACTTATTATATAAATATAGAATTACACTGCCCTGCATCATATTTGCTGATTGAAATTCAATGCTCATTTTGGGGTGCCGATTCCAAAAATAGTGGCTGTTTTGTCCTAGCACATCACACATTTTTGCCTTCGATAGACATTTGTAAGGTGAGGAAGTCTTGTATTATCCCTTAATCACCAGAAAAACTGGCTCAATGCTTACAGCTTATAGCCTTGCTCAATTCTCAGCTGATCTTTACATATGAATGAATGATTTTGAAGACATTAATTTTATGCCCAATCCTGATTTTAAGATTAGAATTATGGCAAGTGACAGAAGAAAAAGCAAACATGACCCAGCTACATACATGTTGTTTTACTACATCCAAATAATGACAGAAAATTCAATTTTGTTTTTAAAAAAAATCTTATTTATAAACTTGTTAAAATACTCCATATCAAAGAACTTCACATGAATACATTTTCCACTCCCTTGCAGGTTGTAAGTTAAATTATGCATTTTGTAAACTACTTTTTGTCATTAAAACTTTTGAAATTTGACTACTTTGGTTATTTTGACAAGTGCACTAAAGCTGATACATATAATTTGTAAAATCGTGTGTGTGTGTAAAAAGTTTTTATTGATATTTTTTAACCCAGCATCATCAAATTGGGTAATATTAGGCCTTTATTTGCAAACCAGCCAAGATGCAGGGCTGTGTTATCAGTAGGCCTGCATGATTATTTCAGATAAATCCAAAATCAGGATATGACTTCTGCGATTGTCAATAAATATATGCGATGCACATTTTAGAGTGAATCGCGGCACTGTGTTCTTTGACAGATGAGCAGCTTGTGAATCTATTTTTTTAGTGTTTCGGTTTGTGGTAAATGCTGCTCTACATCAAGTGCCATGAGTTTGGGTTGCTTTAAAAATGCAACGTCCCAGATTAAATTATTTTCCCAGATATATTATTAAATATAATTATTATTATTGTGTAGTCATATTGATATACAATCACAAAAAAAAGGCAAATTGTGCAGCACTACAAGCACATCAAACCAGGAATATTTTAAATTGCAATTTTAATCAGAAAAAGCACAATTACATATTTCCCCCAAATCATGCAGCCCTAATTATCAACAAATGATCGCCTGTTATTTTTTCTCCAGGGTTTCACAATGCCCATGTTCTGAGGTGCCACAACAGATGGAAAAAGAGTGTTTGAAGTGATTAAAGGGCTGAAGAGACATTCACATAAGAGTGGAAGCACTGGTGTCCAGGTTCAGTGATTCTAGAGCAAACTCTCCACAAATCCTCAACCATCCTCTTTTATCAAACGCCACATCAGAGGAGCTTTTATTCATCCAGAGATTATTTTAACAGATGCAGTCCAGTCATGTCACACATGGTGAATTTTTCTGTCGAACAAGCTCTTTGTCAGCTCATTAGAGTCGCACTGGATGGGATTTACATTGTGGTACAAATTTATCATGTAAGAATGTACGGTCCTATATGTTCAAGATGTACATATTTGTGTTTATCCATCCTACTATGTATATGCCCTGTACAGTTAGATTATGAAGTCGCTTTTACTATCAGGTCAACGAACGGATTCTTCCTACCAAAATAAGCAGTCGAACATGTTGGTCAATCTAAATCTACATATAAAACAGCACTCAGTTGTCATAATTATGGTAAATGATGAAGGCAGGTGGGAAACGTTTGGTCAGTGTTAAAAATGCAGTTAATATTGTCAGAAAGCCAAAAATCTCTGTGACCGTTGTCCTGAAGGGGCATTACACTACATATTGTGTATTTTGGCTTGCAGAAGCATTTGAATGGTCAGTATTTTATTTCCAGTAGATTTAGTTCTAATGAGGTGAGGTTTATTTGTGTGAAACGTCTATACGGCAGGGTTTTCGTCAGTTGCTCGTGTTCGGGTCAAACAGCAGAGGCTGCTGTGCCATGTATCGAGTCAGGCCCATTCAAGTATTGCCTCCGTTTAAGTGCTTTATGGTCCTGTGCTATCAAAAAGTGAAATGTTATACTGTCAACAACATGAGTTTCCCATGATTATCATTATTATTCCCCTACCCTGAGCCCTGGTTAGTTTTGCTAGTGTACCTGTAAATTGTACATTTTCAATATAAAATGGTTTTCTTTTGTACAACCTAGAAATGATGTACCACTTTCCCTTTTAATGGAAAACTGTTCTAAAACTTTTCTTCGGTCAACTTATGGAAAACTCACTTTTTCAGAAAAAAAAATTAAATATGTAATCATGAACCGTGGGAGTGTTTTATTGAAATAGTAGCATAATGCATATGAGTGGGAATAAGGCACAACAAACCATGTGGAAAAACATGACATTCTCTCCAGTCTAACCACAGACATTGTCATAAAATTAGTGTTGAGATGAGATTTATAAGGGAATGTTAGCATGTTTCTTCCAGGGGTTGGTCTGTTTCTTGCTGGCGAGCACCTCAAGGTCTCTACAGATCCTCTTGCGTGTGGTCGAGGGCTGAATGATGTCATCCACAAAGCCTGTGAAATACATGCATTATTATTTAGCAATAATACACAAACAGCAGCAGAAGCGAGCACACTTGTACTGCAGTGTGGGGTAAACGTTGAGCAAGTGCGGTGAAAACTAATGTGTTGTGTGTCTGGTAATGCACCTCTGACAGCAGCAGGGAAGGGGTTGGCAAACTTCTCCACATATTCAGCTTCAGCCTCGGCTTGATTCTCCTTTCCTCTGAAGATGATTTGAACAGCACCCTTAAAAAAAGTTTAATAGGTATTACTATATAACACATCTCAGAAATATTATAGGGTTTCACACTTTCTGACCAATCAATTTCCATGCTTTGTCTAGCTATTGTGAACACTAGATGAATTTTTTTGTTTAAAATTGGATTTGTAATTTCCTTGACAATTTAGTTATTAATCATACTTTATTCAAAATGTTAAGAATATTATATATATTCTGTTCAAAGGCTTAGGGTTGTTAAGCAGCCTCTCGCCAAGGCTACAAAATATATGATTAAAAACAGTAATGTTCTGAAATATTAATACAATTTAAAATAACTGTTTTCTATTATATATTTTAATATAATAATTTATTCCTATGCTGTCAACGATCCTTCAGAAATCATTGTAATATGGTACTATATTTGGTATTCAAGAAACATTTCTTATTAACTATGAATGTTGAAAACAGCTTTTGCTGCTTGATACTGTATTTTTGTGAAACCTTACTTGATGATCAAAAGTGACAGTAAAGACATTTGTTACAAAAGATTTATTTCAAATGTACTTTCAAACAAACCTGAAAAAAATGATCCAGGTGTCCACAAATGTTTCTTGAGCACCAAATCAGCATATTAGAATAATTTCTGAAGGCTTATGTGACAGTAATGATGCTGAAAATTCAGTTTTGCCATCACAAAAATATTACATTTTTTAAAAATATATTCATATAGGTAAATAACAGTAATGTTGTAAAGTTCAATGTTATACAGTAATTAAAATTAATTAACTTTAATATTACTTTCAACCTTGGTGATAATCTTAATGACTCCAAATTTGTGTGTGTGTGTATTTATACATTAAAATATAAGGCTAATTCATCACTGGAAAATCAATGTGTATCATTGTTGCTTTAGTGTCACTATTGGACACCCAACAGAAATATTTATAGTTTGTACTTTAAACAGTCAACATGTGATATGATCGGTGCTATCCAAACTCTAAGTCAGCAGTACCTGTTACTCAACTCAAAGCATGAGCCTCCAGTGTAGAAATGAAACGAGCAGAAGGACATTCTCAAGCTGCAAGCAGCATAATCACCAACAAGAGCCAAGCATAGTAATCATTGCTGCAGTGTAAGTGTATATCAGCAGCAGCACTGGACTGAAGCTAGTGTGCAGGAGCTCTCTGAACACACTCACTTCTGTCTGCTACTTACAGTCTTGTGGTTACAGGGACTCTTTTATTAGGGACTGCTGGAGCAAATTTGATATCTATATTTAGCCATGTCACTAGTTTCAGCCCATTTTTCTTTCAGTTTACCTTTGCACCCATCACTGCGACCTCAGCACTTGGCCAGGCATAGTTGACGTCTCCTCTCAGATGTTTAGAACTCATCACATCATAAGCACCTCCGTAAGCCTGGAGACAGAACATACATAATTCAGCATACAAGACCGTTAGAACCATCCACACACACACACACACACACACTCATCATTCTGCCTCCTACCTTCCTGGTGATGACAGTAATTTTTGGAACCGTGGCCTCTGCAAAAGCATAGAGCAGTTTGGCTCCGTGTCTGATGATGCCTCCATACTCCTGAGCTGTGCCTGTGGAAACAGAGCCTTCTCTCAGTGTCTTATTTAAAAAGGGAATTCAGGATAAATTAAATTAGAAAAAAAACAGCAAAGTTAAGGATAGGATAACGAAAGTTTCTAGACACCTGGCAGGAATCCAGGCACATCCACAAATGTGATGATGGGAATATTGAAGGCATCACAGAAACGAACAAAGCGAGCCCCTTTAACAGATGAATTTATGTCCAAACAGCCTGAAAACACAAGGAAAATGACATTAAATTAAAACTACTGTGAAGTGTATTTATGAAATAAAGATAATGAAATTTTATATATAATATCCATTAAATGTTCAGAAGGTTGGTGTGCAATTTTTTTTATGTTATTTTAAGAAGTCTTTTAAACTTAGTGCAGTAATAAATACAGTAAAACACTAATATTGTGAAAAAATATTCCAATTTCAAGTTTTTTTGTTTTTTGTATTTTAACATTTTAAAATGTAATTTATTTATGTGATGGCAAATCTGAATTTTCATCAGCCATTACTCCAGTCTTCACTGTCACATGATCCTTTGGAAATCATTTTTATATGCTGATTTGGTGGTCATCAATATTTATCATCAATAATGAAAATCGTTGTGCTGCTTAATTTTTGCAGAAAATTTTTTTCAGGATGCTTTGATACACAAGTTTTTTAGTTTTTTTTATAAGTCTTCACTGTCACTTGATATATTTAATGTGTTTTTGCTGAATGAAAACCATTAAAACAACAATGCTCAATGACCTCAAACTTATGATAATATAATTTACTATAAATCACCCACCAGATGCCACTTTAGGCTGGTTTCCCACTATGCCTACTGTCCGACCATTCATCCTGGCAAATCCCACCACAATATTTTTGGCGTAGTTGGGCATAATCTCAAAGAATTCCCTCTCATCTACTATCTGTAAGAGTGAGATGACAATCATAAGAACTGTGTGACGAGTTTTTACCTGACTGTCTGAATCATTTGTTCACTAAAGATGTACGTACACCATGAACAATGTCCAGCATGTCATAGGCTTTTGTGCTTTCAAAAGGAACAACAGTATCCAAACCAGGAACCAGCCGGTCACTGAGGAAAAGAAATTGACATGATTCCTCGTGACTGAAAACACTAGCCAAGATCATTTACTGATAAAGAAGAAAAAAAAAAAAAAAGTAATTGTACAAATGTGTGTTTCTCACCGAGGATCATGGCACTCAGTGACTGGAGCTGGATCTTTGTTGCTCAGTGGGAGAAAGTTAAAAAGTCGCAAGTTCAGAAGGGCATCAATGTCATTCTCAAAGGCCCGATGAGCAACACCTAAAAGAAAACAAAATCTCTTTATATTACTAGTGAGCCAAGGAAATGTTCAGTCAGATTAGAGAACAAAATTTAAAATGCCAAACATTGTCACAAAACACATTTAGACGTAAGCACAGGCTTAATAAATAGACCCACCTGACACAGTGGTGTGGGTTTTTGCTCCACCCAGCTCCTCCTGGGTAACATCCTCGTTTGTTACAGACTTAACCACATCTGGGCCTGTGATAAAAAGATAGGAGGTGTCCTGCAAACACAGGCCATTTCATGAAAAACCAGTGTGCCATCAGGGAACAAGTAACCTAAATTTAATTTAGTATGCATTTATACCTTTTATTGACTTACCTTCACCATAAAAGTGAAGTCTGTCAGAGCAGGCGAGTAAACAGCACCACCCGCACACGGGCCCATGATGAGAGAGATCTGAGGAACTACACCTGAGGCCATCACATTCCGCTGAAGAACAAATACCATTGTCCAGAGTTAGTCCTGGGTTATATACACTACCAGTCAAATGTTTTTAAAGAATTGTCTTCTGCTCACCAAGCCTGCATTTATTTGATCCAAAATATAGCAAAAGCAGTAATATTGTGAAATATATTTACTATAAAATAACTGCAATTTTTTCCTGTGATCAAAGCGAAATTTTCAGCAGCATCACTCCGGTCTTTAGTGTCACATGATCCTTCAGAAATCATTCTAATATTCTGATTTACTGTTCAATAAACATTTTTATTATTATCAATATTTAAAACAATATTGTTTTTTTCAGGACTCTTTGATGAATATAAAGATCAGCATTTATCTGAAATGCAAAGCTTTTGTAACATTATACACTATACCATTCAAAAGCTTTGAGTCAGTATATATATATATATATATATATATATATATATATATATATATATATATATTTTTTTTTTTTTTGGTGGGGGATTATAGAAATGCATACTTTTATTTAGCAAGGATGCTTTAAATTGATCAAAAGTGATGATAAAGACATTTATAATGTTACAAAAGATTTCTATTTCAGATAAATGCTGTTCTTCTGAACTTTCTATTCATCAAAGAAACCTGAAAAAATTCTACTCAGTTATTTTCAACATAATAATGAATGTTTTTGAGCAGCAAATCAGAATATTAGAATGATTTCTGAAGGATCATGTGACCGGAGTAATGATGCTAAAAATTCAGCTTTGAAATCACAGGAATAAATCACATTTTAAAATATATTCAAATAGAAAACATTCATTTTAAATAGTAAAAAATATTTCTAAATTTGACTGTTTTTGCTGTACTTTGGATCAAATAAATGCAGGCTTGCTGAGCAGAAGAGTCTTTAAAAAAACATAAAAAAATCTTACTGTTTGACTGGTAGTGTAAGTTTTTTTTTTTTTTTAAGAAATTAATACTTTTAAAGTCATTTTTTGTTACAAAATATTTCTGTTTCAAATAAATGTTGTTCTTTTGAATTTTCTATTCATCAAATAATTAAAAAAAAAGTTTTTTCTATATGCAGCACTACTGTTTTAAGCTTTGCCATCACAATAATAAATTGCAATTTAAAATATACTCTAAATATTTTAATGTAATATTATTTAACTATATTACTGTCCTTTTGAATAAATGCAGTCTTGGTGAGGGACTTTCAAACACATAAAAAAAAAAAACAACCCCAAACTTTTGTTTGGTAGTGTATATATCAAATGTATAGCTGTGTTAAACCATTCAGCTTACCAAGAAAATGTCAGCATATCCTGCGAGGGACTCGACACCTTCCTGAATGCGGGCTCCACCGGAGTCATTGAGACCAATTACTGGAGCTCCCACCATCATTGCCTGGTCCATGATCTAGGAATTCAATTGCAGAAGTTTTGTGTGAAATCTCACTGTTTAACAACATCATGCCTGTGTTTTAAACAAAATGACTTTAGTCAGGTCCAAAAACGCTCAGCAACCAACCTCACCTTGCAGACCTTCTGAGCATGAGCTCCTGATAAACTGCCTCCAAACACTGTGAAGTCCTGAGAACAGAAGAGCATTTCATTCTTCAGAACTGAGATATTAATATATTTCATTACTGCAAACCCGATATTCGAAAGCTAGTATCATACCTGGCTGAAAACATACACCAGTCTGCCATTGATCCTTCCCTGTCCGGTCACTACGCTGTCCCCTGGATACTGAACACACAGGTGCAAGCAGCATGTAAAAGTCATGGTCCATTTTACAAAATGACAGCGATTAGTGACTAATTGGACTCTGTTTGCCCCCTAGTGGACCCCCGGGCCCCAGTCCCCTGGTTAAGGGTTACTTACTTGCATGCTTAACAGGATGTTTAAATTATTTTTTTTATCTCTGAAACTCTCTTTGTCAAACAAACAAAACAAAAAAAACATCCTTTTCATAGAAGGACTTAGAAAATGCAATAGACAATGTTGCATCTGCACCCATTCGAGAGTTAAGACATTTAACGGTATTATTTCATAACTCATGCAAATGGAAATATTTCTCATTATGTATATTCTTTGAGCTAAGAGGTGGAGGTTTCATACCTTATTATGATCTGCTTCCATGCCAAAGTCAGAACAGCGATGCTCCACAAACATATCATACTCCACAAACGAGTCAGGGTCCAGCAGGAGCTCCAGTCTCTCGCGCGCTGTCAGTTTACCCTGCGCCCAGGATTTCAGAGCTCTTCTCAGACTGTTGTGCTTTCACTCATGTCATGTCAGCTGCATTCATTCTCCAGTAAGTTTTCATAACTTACCCTTTTGTGCTGTGCAGCTATCCTCAGCTGTCCTCCTCCTATAAGCGCTGCCTTTTGTTTCTTCTCGATTCTCTCCTGCACTGACAGATGGCTGACCGAATAGCATCTTGCGTTTTGCAGAACTTTCGACTGGGTAAGTGCCCCAGTGTACGGAATCTGACCTACACTTTTAAAAGAACATTTCAGACCGTGTAATAGTCCAAGACTACTTCGCATTAACGTGTAGGTCGCCATCACTGCTACACTGAGGGCACAAGATTCTGCCAGAAAACCTGTCGGTGTCTTCAGCCAATCACAAACGAGCGCCTACATTTTACAGCCAATCACTACTCGGTTAGCGAAGCGGGCGTGAGTGAGTGAACCAATCACCGCAGAGATGTGTGTAGTTACGCGAACTTGATATATGTAGTCCATACTAATGTCAACCATGATAAACTACAGTTCCCAACAGTTAGAGTCAAAAGTCACAATAATTTAAATACAAACATAGTGAGAGACGTAAAAGCAGAACAGACATCGACAGCATAATTTGCTAGATGTTTTTATTGATTTTTACTAAATGTTATTTCATTTAACGAGAGAAAGTAATTATTTATCTCAGTGTAGCCTAGATTCAGCACAGAACCTCTGCTCGCAGTAGCGTGTGGTTAATACAGTCAGACACTAGGGGGCAGTAGTCACTGGAGGCCGCGTGTAATTCCAGGCGCTCTTTTACGCTTGTTTGGTATTGTTCCTCTCAGGATGCAAAAGTTAACAGAGGAATAATAAGCAACGAAACTGGCTCTTAGCAGAGGCTAATGCATGTAAATATTTTGTAGCGTAGCGAACTCAGTCGTACGCTGCATAAACAAAACTTAAACGGGAGTTTGTCGCACTCGCTGAGGAGAGAAAAGCGCTCTTATTCAAAAACACGAAGAAAAGTGCAGATACTATTAGCTAACGTTAGCTAGCAACCACACGAATTGTGATTTGTTCAGTTAAACTTTTAAAACAACCGCTGTGGTGGACTATTTCAAGAATTTTATTTTTGTGTGACTCTGTTTTTCCATTTCGTGTTTGTGGACCGTTTATACACAGAGCTCGCGCCACCGACAGTAATGTTACAGCTCGAGGCCTGCTGTGCCTCTCACTAAAATGCTGTTTATTATTCAGTCCTTCGTGTCTGTGCGCTTTATCACAAAAGCTCTTTCTACTGAGGCATTTGGGATCTGACACGCATGGAAAGCCGACTCTAGTCTGTGCTATACATCGCCTACGCCAGCTTATTATACCGGACTGACCCTCTGGAGGATCTTCTCAATATCCAGCAAAGCTTTGACATGTTAACAAGCAGACGACTCAAAGCCGCTCATCTGCTTGCGAGTCATGTCAAATTACACTCTTTGTTTGAGGCGTTGGGTGAAGCCTGGTTGATTGTGTTCTCACAGTTATCGTGTATTGGGGGTCTGAGCAAGACTCGCTGTCAGTAGCCGATCAGCCCGCTTCTCTCGTCCTGCTGTTGACTGATCTCGCTGAGATGAACCCGGTGAACGCCACCGCGCTGTACGTGTCGGCGTGCCGCTCTCTTCTGCAGTGCGACCCGAAGGACCCGGAGACATACGGAGGGCTGTTTAACGTCCTGCCTTTCTTTAGAGACTCCCTATCCTGCTTGGTGTGTGGTAAGTGCCTTTATGTACGAGAGACCGTGCTGTGTTTCGAATATAGTCACGCAATATACTTTGCGTTAATAAAATAAGCAACACCCTTATGTTGTCAGTACAGCACAGCCTCGATTGCTTTTATTAAATGTTTTATTACTTAGCAATAAAATATTGAGCACGGTTTTTCTTTTATACGTAATTTATTAAACAAATTATTGAGTTGCTACTAATGCTGTCCAACGATTAATCGCATTCAAAATAAGTTTGTTTACATAATATATGTGTTGTGTATATTTATTATGCATATATAAATACACAGACACATGTATGTATATATTTAAGAAAAGTGTTATGTTTATATATTAATTATGTTTATGTATAATATAAATTAGGCTATGTGAATATAAATATATACATGTAAATATTTTCAAGAAGTATACTGTGTATATTTATATATACGTAATAAATATACACAACACACACTTATATTGTGCAAACAAAAACTTTTAGATGCGATTAATCGCGACTAATCGTTTGACAGCACTAGTTGCTACACAACATCAACAAAACGATCTTTGCTTAGCAGTGATATGGCAAAATCTAAACTGTATCAACCAATCAGCATTCAGGACCGGTACTATCTGCTACAACAGTGCCCGCCCACTTTTCAGCAGCTTTGGTACTGCTTAGTATTTTTTACCATAATGGTATTGACAAATCTTCGTTTTATTTATGAATCAAACCAACCAACTATGAGGTGAATCACAACATTTGGTTTGAAAAAAAGATTATTTGAAAATCAGACTACAATCCCATGAAGCGTTGATATAATTGATATAGTGATTAAATAAAAACAATGGAAAAATATAAAACTGATATAAAGATGATTATGTATTTAGGAACTATATTTTTTGAATAGTCATATTATGCATACAAATATATTAAGAAGTTTAGAGAAGAGATAATAGGGATAGTAGCACCCAGTAGATCTGTCTTTAATGGTTTATAATTTGTTAAAAATCTGTTTTTTCTATAGAGAAAATTTAATAGGATTTCCTTTTTTTTTTTTACTTCCAAAACTTGACTGTTGCACTCTATAGAACTAAATATAGTAAGATGTTATTTAGCTATGCATAATTTCTTTAAATTAATCTATTGTTTACATTTTATGTAGGGAATTTGCTTCAGGATCCAGTTGCTCCAAAAAATTCCTCCTGCCAGCACTATGTTTGCAAGGGTTGTAAAGGCAAGAAAATGTTACTGAAGCCATCATGCAGCTGGTGTAAAGACTATGAGCAATTTGAGGAGAATAAACAGCTCCAGATTCTGATCGACTGCTACAGAAATCTCTGCGAGTGTGTCTCGGTGTGCGTCACAACAGAGCAGAGTGTCTCGGGGGTCAAGGGTTACCCTGAGGTCATGAAGATGGTGGAAGAGATGTTGGGGGTGAATCAGGAACAAGAAGACCTCAGTCCTGTCGAAGACACTTTGGATGTTCCTAATCTCAAAACAGAGACGGACTCCTCACAAAACTCTACTGATGTCAACTTGACTGACTCGGACAAACCCTCTGAGCAGATCCCAGCTGAGCTAGAGACCCCTGAGCCTGTCACTGCAGACGGATCTCAGAAATCTGACTCAGAACTACACATGGGTACTGTCACTGTTAACGTAAAGTGCAAAGTTAGTCAAGAGACAAGCGCCGAATTGGTGCAACTCAGTGCGGAGAGCACAAGCGTCCAGGAGGACATTAAACCTGAGATTACGAGCAAGGAGGTGTCATGGGGACGGACTAAATCAGCACCCGAGCCATGTCAGAACTCATTACAGTCCCAAACCAGCGGTGCCCTTGCGCCAGGACACCCACCACAACCTCAGACAGGCCTAACGTGCCTCGCCGCAGCCCACAGAAAAGTGCGCCTGAGCCGAAAGCGCTCTCGCTCGGAAAGCGACAGCGAGATGCTCCAACCTCTGCCCTTCACCAGCCTCATCCAGGGGCCATCGGTAGCAGCCACAGCTCCGCCGAAAACAGCATTTGAACCGAAAGCGCCCTCCCCACCTGCTGTCGTGCTCACTAACGGAGGCGTTTTGAAGGTTAATAAGGCTGTGCTGGATTCAACTAAAAATATCCAGATAAACACAGACCTAAGTAATAAGAAAGTTCAGACGAAGTCTAAATTGGCTGTCCCGAAGGCAAAGGCCAAGGCGAAGGACAGGCTGCTGTCAGCTAGCGTTTTAGCAGGACAACCAGTACAGCCCCCTAAAGTCGTATACAAAAAGACGCAAGAGAAAAAAGGATGCAAGTGTGGACGAGCCACTCAGAATCCAAGTGTTCTTACCTGCAGAGGTCAAAGATGCCCCTGCTACTCCAACCGTAAGGCCTGTTTGGACTGCATCTGCAGAGGCTGCCAGAACTCATACATGGCTAATGGGGAGAAGAAGCTGGAGGCTTTCGCCGTGCCCGAAAAAGCCCTGGAGCAAACCAGACTCACTCTCGGAATCAACCTCACCAGTATTTCTGTCAGAAACGCTGGTACGAACGCTGCGGGAGTTCTCAGTCTGTCCGCAGGCTCCCCGATGGCCTCTTTCCTCACGTCCAGCGCCGACGAGGACCAGAATTTTGAAGATGCTCTCGAGATGCATTTCGACTGTTGATAGCTGTCCTGCTACTGATCTCTCTCTCTCTCTCAGCCATGGTTGATTCCCGGTTTGTCGAACAGAAATTGTTTGCCAAAACTCTTGTCTGTAGTTGTCATGTCCAGCCTCTACCATCACACACAAACACACACTGCTGTAATGGAAAGTTACTGTGAAGCTGAGTGTTATGGCATATTTTGTTTTTATTTTGAAGGAACTGTTCGCTTCTGTGTGGCTGTTTTATTCACAATGAACTTAGGATCTGATAAATGACTGTTGTTTTTCTTTAAATATTCAGTGACCCAAACCTTAAAATGAGTTTTACATGAATTTGTGTGACAAGTTTGTTGGGTAACACGTATAAGCTGTCCCAAAGCAGTGATTAATGTGTTTACATTCTGTGGTGAAATTTTATTTTATTTTATTTTTTCAAATTTAATTTTTAACTATATATGAATATATTGCTTCTAAACATTCATCGAAGGTAAAATAACATACAGCTATCTGTAATGCCTGTTAAACGTCAGATAAAATCACAATTTACTAATGGTGGAAAATGTAGCACTTAGTCCCAATAGTGTTAATGGGATTTAGACACCTGTCCTGGTTGCTATAGTGGTCACTTCCTGCGTCACCTCTTGGATGTCCCACCAGGATATTGAGTTATTCTATTATTTTTTTAAATAGATGGTTCCTTATTTTTCTGAATGGAAAGTAGTGCCGTGTCACTTTTTATTCGTCATGTTCCAGCTTTGAACGAAAGACGTTTAAATTCTTTTTGTAAGGATGATGAAGCACAAATATGTCACAAAAGCTATGTTTCTCCAACTTTGAGAGTTGCTGATTCATTATATCCTCACTATTGTTCATTGTTAGTTCAGACTGAGCTGACTGTTTCATCAGTACAGTATCTACAAATATTTCTCAAACAAGTGAATGTAGGAGTGTTCAGTGTGTTGCCTGAGAATGTATTCATGGCGGTGATATTTTTAAAGCAATATGAGAATCAAAATGTTAGATCTTATAAGCCCTTTCCCCACACAAAGTCGTCATATTTGTTTTGATGCAAACTGTAAACGAGTATTTCAAGTTGTTCTGTTCTTTGAACGTTTGCCTGAGCACCTTTTAGCACCCATTCACGCATCTTTACTCTGATCCTGATTAGTTGTGTTTGTCTTGAGGTTGTGTTGTGATTCCTGTTCTAGGGACCAAAACTAGAAATATGTGTTGAGAAAGGTCAGTGAACACTGCGCCGTTTCATGTCTTATGTAATGAAGCAGGGTAGACAGTGCTTCATCTGTATCCTTAAATATGCTTGAAAACTCTTTATCAGTAGGGCTTTGACCAAATATTGAAAAACCTTCTAGTTAAGTCTTGGATCTTAGTGGGATATTGTGTTGTATTTTCAAATCGTATAGTTTGGTAGCGTTGTTTTATTCCTCCCTTTGCTTTTCAATGGTCATTACTTGAACTCAGATTTTAGTTTCTTGATTTTTGAATTACTGGAGAACCTCTTATTATTGCTGGTTTATTCACTGCCACATTGAAATAATGAAAATTGCAGAAAGCAACAAAAATAAATTATAGTTTTTTATTTCTTGTTTTTCAAAACAGTGTGTTGCGTCATGTGTTGTGTGTGTGTGTGTGTGTTTTGTCTAATACAGCGCAAATACGATTAAAAGGCATTTAGTAGCTTTATTACTCAGGCTAAACCGCTAGAGGGCAACAGTGATACACTATATTAATAGCTGTACTTCAAACATCAAAATGCAAATTTTGAACATAATTTAAATTTGAATGATTAGCCTACAGCTATTAATCTTACAAATACTGAAAGATTGATCATTCTAGCACCACAATATTTGCATTTTGATATTTGAGATTTTATATGATCATACATCACTTTGATATATGAATGTAGGAATTTACTTATCTAAAACTTTTGTCATGAAACACTATTGTGCGTATGAAAGGAACATAAACCAGTCAACCTAAAGGCTGGCGTTCTTAGTGTCGTTCAAAAGTGTGAGAAGATTTGAAATGCCAAAAAAAAAAAAATGTATTGTTATTTTCTAGAATAACTAGGCAGAGTATTTGTTAACTTTTATTGTAGCTTCAATACATGTTCCAACTTTATTCACAGTAGGAATATGATAAAATTCATTTCAGGTCTTTGAATTGAAAGTCTAACACAATTGAAATGCATGGTGATATGACTTCTGTTTTGTTAATGCAGTAGGTGTTAGTAATGACAATCACAAAAAAAAATAGCATAATTTGAATCCACAAGAATCTTACAAACACTTTAACTGCTGTATATTAATGGAGCTAGAACAGAGTATCGGTTCCTTTGTGCTTCTTCTAATTCCTCATTTGGTTCTTAGTAAATTAGTTTAAAAAATACATATAAATGTGTTAGTCATTATTTGAAATCCATAATACTGTTCCTTTAAAATAGCAGAACATCATTTCTTTGCTCGATGTGCAATATGAATCCCCTGTTGTGTTGCACAAGATTGCATCACAATGTATGAAATCCCTAATAGACACATTTTAAATATAACTACAAATGTTCGTCAAGCCAAGCGATACAATTTTGCACTGCCCTTATTCCAACAGAGAAGTAGCAGGGCCAGAAAGCAAAGCTCACGCAGCCATGAAAACCAGCTTCGTAATGTTCGTTAGTGACAGAGACCCCTACCAGCTCCAGCCTGCGGGCATACATCATTCCATCATCCCTCAAAACATCATGCTCACCGGTCATAATATAAGCACGCGGCACCATACGCAAAACCTCGTCCTCCGCCAGTAACGGAGCAGCTCTGGCATCCAGTAACGCTGGTATATCCTTTAAGATACCTGGAGAGCCAGTCACTGGAAACACAGGCTTATAATTTTTTATCATTCGTTTGGGGAGGAGAGTGGTCCAGTCCAACTTTGAATGGATCAAGGACATTAGGTTTTGGTCTTGGGCTGTGTGGTTGTTTACCATAAAGGAATGCACAAGGTCAAAGTCGGCACCTAGGTACTCCAACCAGAAACGGGCCATTAGCCAGCGATACAGGATGGGAACATTCTGGTTCTGCTGATAGGAAGCTGTGTTGAAGTCAAGCGCCTGAAGCACTGGGTAAACCAAGACCTGCAGTTTGAATTTTACAGAAGTAGTGTTGTCTATTCCAATCTAGTGAGAGAAATAGAGAAAAAATGTTGATTAGTGTAACCATCTCACTAACTAACACTGGGTTAAGGCTCCAACAGTTCATTCGATTTAGAGGAACAGTTCATGCAAAAACAATATAATATTTTAAAATATCCCAAATCTCAAGTCCCATATGTAGCCCATTTCCACCACAAAAGACGAAAATAAATAAATCATGCTTTGGTAAATCATAATAAAATTTTAAAAAATCATAAAATGTCAAAATGATTAAATTTAATGTTTAAGTTATGAGATAAAAAGTCAAGATTAAAAGACTTAATTATGGCACAAAATGTCAGTTATGAGATACTACAGTGTGGCCAAAATCATTAGAACACTAGTATTTTCAGCAGCTAAAAAATGGTTTTAAGCCAGTTATTTCTATCTTTTGCAGTAGTGTGTCAGTAGGAAATATCAGTTTACATTTCCAAACATTCATTTTGCCATTAATTGTAATAATCCAGTGAGATTTATGTTTGCACAAGGAGTCTGACAACAGCCAGTGCTCCACACAGAGATCTGATCTCATTATCATCCAGTCTGTCTGGAATAACATGAAGAAACAGAACAAACTGAGACTAAATCCAGAAGAACTGTGGCAACGTCTCCAAGATGCTTCAAGAAACCTACCTGTAGAACTACTGAAAAACTATGCGCAAGTGCATCAAGGGCAAAAGCTGCTTTAAACGTAAAGGATGGTCACACCAAATGTTGATTTAATTTAGTTAATAGAAGTTAATTGATAAAGAAAATCTATTTATGACATTATTTTTGACAACATCCTCATTTTACAGCATTTTTACACAAGTGCCTAAAACTTTTAACAGTGCTGTAGTTTTGCAGGTATAGGTCTCTTGAAGCATCTTGGAGACGTTGCCACAGTTCTTCTGGATTTAGTCTCAGTTTGTTCTGTTTCTTCATGTTATTCCAGACAGACTGGATGATAATGAGATCAGATCTCTGTGTGGAGCACTGGCTGTTGTCAGACTCCTTGTGCAAACAAAAATCTCACTGGATTATTACAATTAATGGCAAAATGAATGTTTGGAAATGTAAACTGATATTTCCTACTGACACACTACTGCAAAAGATAGAAATAACTGACTTAAAGCCATTTTTAGCTGCTGAAAATACTAGTGTTCTAATAAATGTGGCCACCACTGTATGTTGAAATTATGAAATAAAAAATTGAAAAAGACAATTATGTGATAAAAGGTTATAATTATGACAAAAAGTCAATTATGAGATATAAAGTCATAATCATGACAAAGTCGAAATTGAGTCATAATTATAAGAAAAAAAAAAAGAAAAAATAGAAATGTCGAAAAGTCATAATTTTGACCTTTTATATCATAATTATAACAAATTTATGTCAAGATGGTCGATGCATTGTGATTAATGTCTAAATAAATCTTTCCTTTGAGTCAGATTTTTCTAATCCATCTAAATATGGATTTTTTCACTGTTCCTTTTTTTAAAGATCACAGTGGTTAACAGATCAGATCATCGCATTGTATGGCTTTGGACGTCATGGAATAAAGCACACAAATATTATAGACACTTGAGGTGTTTTTGCAGATTTTCAAAGCTTAAAGCTCTAGTCTTGTTGTTTTTGCATAAAAAGAGTGTTGCACAAAAGAAAGTCATATAGGTTTGGAACAACCTGAGGGTGAGTAAATAATGACAGAAGTTACATTTTTAGTTTTCTCTTTAACAGAAAATATGACCTTAAAAGACACATGTGAAGACATGATATTACAATATTACATCATAAGGAATCAAAGTAATTGAGTAATAAAGCGGAAGTGTACCCGCTGAGCCACTGCGGCAGCCAGGTTTCCTCCAGCGCTGTCTCCAAACACTGCCACTCGCTCTGGATCCACCGAATACTTCGCCAGCACTTCTGGCCTCAGGAAATGCTTAGCGGCCCTCACACACTCATCATACTGCACTGGGAAGCGCACATTAGGAGCCATGCGATAACTGCACAAAATCAACACTCAGCATGACTGATCAAAACCACAGAGGAATTTTCTCTTCCCATTCGAATGAAAGTATATACTCACTCCACCGTCACAACTACTGCGTCCAGATCAGCTGCCATCTGTCTGCAGAGACAGTCATATGACCCCAACGCTGATGGCAGATAAAGCAGTCACATGAAAACACCACTCACACATAATCCAATGAATATAACAGCAGGATTCATCAAGAAATATGATTCATAAGGAAACCCTTGGACATACTTGGAGCGCCCAAGGCCCATCCACCTCCATGAATGAACATAACTGATCTCCTCAGCTTTCCGTCCTTTCCAGGAGGCTGGTACACACGTACATGGACTTCATCAAACAGGATATCTTCAATCTGGATCTCTTGGTTTGTGATCGGCATCATACTCTCAAAATTGACAATGGCAGAGTTGATAACGTGGACTCTATGGCTCAAACCCAGTGAGTGAGCAACATCTCCCTGCAAAACAACAGGGTCAGTAATCAGTGAACTGAACTAACCGTTCCCCTCATTATGGTTTTGAAATGCAGTTTGCATGATATTTTTGGAGCATTCACAAGGAGAACAAATGCCAAGGCATTGAAAAAGAGAGAAAAGTTCATGAAGATAGTGAATAGGGATCATTTCATCTTGCCCTTGGGTATTATCTATTGGGTTGCCAAGTTGGACAAAGTTCATCCGAACAGGCAAAACAAGGTCATTCTTTAACATGTCTCTTCAAAAATAGATGGTCCTTTATTAATAGCTAATAATGGATGTTGTCTGTCAGGTTTTAAGCTGTTTATACAATGTAATTTTCTTAGCTCTGGTTAGATTTTATGTACTAAATACAGCAATAAGTTAAGTTTCACTTAAGTTTAACAACAAATAAAAACTTTTATTATTGTTATTTTGATTTTGTTAAAAAGACATATGACCTCCAAGTTTGGCAACATAGCCTGCTATTTCAGTTTAGCATAGAATATAAAAGCTTTCCAGCCAATCAAAATCATCTTTTCTTCAATTCACCTGTTGTACTTTTTAAAATGTGCTACTTACCATCATCACAACTCCCCGAAATGTGGCATCCAACACCATCAGTTTCCATGGTTCTGAGATTGTCCTAGGCAATGGGATATAGATGTAATAGGCAACAGCTGTTGCTAATAACAAGGTAATACCGCCAAGCAACTTCATCATGAAGTGATGTCTCTCTTCTTTTCTCTCTGCAGCTATCAAGGGGTTAGACAATATGACATTGAGCAATTCTACAAAGATTTTTTTTTTTTTTTAAGTTACTTCCTGTGAATTATCTTATAGCATTCTGGGAAATGTAGTCTTTATTCTTTGAACAGAATCACTGCATACTGTGCTCACAAAGACAATAGTGTAAGTGTAATACCTTATTTAATGCACATTCATTCTCACTAATAAGGTCATTTCAGTTCGTTTCATTCAACTGATGAGCAAAACATTTAGCCACAATCTACACTATTATATAATTTCATGCTCCAATACAAACGTATTGTATTTTTTTAAAGGATCAGAAATCTTATTAAGACTACATTTTTAGTGTAAATGAGTAACGTGACCTTGTTGATTACTGGTGTTGATTACTGTACTCCTTGACCTCAATAGTCATGTCAAATGTCCACCACTAGGGGTCATTGTTGTTATGAGAAAAACCACTTACATCTGAGGATTATAGAACATTTGTTCGGTTAGACATTTAATATGAACAAATATTAATAAACAGTGCTGTGACAAGTCCCAGGTAGTCTCACGCAATACATGTAGCAGGGTGTTTTATGTGTTTTATATAGATTAATAAATAGAAAACAAGTAGATAGAATAAATAAAATGATTTTATGCCTCTTTGGGATAGCATTATAAAAGTTCGCTTGCAGAACGCAAGCCTCTGGAGGGCACATATATAAAATTATATATAGGTAGGCTAATAAACACACACACACACACACACACACACACACACACACACACACACTAATTTTGTGTAATTGAATCTACGATCAAGACAATTACCAATAGTGCAGCGCAGTTTATTATTTACCATGATAAATAATACGGACAGCACAATGCTGATACAGTAAATAGTAAAGTAGTAGCAGTGTCCTGGTTAGAAAAGTGCTCTCAGAAGCGCATCTGATGTTGCATTTCATTACAGCTGACGAAATGGATTGTGTCACAAAAATTACATATTTAGCATATGCCAAGTGAGTAAGGTCTGTGTTGAGCTGAAAACCAGACAGGTTCTAATGGTAGGTTTGACGTTTACTATAATCTCTCCTCACCACAGTCCATGCATGCAGTGCATGTGCGCTAAGCTCTTCTGTCCAAACCATCCCTAGCCATTCAGGATTTTTGTTACTTCTGTGCAATGATTACTGTAATTGGAAAAAGACTGTGGCTAGCTCAGCGAGGACTGCCAAGTCAGGGGAAAAGAGCAGCAAGGGTTTCTGCCATACACTGGGCTCTTTGGTCTTCATAACTGTTGTTTCTGCATTATCTATCATCCCTCCCCTCTTATTATGAGACAATTGAGGCTTGCAACTGTTTGCTTTTGTTGAAAGACTTTGGTCAGAGTAGAATTGGAAATATGTGCTGAAGAGACGTCAAGGATGGAGTAACGTTTGAACCGAAGAACCCAAACTCGAAAAAGTTCTCAGTAGTCTACAGATAGCAGTGCTATAACTTTATGAGACTAAGTTTCCTCGGGATAGCTAGCATATGGCTAATACTGAAAGTAGTTACTGTTAGCCTGTGGCCCAAATATCCATAATAAATCAAACATATTCTAAATGAAATCATTTGTGGTGTGGAAATAATTCTAACGAGACCAAAAGTATTATGACTACAGGATTATATGAGGCTTTAAAGGACTAAAAAGCAGAATGATGCTAAACACATGCTCACTGGGTTTCAATGGTCCTCACACCACATACTATCAAAAACAAACACTGCTATCTTTCTTTCTCAGAGACATTGTGTCATGTCAGTGATCATTCCTAAATCAGATGTCTAAAGAAAATCAGATTGGTTTAAAACTCAAAGGATCAGTGTGCTTACCTCCAACCTCTCAAACACAAAATGTCATAAGAAAATTCAGCTGTTTACACCTGGACCTATTTCTTGTTTGAGGCCGTTTCACCACTAATCTTCGCTTTCGAGATGACATTTAAGAGACGTCATATCCCCCACAAATGCTCATGGGAGTCACTTCTCTGAAGGTGTGGGTACATACCAATGAGGTTTACCCTGCTAGAAAAACCAGGTTAAAGTGGTCAAGCTGGTTTTGAACATGGAAACTGGTTAGACCAAGAGGTCTTGTCAGCTTTGCCTAAATGGTCTACCAGCCTTAACCAGGCTGAGCTTGGATAGACCTTGGTTATACCAGCTAATTATAATAAATAACAAACTAGAATTGAAAATGTGCAGTCGAATGTGCACTATTACTACCAACCCTAAAACAGGTTTTTCTGACATATAACTGACATTTTCAGTCATATTGATTACAGTGGTGTCCAAAAGTCTTAAACCTGAAAAACATGATGTAAAATCAATAAGAAATATTTCAGATTAAGATTTTAATGCCACTGAGAAGTTACACTGTGACATTGATCATGTGACTCTGTACAGGCAGTCAGATGTTTTTCCTTTTATGAAAGCTCAAGATGCTCTTTGGATCATCTCAAATCATGCAGGAGAACCTTTTGTGAGCCATATTATTGTTTATATGATAATCATCAGTTTGACACAAACTCGAAGAGTTCATGTAGCATGAGTGCTGCTGTCAATAAAGCAAAAACCAAATACTGAGAAAAATCAGATACCGAGACATTCTGAAATCAATTTTTCAGTTCAACTTTTCACTAAAATAACGCTGATAATACTATTTGTAATGGAAAACCAGATTTTAAGTATAATTATTTCTAGTAGTCTAAGACTTTTGGAAGCCACTGTATTTTCCGAGTTCTGTATTAGCAATTTGTTCATCTTTTATATTTTTAGGTTACCTGACAACAGGTTTTGTTTTAGTACAGATGAAGATGAATAGGCTGAAATGTTTCACTCCCTCCTCTTACGAGGTCATTTGTTCTCTTCACACATGATGGTAAATCTGTTGTTCTCAGATACTATTTAGGGCTTTTCACACTTGAAATTGTTAACCCTGGGTCATCCTAAACCCCGGATAAGCGGAATCCTGGGTTATCTGTAATCAATTTCACACTGCTCATACTATGCCTGGGGTTAATTCATTAACAGACCTTTCACACGGTACATTCCTAAACCCCGGTTAACGTTCTTATTTGCATATTTGTGGTGTCACTGTCTCTGATTGGACGAACAGCAGAGCAGGCAACCTGTTTACACGGCTTTTCCCGCGTCTTGCCAGTTATTAAAAACGTCGCCGCTTATGTCTTTACATCAGCGAAGATTGAGGAACAGCTGATCAGCTGTACAGGCAGGGATAGCCATTTTTAAATAAATTTAGTAGCAGAGCTACTGCAAGCGATTTAGTGCTGGAAATCCATTTATCCTTTGCTGAAACTTCTGCGTCTTCATGAAGAGCGCAGGTCATGGTTGCTTAGCAACGGCAGACGCCATGGGAGCACAAGCTACAGGGCGCTTTGGAAAGAAGGAGAAAGCGGTGCGCTTAGCGTTTTAGGCGCGACATGTGAACGGCCTCATGACGCACAAAGGCAAGAAAACAAAGAAAAAAAAGAAAAGAAAGAAAACAAGGAGCAAAGTATGTGAATGTTATCTTCTCACCAGCTGCAGTTTACACGACGCGCGTTTCCTGTTACTGACGTGACATGAGCCTCGCTGCTCGATTTCTGATTGGCTGTCTGTTGCCAAGCGTCCAGCAGCAACAAGCAACACCGCTCCGTTTCACACTGAACAAACTTAGCACCGCAATGCGGGGTTTACACCACAAATGCGGTGCTAACCCTGCTCCGGAGCAGGGTTTCATAACCCCGGGTTAAAAGCGGTGTTTAGAACGACGATAACCCGGGGTTAAGCGCAGTGTGAAAAGCCCTTTTGAGTGAAAACTGACAGTGACATTATCTCATTGTTTAGACATATGATATGAGTTAAGTAAACAAGCAATAGAGATTATTTTTTTACCAAATCTCCTCGGTGTTATAGAGCTTTTGGTTGGACATGAGGCTCCTCTGTTTGGACATCAGTTATGAGTACTGAGCCCAGCAGTAGTGCTGGAGCTCTGCATGTTTTATGTCCCCAGTTCATGCCGTTCCTGCCCTGTTCTCAGACAGGGTTGCAGGGTTCTCGCTGCTGAAAGGTACAGCAAGGGGACAGTGACCCTTTCTGGCTCTTCTTTGGCTCCAAAATATGCTCAGTGTTGACAGGTTGACTGATCTGAATCTTGTGTTGTAGCGACACAGCAGATTTTGAGAGGTTAGTGTCAGGATCGCATAGACTGGAATGAGGAGACATGACCTCTTGATACACAGATATCTCACAATATAACTTACTGTGAAGTTATTGATAAGATCCAAATTAATAAACAACTTTCCACAAATTAAATCACATCACATTCAGAGGTTTGGAAATGATCTAGAATCATTTAAAGCTTGGCAACATGCATTTTTATTTTATTTATTACTTTAATTAAATACAAATTTGTTTTATTTTTAAAATACCTGCTGGATCTCAATACACTGATGTATCATAAAATTTGAAAGGGTGTTCCACCCTTTTAGGGATCAACACACCCCATATCACATCAATGGAAAGAAACAACTGTAAAAAGACTCACACTTGCTTTATAAGCTTTGATAATGGATATTGGCAAAGCCGTGGAAGGCAAATCCAGGGAAACACCCATGAGAAGAGATGTGAGACAACTAGAGAAAAAACTCCCATAATTCCCTTCACATGGTGTTACTTGGATCAGTAACACTTGGCCCTCTGAACAGCTTGTTGAAAAAACAGGAGGCTTATTTCTCCATATGGGGCATCCTTTATACACCCTGAACGAGAGACTCAGATTGTTTTACTCACAATGACATCATCTCTCATCATTCCTCTGGGCTGGAGTTTGCACTGCTGGCCCCAATCAGCACAGAAACATCGGCCAACCTTCATTCACTGCAGCTCCATCTGAGAGAAGAGAGAGGACAGATGAAGTCACAGAAAGTCCTTAAAAGTCAAAAGACTTCTTTGTCCAGGTCCTTACTGTGCTAATCCAAAGCAGAGCGACTTTAATGAGTTTCTGAGATTAAAGTTCTTTGATACCCCTATCGGCAGCTTGACTGAGAGTCACCGAGCTCTCGTGTCCCAAGAGAAATGAAATTTAGAATCTGAGCTCAGATGATTACTCCTTTAGGCCCCACTGCTGTTTAAAGGAACAATTGACCCACTAAATTAAAATTCTGTCATCGTTTACTTACTCCATGTCATTGCAAACCTGCATGACTTTCTTTCCTCTGTAAAAATCCAAACAAGATGTTTAGCAGGATGTCTGAGCTGCTCTCTTATTAAAGTGATTGGGGACCAGCTGTCAAACGAAATGCAATAGGTTACAGATTACAAGTTACCCTATTTAAAATGTAACATGTAGTGTAACTATTTCAATTACTTTATTAAAGTAATGTAACTAATTAGATTTGATTTGAATGTTTTTAACTGTTTCAAACATTTAAACCAGGCAGGGTAGTTACAGTAGTACTCAACACTGATTACTGTCAAACTTTCAAAATCCTTCATCAGTTGAATTAAGATTATAATAATTTAATTTTATAGCACAGCCACCACAAAATCAGGCTTTAGCACCTCTTTTTACTTTGAGATCGTTCTGAGGTTAAATGCAGTTTTAAAATCATATCAAGATATAGTTTAATAGCTATGATACTGTTTTTGAAATCAAATCTTTGCATAGTAAATAATATGTCAGGAAACATTGGCATTTAGCAATGCCTAAGAAAAAACAGTTAATCTTAAAAAATAAAGCATATACATGAACACAAAAAAATTCTCAGTAACTGTAACCGATTACAGTTACATTAATGTTGTAATTAAATTACATGTCATTACTCCCCAATACTGAACATAAGAGTATCGTAAAAGTAGTCCATACAATTCTTTTGCTACATTCCAAGTCACATGATAGCATTTTGTGATGCTATCATGTGACCCAAAATGTTATTCATTATTCACAAAAAAAAAAAAACTTGCTTGCTTACTTGTAAAGTATGGAAACAAGCAGCTTGGACATTCTGCTAAATATCTTCTTTTTAGAGTTCCACTGAAGAAAGAAAGTCTTGCCAGTTTTAAAAGACATGATGAGGACGGGGAAATGATGACAATAATTTTAGCTAAACATTTAATGTGGAATTTGTTTTAGAAGCATGACTGCATTTAATTGAAGACAGTACAGTGTTGATATCCAGATGGGCAGTTGTTTGGTCACTACACGCCGAAGCTAGTTTCCATAGCAGCAGAGTACACTGGATTCTGGTAATAATGTGCGGAAATGAAGGGATCATGGAGTATTTGACTGAAAATGGATTAGAGCTGTAAATTAATTCTGAAAATGAATTGCAAATCTTAAAATACCATGTTCTGTCATGGTTATGGATACTTAGCTCATTAAGGATGTGCAAAATCAATGTAGCCTACCTGCAACCTTCGTTTAGCAGTTTCAATTACAAATTTCTAAAAATATAAACATATAAAGGAAGGAACAGAGCGCAGAGGATCAGTAATCCATGCATGACAGTGTCTTGCAAAATCTAAAAACATGTAGAAATAACCCTCAGGCATCCCAGCCAAGCCACGCTAACCTGCACCTGTCTTCTCATTCATATGTCATGATGAACTTGTACAAACAGGCAGAGTCGATTCTCAGCTCAAACAAAAAGCCCTAAATATGGATAAACACATTGAAATGCTCATATTTTTCTTAAATATGTTTCACACATAGTATGTACATATACACCTATCTGTAGTTAGTTTTTAACTCACAATCATGATTTAGTATGCCATAATTTAGATTTTTATGTCATATCAACATTTTAATAGCATGTCATGAATCTGACTTTATCTCAGAATTGACTTATGTCATCATTTTCACTAATCATGATTTAGTATATAATGCTTTAGGCTTAATTTTATAAATAAAGTAGAGTGTCTGTTTTGAAGAACTGTTTTTGACTATATTATGGGGTATTCCGTCTATTTACGTTGTGAATGCTCTGCATACCAAAGCCACTTGAGAGAATGAGTTCAGGGACTGGCTAATAACAAATAAATAAAATTAAATAAATGTAGCATAAATTCCCTTGTCATTTTAGGTGTAACATAAAGCGTACTTAAAGGGGGATGCCCATTTTCCACAGGTTGATATGATTCTTTAGGCATCAAGCCATTATAGTCCATGTTGCTTTAAATGCAAATGAGCTCTGCTCACCCTGCCCCTCTCTTCCATGGAGTGATGAGCAGACTGTAAACTTCAGCCTCGAAACTGGCTAACTAGTAGCCTGGTAATACCAAACTCTGCTACTTCGCTTTGCTTCGTAGACAGAGTCTGGAAGGGCGTAATTTACAAGCGTTTACTTTCTCGTGGGCGGGCGCTTGTCTGAAGTTTAAAATCATTGATGTACCCGTAAGCCAATCACATAACGTTTGGTTATGATATATGTTATGCGCTGGCTCAGCCGCCTCGAACTTCCGCTGTAAACACAGGTATGCGGCGAAAACAAAACCATCAAGCGAAATACCGGAGTGAAGATGGCTGTGAAGTAAATCTACGCATCCACAATTATCGCCTTGCCGGACTTTGGCCTCCCCAGTTTCTCGCTGACAATCAGTAACAGTTGATAAATTACACTTTTCCCAAAACCTGTCGGGAGTAGGGCCACAACATCACCTCCATTCAAAATGTGAACCAAACACTCTTCTTGTTCGGGCTTCGGTTGGCAAATGCCGGGAATATTCTCCACAACAGAGCGAATAGCATCCCTTGTCTCCATGTCCGCTGTCGTTTTATATTTCCCCTCACCTAAACCTAAACTACAATCTTAAATTCGGCGCTCAGCGTCTACGTCACGGCTCTCAGCCCGCCCTCTGTTCGTTGATTGGCCGGCTGCTGCGAGCCGGAGATAAACTGGGAGATGGTTTGCTATCAGACTGAGTACAGAAGCGAAATTAAATTGAGCGGAAGTACGAAGTCTGACGTAGTCAGGCTAGCTAACTAGCACATTATTAGGAAAGGCGATTTGCAAAGATTCATAAAAACCCTTATTCTCACGTCTTCTGTAGATGAAGCTGGATCACGAATTTTTTGCACGAACATAGGCGTATTTAGGCAGATCGGGGATCGGCGCATTCCCTTCTAAATGAAAGTAACGTTAATCCTCTGCGTCTTCAGATGTCGGGAGTAAATGATGACTGCTATGTTCATTATTACATCCAACAACAAAACACCTCAAATCACTTAATCAAAGACATCTTGTCTTCCCCTGCACCGGAGGCGGACAGCTCACAGCTCACTCAGGGCGGGTCTAAGGTAAGACAGCTGTGCCAGTCAACTATTGTGGGAGTGGCCTGTACAGAACTACGTAATTCTGACAGGAATCTCAGAACAGCCTGATTTGACAAAGAGGATTTTAAAACCGGGATTAAAAAAAAAAAAAAAACACTGGGTGGATTTTTATCATTATAGGATGGATGTGTACACACACTTCCAACACACATTTATGTTTAAACAACTTGTAAAGTGAATTTTGTATCCGATGACCCCTTTAATAAAATGTTGGAAATGTCGTCCATAATTTTTTTATTTGCCAAACGACAACTATTTTCATCAAGTCTGTGCCAGTTGCAGAGGGATTCGGATGAGCAGATCCACAACAAAGAAGACACCACTCACCATAGCTATATAATAAAAGTTAATGGGGTCCAAAACAATACTGGAACCTCCAGACTTTCACTGTATGAACAAAAAACACAGAGACGTTTTTAAAAAAATACTTCTTTTGTGTTTGACAATATAAAGGAAGTCATACAGGTTTGGGGTGTTTTTTATTTTTTGTCTTGAAAACTTTTATCCATTTCTTTGCGCTACAGTCAGCGAACTCAAGCAGCTTTCCTAAATGTCATTGTGGGCTTTGTTTTTGTTTTCTACCATAGCCTTCACAATTCAATCAGAAAGACTTCTTGCAGAAAAGTTTCTTTCTTCTTACGTTATGCCAAGGAAACATCAAATTGTACACACAATAGAAGCTTTCCTGTGCACATCTGCTTCCATTTTACCAGAGAAGGTGCTCCACTGTCCCTACTACATCCGTTGTAGGCAGAGAACACACACACACACACACACACACACACACACGTTTTGCTTTTGTTTTTCATCTCCGGCAAATAAAGAGGTGTGCAGTCTGGCATTCCTGTCTCCCGAAATCAACACGAGAAGAGTTACAACTTGCAGCTGTCGTCGAAAATGTCTTACGTACACACACATACATACTAGTTAAATGTTTACAGCAATTACAGAGTCTATTTATTTCTTTGAATTTAACGGGACTTGTACTACTAGACTTTATTTGTAGGTTAGCATGGTAGGTTGTTTAAAAACATGTAATTTCTGTCAGAACGCTCTGTTTTGCAAGTCAGAGAGGGTTAAGTGACAGGACATGAGGAGTGTGTGTAGGGTACACAATGCTCTTCCTCGCTCTTGGTCCTGTGCCAAGCGGTGCCACAGTTGAAGGAGTTGCACACAAAGGATTGTTTCATGGACGTGAAGGTACGCTTGTACAGTCATCCAGATCAGATTCCTGCAAATTCCACACTGACACTCCCCTCGGCAAGCTGCCCTTATTCCGCTCCAGATCTCCATGTAATCAAAGGGCTGATGGAAGAAGATACAGTGTACAACAGAGAAGATCTTTCACTTCAAAGCATTTTTGATGTCTTCTTGTTAAACATGACATATTGATGAAACGCTCCATCCAAATACAAACTATATGGGGTTAGACATTTCACCATCGGCACACAGTAACTGATTAGCATTAGTATTATGTGCCTGTTAATGCTATTAGAAACATCTTGACAGTCGTGTTGTTCATAAATGAACGGCTGTCGCAGGCTCTGACAGGATTCTAGCAGTTCTTTCTCTGCTATTGTTGTTATCTCCAAAGCGGGATCAGAGCGATAGAGGCGAGAGAAAAGAGTGATATTAGAGGGAGAGGACAGTGATAGTGGAAGTTGATGGTAATGATAGTGTGGGCTGATAAAAATCAGACAGGAATTGTAAGAGAAATGGGCCACCAGCCAGGGGAGCGTTATGGTTTGATCCCTACTGTTGGTGCTTCAAAAGTCAGGTTCTGTGATCCCTTAAGACATTCTCATTTCCAGTTTGCCTCTGGGATCATAGTAGCAGCACTAGCCTTCACTTTGAACCTCCTGTGAGAAATACATGACAATAATTCCATTGTACCAGAGCCTCACTCTTCTGGAGGAGAGAGGAGTGATGCAAGAGGAGGGAAGAGTGTTGCATTTTCTAGGCAGAATGGTGGCGCTGGCGGCGGCTGAGGGCTGAACAGGCAGCCTGCACGGTATTTATGGGTGCTGGAGCAAGAAGCAGCCTGGCTCAGAGCCTCGCACACATCACTGCAGACATTCATCAACAGCCGAGAGAACGTCGCACCCATCCTTCAGCTGACAACCTTCAGCAATGCTAGAACTCAGCGTCTCACTTTGCCTTTTATTCCGTTATTCCCTTTTATTGATTCTGCTTTTTCAGCCCATGGTCAATCTGCATTCAACTCTCTGTTTGCTTTCAACGTCAATTTCTTTAGGTTTTCCTGCATGTTTTTAAGGGTATGTTCAAATAAATATCCAGTCCAAAGGGTGCTTCAAATAAAATAGCTATATATCACTTCACCGGAAGTTGAACAGTTATTGCACACAAGTTGACTGACTTGAATGTGATCAAAGGCAGTATGCAAATTATGAAAATGGCCTTCAAATATGTATTATTTGTTTTCTTTTCTTACAAATGTATATGTTTCATCAGAGGTTTTGGCAACCTTAGTTAACTTTAACTAAACTAAACACTAGTTGCTTATTGGCAAGCCTATTAGTAACATATTGGGTGTTTATTAGCTTTTATGAAGTACAAATTCTGCATGAACACCGATTATCACTTTATTATATCACAAAACATCTTTAGGATACTCTGCGGTTAGAAAACTAGCTAAAGTCTTCTGTTTTCTGAAATTCCACCGTTTCCTTTTGAAAAAACTTTCTTAGTTTTAGTCTTTCCACGCTGTATTGACCGTCTCGTAGGATTTATTTAGTTAGCAGCTTATTTAATGGCTCGCAGAAATACAAGGAGATGTGATTCATCAGTTGTAAATAATCCCTTTGAGATTTGTTGGCTGAAGTATTGACTGAGTTGCCAGTCCTCCTCTATAGAGCAGCAGCCCAAAACTGTAAGATTTATGTGTTTGTATTCTAGTCCATAGTTCGGCTGCAGTGCACTTTATTTCAAAGAGGTGTTTTAAAGACTCACAGAAAAGAGGTTTGCATGTCTGTCTGTGGTCATTATTTACTGAACAGAACAGCAGCCTGAAGCCATTCTAGGTAAACCAAAAAAGGAGTCATGCTGGTACGTCACATAACCCACTTCCTGAAACAAGGCTGCTTTTCAGTTTATTTGTTGAAAAAAAAAAAGAAACACTGCATAAGCTCACTCAGAAAAGCCATCAGTCAAACAAGGAAAGGTGTGAAACTGTAGACAGCTAGTGTTGATACAGTATATGCTTTAGTTGTTGATGCTATTTTCTAACATGTTATTATAGGACCCTTACATTTTGAGATATAATTGATATTTTCGGCTTGCGATTCCGTATATAGTGCCATAGCAATTACGTATTACATAAATGCCATTTGAAAAGGTCAAATAATAAAAACTGTAGCCACAGAAAGAATGTCTATGCTCAGCTAAGGGGCCTTTCACACCAAAACTGGCACTGCATCAGCATGATGGAATGAACACATCGCCCTGTGCCATTTCATGTCCAGCTGTGTTGGTGCCATTAGTCTCGACAGTAGCGCATTCTATTTCAGCCTCATGTTAACACGTCAGATCATCAGCTTTTTATACTTGGGATTTGCAGACAGTTCTGAAGCATGTTGTGTAAGTATAGGATACTGCCCACCTACGTGACTGCCCAGAATTTCCAGTGTACCTCATAAGGCCGATTCTGTCATGCCAGAGGTTGAGAAAAATGTTTGAATTAATGTCAATGTTTTATTAATGAT